>NW_004524612.1:15456778-15472496 GCF_000260255.1 Octodon degus
TATAATTTTTAATTTGTTATATATTTATTATTGATTTTCAATAAAGTTAATAATGAGTTAAAAAAAAAGTCCAATGGTGATGGCAAAGACTGGGCTTTTCAGAAGCCGGAACACTTCCTCCTCCTTTCTCTTTTTTATTCTGTCCCAGGTACAAGCCTTTTGGTTGGTGCCATCCACATTTGGGGAGAGTCTTCCCCTTTGAGTGGACCACATATCAGTCTTCCATATACATACCAGAACTTGCTTTGCTAATCTGTTAGGCATTTGATATTCCATTCAAGTAGATGCACAATGACAAACGGTCACATGCATCTTTGTCACTATCTGAACTGCCAAACTGCTGATTGCTCAGCTACAGAACTCCATTGTCCCGTTAGATGTGGCTATGTCTCTAATTAGGTAAAGGGGAAGAGTCAAAATGACATGTGCTACTTCTGGATCACTTTTTTTTGTGGAACCGGGAATTGAACTCAGGATCTTGTGCTTGCCAGGCAAGTGCTTATTCTACTGAGCTATCTCCCTGACCCTTTTATCTTCCTTAAAAGCACTGAGATGTGAACTCCTTTCTCTCTACCTTTTTTGCTGGTCTAAGATATAGATGAGATGGCAGGTGCTAGATTGCCCCAAGGACCTAGGATGGAGATCATGTAGGAAGATGGGAGAGTGCCCGTACTTGCCCTAGACCTTTACCTCTGAATCATTAAAGGAGGGAAAAAAACCTCACAAGAAAACTAGAGTCTGCCAAAAAATGTATACACACTTTAGCGGTTTGCCATACTAATGTCACTAATGTCTGAAAGCTAATGGCCATCACATTGAGCACCTCTTGTGGTAGAGGTAACTTGTATTAATCTCATGTTGTCTAAACAAATTTAGGATTAAAACATATATATGCTTTTCTTTTCCTGATACATATATTTTTGGGGCAGACTCTGTGTATTGTATTAGGTAAGATATTTTTGAGTCTCTTAGCTGAATCTGTATCCCATCTAGAAAATAAGGATAGAAGTTTTGAATTAGAAATTTTAAGTATTTCTGGGGTTGGATCCCTGGCACCACATGCCGTGCTGGCCTTGCCCCCGGGGCAAGCTGGGCTGGCCATGGACACCGGGTGTGGTGGTGCATGCCTGTAATCCCAGTGCTGGGGAGGCTGAAAACAGGACGATTGCTACGAGTCTTAGCTGCATAGTGAGACCCTGGACAAAATACACAGAAAAACAAACAAAACTTTTAAGTATTTCTGGACAAGGCAGAGCCATTCTTAAAAAAATGGAAAGGTCTTGCTCACTTAATTCAGAAAATTGGTGCAATTAAACCCAACACATAAGCACGGAACGCTTAAATGTGATAGAATGTATTGTCCTCCCACCCTCCAAATGCTGAGCAGTGACCAAGTCATTGCAAGGCCAGAAGGGACATTGTGGGGTTTTCTTCAGCAAAGGGCTTTAGAACCTGTGTGATATAATTTCATAGCAAAAGCAAATCAAAAGTAAAAGCTGAGGCGCAGAGTAGCCCAGGGGAAATCTAGAGTACAGAGTAGACAATCTGTTTACTGTACGCCTGGCAACTTTCTATATAGTAAGTTAACCTTTCTCTTCTCCTATTACAGCCTCACACAAACACAGGTGGTAACTCAAGCCTTGTGGCTTGGTTGGATCAAAGCTTCTCATTTCTGTGGACAGTAATCTGAAGTTCCTTCCTCATGAGTCTATCCGCCTACTTTGGCAGGTTATTTGTGTAAAACCAAAATTTCACACGTGGAACTCCCAAATTGCTCATCTGGGTGCAGCCACCTTGTATTTAAGTTGAAATTTTGTCACAAGAACAGATGTTATCTCCTGTGATTTCAAAAACAAGAAGGATCTAACAGCACCACTAACTTCACCTAGACTATGAGTGTAAGGTTGGTTCTTCTACTTTATGTCCTATAAAATGGGGATTGAGAATATATTTATAAACTAAGAATGGAAGTGCATACATGTAATCACAGAACTCAGAGGCTGAGACAAGAGGATGACAAGTTCCTAGCTAGACTGGACAATGTAGCAAGGCTCCCTCGCCCCGGCCCCAGAAAAGCAAAAAATAACAAGCAAACAAAACAAAAATAAGTCTGGAAACGAGCTCAGTACAAAAGCTTTGTAAAATACATGCATTATATGCATGGGACATATATGTTTATATGCACACTCAAACACAGCTACATTGAATACATTATTCTTAATTTGTACTTTGTACTGTGGATCAACAGGAAGCTGTTTGTCATAAGAATGTTTTGAATGCAACTGGACACACACACAGTTGTCCGGAAGGTAGATCCTCTTCTATCTTACTGGGCATAATGAACAACTGCTAAGGAGGGGGCTACTGGCGGAAAGTTTAACCCAAGTATATACCACCACCTTGCTGAGCGTGACCACTTTTTGGCCCCTGCCGCTTTACGTACTTCGGGCAGGCATGAGGACACATGTTCTCTACCTGAGAACTTTGTCCCTCAGCAGAGGAAGAGCGGGTGGAGCGGCGCCGGCCCAAGCACCCTGGGGGTAAGGAAGAACACGCCCTCGCGGACAGCCGGCGCGCAGCCCTGGGCCACCTCGGTTCCGGGGACCGCGGCTCCGCCAGCGCCCTCCCGCGCGCCCGCAGCCAGCCTCGTCCCCCTCGGCCCGCGGTCCCACCCGGACGCGCCTCGGCCGACACCCGCCCATGCTTTCGGGCTTGAGGACTCGCCAGCTACTGCACGGCCTCTTTTCCGGCTCGAGGATGGGCGACTCCGCCTCCACACTCGTCAGCCCCCAGGAGGCTCTGCCTGGCCGCGAGGAGGCGATTCCCGTAGCGGGTAAGGTCGGCCGGGCGCCCCGGGGCCGCGGCGCATGCGTGCCTGCGGCGGCCGCGTTCTGCGCGGAAGGCCGGCCTCGGGCGGCGCCTGGGTCCGGTCTGCGCAGGCGCGCCTCTGGCGGGGTCCTAGTGGTGGGTTTGCGCACGCGGGCCAGTCTTGGGGGTCTAGCCCTCCAGAGCTGCCCTGAGCGCCCCGAAAAAATCTGGTGTGTCAGTGTAACGCTCCTGGAGTGCCCCATCTCGGCAGCACGGCGATCTGGGCAGAAAGGCGTGGTCGGGGGTGGTGCCCTCCCCCACCAGGGGTGTGCGGGGCAGCCTGGGGCTCTGCCTTCGGGGTGCTGTGGTCCTGGGCCTCAGGCAAGGATGTTGGGGTGTGTTGTCCCGAGAAGCACTGGAGTGAGACCTCACCGTGCAAACTTAAATTTTTATTTTATTTTATTGAGAAACAAGTATCAATGAGACAGTTACAAAACTGATTAATAAGACAGTTTCAATAACTAATACATTGTGCATTGTTATCTTCTTAGTGGTTATCCTTAGTACAAGATGCAGACAGAATATCCTGTCCAAACACTATTAGTACAAATCTTTCTTCTCATTGAATTAAGCAAAAGTAGCTGTGTATCTATCCTAACTATTCTGCATATGCAGATACAAAATGGACCTTCCTTTGTATCGCCTTTTTTGGGCAAACTTAAATTTTGAAATTGGGTCTCTGGCCTGTTTTGGCTGCAAAAATTAACCCCAGTTTCCCTTCAGGGCTGCTGGGTGGTAATGCTTTTGGGGGAAGTTGCCCCGGGCCTTCTGATCCTCTGGCTGCTCTGGTGGTCAGTTATTTTGGAGAGGTTATTTGAGGGCAGTACTTCACAAACATCGCGTTCAGTCTCCTGTCAATACAGTAAAAGGGAAATACTAGGAAAATGATTCCATGCTTGAATGTTCACTAGTTATAAAAATTTACTTTGAACTTCTGTCAGGTACACAGGGCTTCACAAGTACTAATGTTGCTGTATGTACCCAGCTTGTGGTGTGAACATCAAGGATTGAAGTCTTCAAATCAAACCCGAGACCTTGCACTTGCCAGGCAGGCTCTTATGCCACTGAGCTGTAGTCCCAGCCCCTGAAGTCTCTGACCAAAAGGAAAAAGTTAAGAGTTTTTATTAGAAATAAGGAAAATAGCTCCTGGATTTCCAGGAAGGGTTCTGAGTGCCCACATGGCCTCTCAATCTAAGGATGGCTCAGTTGTTTAGTGGCTACTTGCTACAGGTGGCTCTGGAATTAAAATGACAAGTTGGAACTCAGGCTAACCCAGTTCTTCAATATGTAAGTCTTAAGGGAAACGAGGATTTAAGAGGGAAAAAAACACAACCTGATTGTTTTGTATTTTAAGTTCCTCAGAACTGAGGAGCTTAGTAGGGAGGGATTACATTCACTGTTAGTAGGAAAAAGGGACTGCATTCCATTTTTTGGGGAAAAGTTTGTCCTGGGTTGGAAGTTTTAGTTTACTTTTTTTTCTTCTTTTAATTCTTGTCATGTGGCTGGTCATGCAACTTTTAGCCTCTCCCCCCCCCCGACCCCAGCTAGATGCCTTAATCATAAGCTGATTAAATAAACTGTTTTCTGTACCAGGACCATACTTTGAGTAACAAATTGAGCATCCTAAGTTTGAAAATCTGAAATTCTTCAAAATCCAAACCTTTGAGCACCACACTACATCATAAGCAGAAAATTCCACATTGTATGTGTCACAGTTGAAACACAGGTGTGTTAACAGTATTGTATATAATAACTTGTAGGCTGTGTTTTTTTTTTTTTTTTTTTTTTTGCGGAACCGGATATTCAGCTTGGGTCCCTGCGCTTGCCAGGCAAGCGCTTATTCCACTGAGCTATCTCCCCAGCCCAGGCTGTGTGTTTAAGGTATGCATGAAACAGGTGAATTTGGGGGTTAGACTTCGGACCCATATTGAAGATATCTCATTATGTTTATGGCGATCTGCCCAAACCTGACAAAATCTGAAATCTGAAGTAACCCTGGTCCTGAGAATTGCTGGTGAACGATATTCAACCTGTATATACCTTCACATAGTGTGCAGCCTTCACCCTGCAGTATGGGCATCCCTTGGTGGTGGGTGTGGGGGGAAGAGTGGAGTAGGATGGGTAGGTGGAATGTGCACATTTGGATACTACCTCAGGTAATCTTACGGAGCCCAACACTGTCTCTGTAAGGCAAGCCTTCTGGATTTTGAATTATTGCTGTAGTTCATCAGAAACTACTGTAGAACTGTTGGAGCCCTCATTTAACCTTTCAAATATGGCACAATGCTGAAGAAATCCTGCATTTAAATTTTTCCTAAAAATTCTTCTATTTTTCTTATGCTTAACTTTTTTTTTTTTTTTTTTTCATGTATTTGGTACAGGGTCTCACTATGCAGCTCCGACTTGTAGTGAACCTCCTGTTTTCAGCTTCCTCAGCACTGGGATTACAGGCGTGGGCCACCACACCCAGTCTCAGTGGCCTGCTCAGTGTGACCAGGGTCAGGGCCTGGGTTCAGCATGTGGTGCTAGGGATTGAACCCAGGGCCCTGTGCTTACCTAAGCAGGTGCTTAGTCCACTGTACAATCTTGCGGGCCCTAAAGACTTGTTGTGTGTAAGAGGGGGTCACTTTGGGAGTTTGTCATATTAATATAGGAAAAATGTAACTTCTGGCTTGTTAGATGTCAACTGTGTTGAGTTTGTGGTCCCACAACATTGAGGAATGAGGTAAAGAACCAAAGGAAGAAGTTAGAGTTTTATTGGAAACAAAGCGAGAATAGCTCCTGGATTTCAGTGGTCACTGAGGCCTTTTATTAGAGATAATTTATATAGCAAAGTCACAATGTGGGTGCAACACATCAAACTGCAGTCAACCTATTGGATTACAAGTAGAGCTTCGGAGCTGATTTTGAGCCAATAGGGAAATGAGTCATGTAGCAAGGGTACAAGGAAAGAACAAAGGCATTTTGGGGAAGGGATGGATCCATATGGTAAGGGAATCTTCTTCACCCACTTGGGTGGCTGATGCCTAGCTGGGTTTACTGGACCAGGTGATCCTAATTACAATATAATCTCAAATTACTGTGTATTCTCTAGGGAGGCCTGCAGGCCTGGCTGTTGTATCTCTATCTTGAGGCCTTCAGATTGGCCTCCAGCCACTATTCTGATGTCTTCATCCTTTGTGCTGACTTCCTTGAGGGCCCAGTCTCTCTCTGACTGCATATTAATTTCTGTCTAACTTGTCTGCCTATGAGTATATTTACTACACATGTGAGATTAGAAAAGGTAGAGGCCTTTGGGGTTTGAGACGGTTTGGAAATTGTATGACTTTTTTCTTATAACCTAATTAACTGTTTCTGTTCCCTGTGTCCCCATATGATTTCATGGAGTCATTCTCAGCCCTAGAAGTTTATTTATTTTTTATTTAAATTCAGAGACTGAATGCTGAAAAAAAAACCCAGATTATTTAAAAATATATAAACTATATAACCGATTTACCTAGACTATAAAAACATCTTTAGAAATTCTCTTTTACAACCAGTATTTATAAGGCAGTGCTTTCTAAATGCTGAACCTTCCCAGCTTGGTCTACTCCTCCTTTTTACGTACTACATTATCTTCAGTCTGCCTTCTAGGCACCAAAGAAAGAAAGAAGTCAATAGTTGTTTTATTATTATTATTATTATTATTATTGTTATTATTATTTTGAGAATTCAACAATTGTTGAGCAGATCTTCAAAGCAGTTTCATGATCAAAGTCAGGTCAAATTTAGCTTAGCTTTCTCTTGACCAATGTCTTCCCAAACCATTTCTTAGTGTGTAAATCATAACTTTACTAAGATTAACAAGCCTGGTGAGACAGAGGCAACAATTTCTTTTTCATATTCATATAACACCTCTAACTGCAAAACTCCATGATTTTCTGTCTTTTCACAGAGCTGTGATTGTTTTTGAGTAGAGCCAAGTCCACAATACATATGTCCCGCTTGTTAAACTGTTTTAACTTTTGCCTAAGAAGTATTTACACTAAGTAAATAAGCCAGCAAATTGAGGAAGACACTGGAGTGGTGTCCTGAAAGACCATCTCAAGTCAGGTCAAGTTTCAGGCTCCTTTTCTGTTTAGAAAGGCAGAAAGAAGCCGAGTGTGGGAGTGTATGCCTGTCATACCAGGACTTGGGAGGCTGAGGCAGGAGGTTTGCCACAAGTTTGAGGCCAACCTGGGCTACACAGTTCAAGACCAGTCTTATCTTTGTAGTGAGACCCCCATCTCAAAACAAACAAAAAAACGCCCCAAGCTCCTAAAACAAGCAAAAAGGTGAGGCAGAAAGAGTAGGGGCTTAGGTTAGGAAATGATTGATGATTATACTCTGCCAGGAATCTCTCCAGTGGTCTGGACAGGATTGCAGATCTGGTGACTGGTAATCTGTTGATCTGGCATGTAGTAACAAGGTTAGGATGCCCCTGCAAATTGTCAAAGTATTTTTGGTGGAACCGGGGATTGAACTCAGGCCCTTGCGCTTGCCAGGGAAGCGCTTATTCCACTGAGCCATCTCCCCAGCCCCCTTTTTTCGTCTTTTTAAGACGGTTTTACTATGCAGTTCAGTCTCACCTTGAACTCACTTTGTAGCCTTAACTGGCCTCGAATTTGTGGCAATCCTCCTGCCTCAGCCTCCCAACTGCCAGGATAACTGGTGTGTACTACTGTGCCTGGCTGCTTAATTATTCTTTTTAAACTGTACAGCGTCTTTTTTTTTTTTTTTTTGTATAGTTAATACACTACCGAATGTGTCTTTATTTTTATTTATTTATTTATTTGCAGAACCAGGGATTGAACTCAGGTCCTTGAGCTTGCCAGGCAAGTGCTTATTCCACTGAGCCATCTCCCCGGCCCCCATTAATTATTCTTAACTTGGTATCTTCAGCCATGAAAAAGGATTGAGTGAGATTAGGGAAATTTTTGATAAATCAACTTTGTACTGCTAGTTTCAGACAATGTTTAAGTGATTAATGAAGGCTGTATGTGCAGAGGCACTAGTTTTTTTCAAGTAAAGGTAGAAGTGTGGTTAAATACAACATAACTGTTATAGTTTATATTGAGATGTCCTCCCCAAAGTCTCAGGTGCTCATAGGTGGGCTTCTGGGAGGCGATGGGCTCACAGACTGTAACATTCATCAGCTGGGGTTTGTCTGCTGATGAGTATGTAGCTGTAATGTAAGGAGGAGCTGTGTCACTGGGGGCATGGCCTAGAGAGTATCTCCCTCTCCTCTGCTCCCTTGATCGCTTGCTTCCCACTGTCCTGCTGTGAGTGGCAGTCCCCTCCATACCCCTCTGCGGTACCCCTCTATCTTGTAGCCAGCCCACTGTGGACTGAAACCTCCACAAATTATAAGCTAAAAGGAACCAGTCCTTTAACCAACTTGACAATTTACCCTAAGCGTCACTAGGGCAGTGTGCTTGCTTATGTATGAACTATCTCCAGCATTGCTTGGGAAGGTGTCATTTCAGCTAGTTGATTCTTATACTGAATAAATTTGATAAAATTCTTGTTTTTATATTTCCTGTTATTTTACACAAATTAATGAAAAAATTCAAGTTTTGGTCATCCTATACTTAAGTAATTGGATTGGTAAGTGATTAAGTTGTGGATATTGGGCATTGTGTCCCAGGAATGACGAAGTGAATGAAACAATGGAGGATGTGAAGCTAAGTTTTCTTTCTTTTTTTCATTTTTATGTATTTGATACAGGATTTCATTATGCAGCTCAGATTTGTAGTGATCCTCCTATTTTTAACCTCCCCAGTGCTGGGATTACAGGAGTGCCCTGGGAGCATGTGGGACTAGAGATTGAACCCCTGGTCCCTGTGCTTCTCAAAGCAGGTGCTTAGTCTGCTGAGCTATCTCCCCAGGCCTGAAGCTAAATTTTCTTTGAACCATGAAGATGGTTACAATCAAAACCCACCCATGGGGGTGGGGGAGATGGCTCAATGGCTCAGTAGAATAAGCACTTCCCTGGCAAGCGCAAGGGCCTGAGTTCAATCCCTGGTTCCACAAAAACAAACAAACAAACAAACCCCACCCATAAGAGTTACTATCCACAGCAAAGCTACTAGAAGACTAATAATCTATTGCTGTGTGACCTCCAGAAATAATGATTTTTAGAGTCAACTAAAAGCAAATTACTAAAAGCAAGTGAAGTTATTTGGAGTTTTCCCTAGGTGGAAAGCCCCATCCTTGAACCTTATTTCCTCTTCAGTCGATTTTAATGACTGTACACTTGAAAGTTATGGATATCATATTATTTTGAATGTTGAAATCTTCTCTACTTGTTTCCATCCTGACAGCTCTTCGCTTCTCTTTATCATCTGTCTGTGTCTACTGTTTGCACCCAACTCTCAAAGCTCTGTGCCTAAAGTATCACCTTTTGGAAGACAGGGCCTGCCTGTTTGGCTGCATTGCTAAATCTGGTATCAGGTATGCGCTGTTCACAAATGCCTTTGGTGCTAAAGGTCATCAGCTAAGCGTTAATCTTTTCTTCTTTCTACTTAAGCAAACTTCCAGACTTCTGTCAACAGCAGCCCAGTGGTAGATTTAAACCTTCAAAATTTTAAACTTCTGATTTTTCACATGCTACCCAAAATGAATCAAAACATGAACAAGTTGACTTTGGTGACTGGTTAAAGCTGACCCTGGGCTGGACTGCCTCAGCTGCAGCCTGCTGTGTTCAGGCTCCAGTGACTGGACAACACTCCCAGTGGGCGGAGTGCAGAGCAGAGTGCCTGGCCTTCTAGGGAAGGTCATTTCATCCTGCTCACCTCAGCGAACTGCAGGGTGGAGGGCAAGAGGGAATTCATGCTTGTTGAATGGAATTGGTGGGCAATTAGATGGATGGACAGGAGGTGGAAGGCTCATAATTAAAGTCTCAGAGTACCTCCTATGATGTTAAGAAGTGAGTTCATTATAATGAGAATTGATCTTATTTCCAGTGAATTCATTACTGTGAAAACCCAGCTTTTATTTTCTATGGAAACTTTTTTTAATATTGGAAATGGTTCTAATGTGTTTTCTTAATCATGTGTATGGGATTTGAAACTGTCACTTAGAATAACTTTGACAGGTACTATTTAACCTCTGCTTTTTTGCTTTTACATTCTTTGGTAGAATTAACTGCTTTTTTTTGTTTTTTCTTTTGTCTTTTGCTGTGATGCTTCTTTTGGAGGGAGGAGGGAACAGATAAAGAATACCTGCTGGAGTTATCTTATAAGTTTACCCACTTAACTCAGCTATTCCCCTTCTGGGTATTTTTCCAGAAGATTTGAAAACCTCATACCACAGTAATATATGTGCACCCATGTGTATAGCAGCACAGTTTTGTCACAGCTAAACCTTGGAAACAACCCAAATGTCCATCAGCTGAGGAATGGATAAAAAAAATGTGGTATTTTTAAACAATGGAGTATTACTTAGCTATAAAGAAGGATAAACTTGAGGCTTTTATAGGTAAATGGATGCAACTAGGAGCTATACTCATAAATGAAATAAATCAGACCTACATGTGTAAACATTGTATTGTCTCTCTACTGTAAGAATCTGAAAGAATCAATAAAATCTGAAAAGTACAATAAATATGGTAAAAAAGAAAGAAACTGAACATAAGGAATAAAAATTGGGATGAGGGAAAGGAGAAAAGATAGGAAAAAAGGAAGGGGAAAATCATGTATATAAATACACAGGACAGCTAAGGTGATTATACTACTCATTTCTGTCGGTGTTTTGAAGGTAGCAGTTAATGCTTAAAATTTTTACTTTGACCGATTTTTATATCCGTCATTTAAGCAGCTACACTGAAAACAACAATATGCAATATAGCAACCACTGTTGAATATGTCTTATTTTTAAAAAAATTGTGTATTGTTTCTATTTTTTATTTTTTATTTTAGGGAAGGATCTACAGGGTGTTCAGGGTCTCACTACTAGATCAGACTCATAGTGATCCACCTGTTTACAGCCTCCCGAGAGCTGGGATTACAGGCCAGCACCACCACGCCCACTCTCAATTGCTGTCTTGGTGCGCCCTGGGTGCGGGGCTGGCACAGTATGCCTAGGGATTGAACTCCCGGCCCCGGCACCTGCTTGCAGGTGCTTAATCTGCTGAGCTATGTGCCCAGCCCTTGTGTATTGTTTCTAATGTGTTATTTATTATTTTTATATTCTCTTTAAAATAAAAAAGTTTGGGGCTGGGGAGATGGCTCAGTAGAACAAGCGCTTTCCCTGGCAAGCACAAGGGCATGAGTTCAACCCCTGGTTCCGCAAAAAAAAAAAAAAAAAAAAGTTTAAATGTAAATAGAAACATAATAGAATAATATATTAATGGATTATTGAAAAATAATTGTATTGCAACAATAAAATGTATAAACAATGAAATCAAGAAAGTACAAACACTTAAAAGGAGACAGATCTGAGAAAGAAGGATCATAGAAATAAATTTTATTGAGTCATAAGATATTATTTACCCAACTCTGTGAAAATACATTTGAAAATTTGGATTTGTTTTCTTTTTCTGAGGCTGGGGATTGAACTCCGATGCTCGTTTGTTTGGCACATGCGGTAACACTGAATTATATCTCCAGCCAGAACTGATAATTTTAAAGTAGATGCAATCGGCCCAAAACAACACAGAAGGAATAGAAAATCTAAACAGTTTGATTTTCATAGAAGAAATAGTGTTGTCACTGGCACCTCCTCCTAAAGGACCATGTGCAGACAGTTTGACATGGAATGTCTACTGAATATTCCTAGACCAGATAATTCTAATACTATTGAAGTTGAAAGAAACATCCAAATTCTTAATAAGAAGTAAGTCTAATCCTGAAGCCAAACCTGATAATGACTGCACAAACTGGAAAATTACAGACCAGTCTCACCTAAAAATATTGATACAGGGGCTGGGGAGACGGCTCAGTAGAGTAAGTGCTTCCCTGGCAAGCACAAGGGCCAGAGTTCAAATCCCCAGTTCTGGGAAAAAAAAAAAAGTAAAAATATTGATACAAAATACTAAATAAATATGAGTAAGTAGAATCCAGTAGTGGGATTTACCACAGAATATAAGTATCATGTGTTAATAATAAGAAGTCTATTCTTATAGCTCACCTTTTAATTAATCTAAGGAGAAAAATGATACAGTTATCTCTCCAGGTACTGAAAAATTGTTTGATCAAATTTAACAACTTTCTAATAATAGTACTAAACAGGATAGGAATAAATTGCTACTTCCTTAATATGATCAAATTATACTGGTTTCAGCCCAAAGGCCTACTTCTGTCTTAAGGAAGACATATTCGAGATTCTGACCATAGATGAATCCAGATAAGAGTATGGGTTTGTCCTCTACCTACTACCACAAGCTTTTACTGTCATTCTTTTCACTTTCATCCTGCCTGTTTTGAAAAACAAAATCCTATCTTTTTTTCTTTTGAAAAATTTATTGACAGTATTATAAACAATAAAATGCTTATTTTTTCAGTTCTTATGAAGTTTCTGTTTTAAAGACTTTTAAAAGTACTTATAAAACTGAGACATCATAAAGCATTTATAGTGAAGTTTTCAAATAAATCGTTTAATACCTACCTTTCTATGGAATAACAGCATTACTGTCACAGCATTTTTTTTTTTTGTACTGGGCATTGAACTCAGGACCTTGTGCTTACCAGACAGGTACTGTGCCCACTGAACTATATCCCTGGCTTGTATTGTATTTGTTTTTATTAAAATCAGTTCTTTTCAAGTTTATTACTAACAAGTCCTGGTTTTTAATACAGATAGTCTCTCTTATCCAAAATACTTGGGACCACCCAGATGTGGAGATGCTCACCTTCTAATCCCAGCATTCAAGAAGCTGAGGCAGGAGCACTGCTGCCAGTGTGAGGCCAGTCTGGGCCACTGTGCAGTGAGTGGAGGGCCAGCCTGAACTGCACAGGAAGACCCCATCTCAAGAGCAACTGTAACAACATAAATAGGGCCCCCAATATCTTGGGATATGGACACATACATATGTGATATTTTGGGCATGGAACTGAAGTCTAAGCATGAAATTCCTTTATGTTTCATATATACCTATGTACATACCCTAAAGGCAACTGGACACAGTAATTTTCATAATGTTGTTCATGAGTCATTGTTCCATGGTGTGGCTTTTTCCACTCAATCCATCATGTTGGTGCCCGAAGTTTTGCATTTTAGAACATTTTGGCTTTTTGGATTAGATACATTAAGCAATGACAAGGTAGAAATACTTTTTTTTTTTTTTTTTTTTTTTTTTTTTTTGACCCATGATTGAACCTAGGTCCTTCCACTGAGCTACAGTCTTGGTGTAATTTTTAAGTTGTTTATTTTGAGATAGGGTTTTACTAAATTACTAAGTTTCCCAGGCTCTACTTGAACTCCGCATCCTCCTGCCTCAGCCTTCCAAAGCACTGGGACAACAGAAGTTGTCATTGTGCCCAACTAAAAATATGAGAATTTAAAAAATTATGTTTCATTTTCTGTGCATTATTTGTCCGAACTGTCCTTGTCCACAAATACTTGGTGCTGCAGGCAGCTTTTGTTTTCCCAGCATCTCTAGTGCACAGTTCTAACAGCTAAGTTCTTCCTCGCCACTGAAGTCTGTGCTCTTTTTTGCCCTGGGGACCATGAATCCTCTAAGTCCAAGGGTTTGGGCTCTGGGTTTCCTCTTGCTTTGTTCCTCCATCTTGGCATGCTGGCAGGCGAGGGCTTGGCGGAGGCTGTGCAGAGTAGGGTCCCCACCCTGGCTTTCTTGAGGGCGTCCTCAATGTCTTCCGGCTCAGCGGTTTTAGTCCACCGCGCATCCTTTAGCACTCCACCAAATAACTTGTTTATGGCTCTGGTGCAGTCCTTTGTTTTGTGGCGGGGGGAGAGAGGGTCACATCATGTAGTGCAGGGGAATCGAACCCTGGTCTCTGCGCTTTACTAAGCTTGCCTAGACCGCTGAGCTATCTCGCTGGCCCCTCTGGTGGTTTTGTGCACAGTCTTTATCCAGAACCACCTAGTACTTTGGGGGCCTGCCCCTTAGCTCAGTTCTTTTAAGTGGCTGCTTCAACAAAGCAGTCAGCCTCAGGTTGTTGTGGTTCAGTCCCACAACTCAAACCAGCCAAACCTGCCCTGAAGGTTTTCGGAGCAAAAAAAAAAAAAAAAATAAATAAATAAAATAAAAAAATCCCAAACCAATGTAAACACAGCCCCTTTACTCTTCCTGGTATCTTAGTCTTTCACTATGCTGACCTTAACAACCTTGCCATCATAGTTGGGAAATATCCGATATAAGTCGTTGTTTGTTGGGGTTGGGAGAGGCAAGTTGGACACATGCAACATGCTCCTTTCTTTGGGAAGGGTGGCCAGGCGGCTGAGGCGCAGGCCCCACTCCTGCTCACCCCTTGCAGTGGCCCAGGTATCCCCAGCCCAGGTGGGGTTGGCCAGGCTCAGGAGCAGCAGGGCCCAGCAGCTGCCGAGGCCACAGTTGAGCATTCTGGGGCTCCCTTTAATCTGGCTGCACAGGCCCACCAAATCCTATCTTTTTAAAAATCCTTGAGTCAATTTTCACCTTTTGTGTGTGGCATGGTAGTAAATTTTCAAGAAGATAAGATTCAAACATTTAAACTTTTAAGTGTGTCATTTATCCCAGGCTGCCTAAATTGCATCAAAACAGGAACAGGGCTACAGTAAGTGACTAGTTATTATTTTACATTGTATTGTGTGTTCAGACAAGACAAGACAACTAGAAATGTACACTTGTGAGAAAAGACCTGATATTCGTCAATAGGTATGGTAATATAGCATTGAGAAATGTAATGTCTGAAATCTGTGGGGAAAGGATGGAATATTCGGTAAATGCTGGGACCAAAAAAAAATTAAATGTGTACTCCATGCCTTAAGCCAAGTGAAATTCCAAAAAGATGCAATGTGACCATAATAGCTCAGTTGTTGAGTATACTCAGGCACTTTAATAGTTACATTTATTAACATATTTAACCTTCAAAATAACCTGATGAAGCAATACTTTATGGTATTGTCTCTCATTTATGGATGTAATTTTTTTTTTTTTCCGGAACGGGGGATTGAACTCAGGCCCTTGCGCTTGCCAGGCAAGTGCTTATTCTACTGAGCTATTGCCCCAGCGAGATTAGGTGACTTATCCAGGGTCACAAAGCTAAGAAGAAGTGGGTCTGGGATATGCACCTACACCGCTTGGTTTTACAGTTTTAGGGCATAAATAAGAAAAGGTGAAAAGGTTTTGTAACTGTCACTTGAAAATCAGAAGATGTAAACACTTGATAAATTAGAAACTGCCATAAGAAAAGTTAAAAGACACATTGAGATATGTATGTGTAGCACATGTCACACTGAAGGGCTGAGCTCCTTAAGAAGCTTCTGGAAATTAGTAAGAAAAACAATTATTAAGAAAACAGGGCTGGGGAGATGGCTCAGTAGTATGCACTTCCCTGGGAAGCGCAAGAGCCTGCATTCAATCCCTGGTTCCGCCCAAAAAAAAAAAAAAAAAAAAAGAAAGAAAGAAAGAAAAAGAGAACAGATGGGCCAGGGAGATGGCTCAGTAGAATAAACACTTCCCTGGCAAGCACAAGGGGCTGAGTTCAATCCCCTGTTCTGCCAAAAACAAAAAAACAGAATTAGGAAAAAATCACTGTTGCTGTGCCAGCCCTGAGCTGAGACTGGGCGTGATGGCTCTGGGAGGCTGTAAACAGGCGATCACTACAAGTCCGATCTAGTAGTGAGACCCTGAACACACTGTAGACCCTTCCCTAAAATATATAAAAAAAAA
>NW_004524612.1:15472611-15474976 GCF_000260255.1 Octodon degus
TTATATATATATTTATAAACTTCACTCACAATGAAGAGAATGCAAATACCATTTTCCATTTTCAGACTGGCAAAAATTCAGAGTATTGATCATATATGCTCTGTTGGTAAATTCTTAAGGAACTATGTGTGCTTGTACATTGCTGGCAAGAGTGCGTGTCTGCCCCACTCTCATAGAAGGCAGTTTGGTAACATCCATCAAAAATTTAAATACATATACCTTTTGACTCAGGAATCCGATTTCTGGGAATTTGCCCGACAGATATACTTGTACACATGCCAAGTGATGACTGTACCAAGTTATTCACTGGAGCTTTGTTTGCAGTAGCCAAAGATTGGAAACAACCCAAATGCCCATCAGTAGGGGCTAGTTCAATAAATTATGGTTTATCCTGACAATGGAATATGCAGCTGTAAAAAGAGTGTGGGGTGTCTGTATGAATGAGTGTAGAGAGGTTGCCAAGATACAGAGTTAGTGAAAAAGCACGGTCAGAAGAATATAGATATTGAGCTAGCTTCTGTGTGAACAGGGAGGAAAATAATAATAGGTATGAATAAAACAAACTTTGAGGGAATAGCAGGGAGGGGCGGGGGGTTGAAGTAAGGATGTGTGGGGCATGTAGCCTTCTTACTTACTTTATTTACTTTTTTATAACTTTAGATTCTTCCACTGCCCTTCCTGAATTAAATAACTCCATGTTGAAGATGATCTCTCCAGTGTTTTTAGTCTAATTGACCATCTTTATATCATCTTCTGTCCTATTTAAGTTTTCTTTTAAATATTGCTCTTTTTCTTGTCAAGTACATCTTTCTCTCCCTCCAACTTGCTTTTGTAATCACAATCTACATTTTGGCATGACTTAAAAATCTAAATTTAGAGGGTGAAATTGGAATAAGTTAATCCAAGTCATTTTACATTTCATAAATATTCATTTTTATTGAAGCATCAATTGTGGTGGCATCATTTATACAAAGAAAAGATCTTTGGGGACAAATTCCTTCCACTATTATGTAGAAGGCATTATGTGTATTTCTTTTATGGTGAGTGATGTACATTGATTTTTAAAAGAAAATGATAGGAAACAATTTTCCTTTTAGAAAAATTTTCCCTAATGTGTGATTAATTTCTAAATTGTAGGACACAAATGAAACTGTTATTTTTCCCTTTTGCATTCTGTCCAAAGCTGTTAATGTTGTTTTATTCTCTTTTCCAGACCCTTCCATTTCCCTAATGTCCTAGGAGAAGGTGTCCTATTCCTTCCATCATCTGAACTTTCCTCTTGGCCAGCCTTACTTCCCACTGTGCCCCTGTGAACCTCATCTTCTGTCTGACCCGATTCTGTGTTCTGCCTTAGCAACTACACCTGTGGCTGGGCTCATGTAGACTGTACTCTCATCTTTTTGTTTTCTGTTTGTTTTTTGGTACTGGCAATCGAACTTAGGACCATGTGTTTGACAGGATCTGTCCCTCTGAGCTATCTCCCCTGCCCATCATCTTTTTATTTATTCATCCATTGTTTAAGGCCTGATTAGGAAAGGTATTGTCTTTCCCATAGATCCTTACCTTCCTCCTTCCTGTTAATTTGTCTGGCTTGAATTCCATGTCTTCCAGAAATCCATTCCTCTTCTCTCAAGCCTCAGTGGTCCCTTTCTTCTCCACCGGATAAGCACCTAGATGTGATTTTGTGACTCCTTTTACATTACTTATAAAATCCATGTCTGACCTATGGCCTCTCTTGGCCGTGAGGAGAGGATCATCCTGGACGCGGCGGCGCCCCAGCCTCTCTTCCAGACCCTGTAGTGCGGGTCAGCAGTATCTCGATGTCTTGCTATGTAATTCAGGCTGCTTGAAATTATGAAACCTCCAGTAATTGTGAGCTAAATAAACCTTTCCTTCCCGGAGTTTGAATGTTGGCTGTTTGTCCCAGCAATGAGGGAAGAGTAACTAATACAAAATTTTTGAAATAAAAGTAGTAATTTTTAATACTTTTGAATAGATTTTAGATTCCTTTCTTACTAGAGACTTTCCCACCTAATGCATATGAAAATATTCTTTTACATTTTCTTCAAATAAAATTCACTGCTTCATTTTCATGTAAGATTTTTTCTTTATCTGAAGTTTATTTTAATATGAGTACCATATAAAGGATTAATGTTGTTTTATTCTAGATGAATAGTCAATTATTCTGCTTTAATTTATAAAATAAACTTTTCATTCATGACTGGATTTGAATAGCACCTTCAACACATATTGAGTTCCCATATATATTTGGATATATTTCTGAACTCTTCTACAATTTCTTTGACCATTCTTACATAAGTATTGTACTATTTTGATTATACTAGTTCAGATAATCTCTCCCTTT
>NW_004524612.1:15475076-15476460 GCF_000260255.1 Octodon degus
AAAAAAAATCCATGTCTGACCTGCCTAGAAGCTGATGAATTCTCAGAGAGAGAAGTCGTGTCTTACTCCTTGAAGCAAACCCTGTGTTTGCAGCTTATTTTATCCTCTGGTCTACAGCACTTCATGCCAGGAACTTGATAATGGCTCATGGATATTGTGCAGAATATGGTTAATGCCTGAAATCATCATCCCAGTAAGAGTGATGGATTTGTGCCAGTTTTTCTCCACTTGCTCCCATCACTTGTGTAACCAATGATAAACTTTGCTTCTGGACAGAGAGACGAGTGGTCCTCCATCTTTGAATTCCTAAGCAAAGCCTTGCTGAGCATCAAGCACAGCACCATATGGGTGGGCCTTGCTGCCCTCAAACTCAGGAGTTACTGTGAGCCCAAGCTGGATGGGAGGGACAGGTTTGAGGATGGCTGAGGCTGACATCAGCAACGGGAAGCTGTTTGGGTACAGAGACATCAGCTTCAGGGATGGGCTTTAGGGGGTGAGTAGGCCTTCATGTCTTACCTGGACAGAGTGAAAGCCTTTTTGTTAAGCCTGTCTGGCCCCTTCACCAGTCCCAGAAGACCCTGGCCATCATTGCCATATTGGCCAATAGCCAAGCCCTTCCCTTGCAGCTGCCCTGCCATCTTGTGTTGACCAAAACTGCTGAACCACTGAGTGTCTGAAATACTGAATTCTGCAAGATGTGCTTTCAGGGTGTGAGTGTATGATAAATGAGAAGGGTGGATCTTCATTCTGTTCTTTCGTTGTTCTCTCACCATGAATTTAGTTTGAGAGTTCACAATATTCACTGCTTATAGATACATAGTATTAGACTATGAACTGTTTGAGGGCAAGAATTACTTAAGCTTTGTGCCTGGAACACACTGAGGAAACAACAGTACTTGTTCAGTGACTTTAGTTATGTGCTGAGAAAAGCAATAGGGAGAACAGTGCATTGAGGAATACTGGACAGGCAAGGGCTTGGGCTTGTCATTGTTTGCTAGTTTCCATATAACTAGTTTTTCTTATCACATCAGAAAATACTGTTAGCTAGGAAGAAGTTATATAGGTAAGTGGAAATGGACATGAAAAGGAATGGGCCATACCACTTTCCCTGTGACACAATGATAGTCTGTTTACCTGACACTTCTCCTTTCTCTTTCATAGCTTAGAGAGTCAGCCTATAATTGGCTGCACAGGGATGTTTTTGCCACACTGCTCAGAGCTGTAGCTGTCAGATTTCTAGTGTGGCTTGGCATCATATAGCAATGCATTCATTTCAGCCCGTACCCTTCTTCTTGCCACACTTTAAGCTAAAAGGTGGTAAGAGGTTGGGAGAGTGTGCCCATGGCCTTGTCTTTGGCACCATCCCTTTTATTTATTTATTTTT
>NW_004524612.1:15477532-15492471 GCF_000260255.1 Octodon degus
CCATCAGATATTGATATGTTGAACTTTAAGTCCTTACAGAATATGAAGGAAAAATAATTATATAAAAGCACAAATAAGCATTTACATATTTTTACAAAGAAATTTAGAAACCTAGTCATATACAGAATTGTAAGCCCTTATATTAACCATCCCTTTTACTACTCTTCCTTTTTTCTCTTTTCTAGATTGTGTGTGTGTGTGTGTGTGTGTGTGTGTGTGTATGTGTGTGTGTGCACAGGTTCTCACTATGCAGCTGGAATGTGTAGTGATCCTCCTGTTTTCAGCCTCCCCAGTTCTGGGATTACAGGTGTACACCACCATGTTGGGACTCAGTCACTAGCTCAGCATGCCCCGGCGTGGGGCCGGCACAGCATATGGTGCCAAGGATCAAACCCTGGTCCTGCATTTGCCTAAGCAAGTGCTCAGTCTGTCCCTTGTCTCTCTTTTTGTTATAAGTAGCTAGCTTTTTCCAGCCACTCTCATCTGTACTGGGCTCCTTTGTCATCTTGTGGAAGGTTGACTTTTACATTTCCAAATATTGTTCGAATATATAGTCTTGCTGTAACCCTCAATTTAGTTGCAAAACTCAGTATACCATTTTCCTTTCAAACTGCCTCCTTTAACTTCCCCATGTCTGTCAGTGGCATTATTTCTATTGTCTCTCTTTAAGAGAAGGTAGACTTTCATTCTTTTATTTGAGCTCAGCAATAGCTATTTTTCTCCCTTGCATTTTCTGAATTTCTAGCTGGTTACAGCACCCTGTTGGCATGGCCAGACTTAGACTTCACCTGCTAACTTCTTTCTGATGTCCTAGCCAACCCTTATTCCCTTTTTGGGGGATACTTGACACACTGATTTATGATGCCAAGTGCTTGATTTTCCTTACGAAGAACCCTCTATATCATCTGGGTCAGCTGAAACCTCCTCTGTGAGCTGGGTCTATCATAAAGGGTAACTGAAGGTTATTGTCCAGCATGAGAAAGACATGGTCCCCTATATTTCCATAAAACTCATTTTGTGTGAATGTACCTGTGGTATTTCTTGACAGGGTATAGTTCTGACTCACAATCTTATTGAATAAGTTTATTAAACTTGAATTGTAGTACAGCCAAGACTGGCAATAGTGAAGCTGGGGAAAATGCAAAATCACACTGTTTCCATGAACATACTACCATTACATTTAAAAAAAAATTAAAATAAAACTTAAAAACATTGAATGTCTTGCCAGAGCATGTATATAAAATTAATTCTTTTGAAAATGTTACAGTGGTAAGGCAATAATATTAGTACTAAGTTATTTTTTTGTAAATTTTTCACATTTTTCTCTTGATTAAAAAAACCTGTAGGGTACTGTTGGTATTTATAGCTTGATAGGTTATACAATGTGAAAAGTTAGAAAACATTGTTTAGAGGAGGTCACGTTTTTCTTTGGCCTACTGAAAAACTCCAACATTTTGACAGGTTAGACCCAAAAGAGAAGAGTCATGAAGATGAAATACTTAGAGGTAATTTGTGAGTTTCCAGCTGGAGGAAATGAGACCTGAAGTCAAGAATCTTGAATGAGCTGTACTTAGCAGATGCAAAGAAAACTGTGGGAGAGTTTGCAGGATGGAGTGCCCAGCTGTCAACAGGGCCCCCGTGGAAGTAGTGTGTGATGAAGCTTTCTTGCCTGTTCCTTTTAAGAACTGGTTCTATAGAGCTATATCATCTAGCAGCTGGTGTCTGCAGGAACCTTGTCTGTCCTCACTGCTCCAGACACACCTTGGTGTGAGTATCACCTCTGCAATCACAGGCTGGGGTGGCAAGCTGGTCACCACTGCCCAGGTACAGGGGATCCTGAACATCCCAGGCAGGTTGCTGGGCAGCCATGAAGTCCTCTAGTGGAAACTTCATCCTACTGCTGGGTGTGAGAAGCTTTGAGAAGCTCATTTCAGACAACTTAAAGAAACAAATTAAAACATAAATGTTTTTCTTTTCAGGATTGTGCTCCTAATAGGAACTATGTGGTTTATTTCAATATGTGGGAGAAAAGGAAATAATCATTTTCTGTTGAAGGTTACAAGTTGGAAAGAATGTTTTGATTCATTTGTAGATATTTTTTGGTGAAATGTCTTTGGTAAAATGTTGGACATTTCTAGTTGGATGATTATTACTTGTACAGTTGTTTGTATAGTCTAAATACTAATTCTTTGTCAGATATTGTAGTTTGCATATATTTTCTGCTAGACCGTAGCATCTCTTTTTATCATTGTAATGCTTTTTTTGCAGAATAAAAATTTTTAGTTTTGAAGAATTCCATTTTATTAATTTTTCCTTTTATGGATCATGGTTTTATCTTTTCAGTTTTTTTCAAATGTATTTAATACAGGGTCTCACTGTGTAGATCAGACTTGTAGTGATCCTTCAGTTTTCAGCTTCCCCAGCACTGGAATTACAGGTGTGCATCACCTCGCCCAGTCTCATTGGCTGGCTCAGCATGCTGGTGATTGAACCCCAGTCCCTATGCTTGCCTAAGTGGATGCTTAGTCCGCTGAGCTATCTCGCCAGGCCTTTGGATTATGCTTTTTGTGTTATTGTAAGAGTTCCACCTTCTCATGATCCTAAAGACTTTCTCCTGTGCATTCCTTTGTAAAAGTTCTATGGTTTCACCTTTTATAATTAAGGCCATGAGCCACTGTGAGTTAATTGATTTAAGTGCTACTGAGGTTCATTTTGTCCAGCAGAACACAACAGGCCAGCTGTTGGCCCCAGGGAGGGTACCCAACTACGTGGAGGCCAGCAAAGATCATCACTATGCCAATCACCAGCAGCACAAGTCCAAACACTTCTACTCATAGCCTGTTGGTGTATCAGAGGCACCATGGAAAACATAACACAGTGAAGCCCCGGATGGAGTTAATGCTCTATTACACAGAGAAGACAAAATGCAAGATCCGCCATAAGGTCCCTGCTTGCTGCCTACACAAGGCAATTTTCATCTGAGCACACCTCTCATATTGGATGAAAGGACCTTGTCTCCACTGGCAGAGGACTGCTGTAGTAAGGGGATTGGTCATGTGCTCTTGGGACTTGCTCAAGCAAAAGACACTGACATTGCAACAGGGAAGGATATTTCCACACAGGGCATAATCCCGGCATAGCCCTCATATGCTCTTTATCTGTTGATAAGAAGTGTTTCAGGCTTAGTGTCCATTCTTAGGCAGCTGAATTGACCCAAAGACTACACATGAGACTGTCTTTATCAACAGTTTTGTTTGGCCTCTGAGTATTCATTTGTTCCAGTAGTATTTGTTGAAATTTTTCCTCTGTTGACTTACTTTTGCACCTTTGTCAAAAAACATGTGGCTTTATTTGTGAGGGTCTCTTACTGACTTTTTTTTTTTTTTTTGGTGGTACCAGAGTTTGAATTCAGGACCCTGCGCTTGCCAGGCAAGTGCTTATTCTACTGCGCTATCTCCCCTACCCTCTTACTGACTTATTATTCTTTTTCATTCATCTCTTTGTCTCTCTTCCAGTGCTACCCTGTCTTGGGTACCATAGCTATGTAATATATATTAGTCTTGGTGTTGGGTATAGTTATTATTTGAACTTTATTATATTTTAAGCTCTGTGCCTTTCTATATATGTTTCAGAATAAACTTGTGTATATCTACATAAAATCCTTGCTTGGATTTTGATAGGAATTGTGTTAAAATTATAGGTCAATTTATCTTTATTAAATTGAGTTCCTCAATTCAAGAGCTCAGCCTATTTCTCCATTTATTTAGGTTTGTTTGGTTTCTTTTCTGAACATTTTATAATTTTCAGTGTATAGATTTATACATATTTCTCTCAGGGAATTGTAGACAGTTTATTTTTGACAAGTGTTTTGCTTTGCCTGAAAATTTGGAGCTGAATAAACTATGTCTTGACTCCTTAGGTTAGGAAATAAGTAGATATGCTCCTTTGATTACCAGAAGATAAAACATTATGGTTTTGTACTTACTGATTATTAGTTGGTACAGACATTATGCCCGGTATCTCTACTTGTGAATTTATTGTGGCCTGCTTGGTCTACTTGTGATTTTACTAATACCCATTTTCTTCTCTTTGTCATGTATCCCCTCACTCCTCCTCCTTCAGCAGTACCTTTTCTTATTGTCCAGTGCATTTTGACTTTCTTCAGTTCTGAACCCCTCACAATCATTTTCTTTATTGCTCATTTGGCATAATCATATTGTTCAAAAATATCTTATATTGTTGTCTCATTCTTGCTGAACTTTACACTAGAGTAGAGTAGACATGTGTTTTCTCTCTAATGGTGCTGTATATCTGGTGAGGGCTTATTTATGTATCTAGATCCCCTTCTCCTGCCTCTGTGAGTTTCTGTTACACAATAACTATTAGTTAAATGAATGAAAAAGATTGTACTTGGTATAACCTTGTGTTTGGAATTTGTTCTGTAAAGTCTCTTTAGCATGGTGTAGCTCAATAGGTATTAATATTAATGAATCTCAATGAATGGATACTACATTTCAAACTTAACTTTCCATTGCAAACTATTTTTCTTTAGAAAATTGATTATGACTGCTTTTGTGTGCCCAAATACTTATTAGAGGAGATCTGAACTCTTAGCCTCCACATTATGATTTGAATTTAATATTTATGAAAGGGATGTCTTTCCACAAATATGTAAATATATTGGTGAGTGAAGACAATGGCTCCCAGTATGACAGAAGAAAATATCTTAAAAAGATCTGCAGTTATCTGTATTTTCCCCAAGGTTGTGTTAACATAAAAAAGACATAGTTTTATGTTCTAAAATCAAGAGGTGATTTTATGATTTAACATGTTCCACACAGAACTTTTGTAAGGTTATCAGCGTCAGTATAACTGCTAAAGAGACCACATAGCAATATTAGTCTCTGGATTTATTGAGTTTGCTGTATCCTTCAGTATTATTCATATTTTTCTCCCGGGGGCACCACTTTCTTCTCTTGACTTAATACCAAGATATGGAAACTCATTTATGCTGAGGCGTAAGATGCTGGGAAATGAGTGCCTGTTTATTATCTTTCTCTACAGGACTGTTTATGACCATAGGTAGATTTTTTTGCTTCTGTATAAATAAATAAGCAGCATTCAGAAGTGTGTTCCCTAGCAAGGGACCAGGTAGCTTGGTGGGAACATAGGCACTTCACGTTTAGATGGCCTGAACTGTACTTCATATGCTAACTAGCTGCATGACCTTGGATGAATTTGCTTCTTTTATCATTTTCACAATGAAGACAGTGGCACCTGCCTTACATGGATATTTCTGAGAATAGCTGAGATAAGGGGAAGAGCCTAGCATGGTACCCAGCCCCTGACAGGCTCACAGAACATTTCCTTTGCATTGCATGTGTCCAGGGACATTTAAAGAGCAGCTTACTGCCATATTGATGTCCCCTATTCTTTAAATAGGGCTGATGGCTATACCACATGCCCACACTCACCAGCAGAGCTTCAGTATGGGCCAGGAGGCAGCCAGTCCTTAGGTGACACTCATCTTGACCTCAGCTTGAGTTCCGCACTGGGCACCGCCTGTGAGGCAGGTGTTTGTGCACATCATCTGGGGAAAGACTGTTCCTCTAAATGACTCTGGTAGCCAACATGAGTGTGTACTTCTTCTGCTTCCCATTTCCCCATTTCCCGTAACTGAAGCCCTTCCTGATTACCCCACTCAGGGGTAATCTCTAAATATAGTTTTGGGCTGGGCTGTTGCCTCTGGAGCCTTATGAACAGTGGGGGCTGACCCTTGCTGGGTTCCATGTTCCCAGGCTCCTGACTTCCCAGGGAGTCCCTCTCAACTTACACCAAGTTTGTGACATCCAGAGAGAATAGAGGGGGCCTGGGACAGAGGTCGTGGAACCCCAGCATCGTTGTGAAGAGGAGAGGGAATTGAACAATAAAAGAATTTAAAAAACCAAGAGAGAGGAGAGTATGGAGAAGAGTTCATCAGTCGCAACCGTCAGTCTGGGCCCTGGGAGGCTCTGCTGGCAGTGGCTGATGAGGGAGGGAAGGCAGAAGCTAGTGGTGAGGTCAGGTGGGAGCCCCTGAGAGCAGTGTGGGTGCCACCTTCTCTTTCTAGCAGCTTGGCTGAAGGGGAGAGGAAGCAGGGACAAAGTTTAACTGCAAAAAAGGCTATCATTTTAAAAGAGAGACTGAGGGGAAAAGATGGGAGGATGTTGAAGAAATAAATTCATTTAAATCCACAATATTCTTTATCATTTTATATATGCTTCTTCTTGATCAATGTTCTTTTATTTGTTAATTTCTGGTTCTTTTCCTGGTCCCTTTTCTTTCTTTCAGAGATTTCTGACAACTTCTCTTTTACTGCTTCCTTACAGTGCTATTGTTTTGGACCCCATCAGTCCACATGGAATCTAAGTGTGGAAACTTCTCAGTGTCCCTTAAGGGAGAGGCTTCTGTGGTCCATTTGTCCCGCCCATTCATTCTCAGTCACATGTTAATCCTTCCTAATCACTATTATGCTGTTTCTGCAGAATTCATGCATGTCAATACATATTGTGGGGCATTTTATTAATCCAGCAATGCTAATATTTTCACCTTTAGGCTTCATGGTTTGAAAATTTTGGGGTATAAACCCAGCTAATATCTATCAAGAACAGTAGCATAGGAAATTAAACTAAAAAAAATATTTTTTTAAAAGCTGAATTAGGAAATCTTTGTTGCTACTTCTTAATAAGTGCCCCGTAACCTTCTTGGAAGCAGAGAGGTGAGTACCATGGTTCTGAAACTCCACCTCGTCTTTTTCCTTCCCCTTCCGCTTTTTCTGACCCCTTCCTCTTCTTTCCTTGACAAACCTGATGTGCAGCTAATAACACCCCGGAGACAAGTGGGGAAGCTGACATCCAGGCCATGATGTGTGTGGCTAGTTTATGTGGCACCTGCTTGCAAGCAGACCTGGTACTGCATGAGTCAGAGTTGGCCTCCTCCTAGCATCCTGTCTAGGAGTGGTCTCAGAATCCTTTACCTGACTCTCCTAAATGCCACATTGATTCCAGTGGTGCCACATTAGAACTGGCTGGGACTGCTGATGACCTTAGGCGTGATCTGGCCTTTGTGTGTGGAGTCTCCTCCTCACAACTTGTGTGGCCTTTAACTGGAGATGAGGCTGGACCTGTGAAATCTTTTGAGTTGCAAGGCTGAGGTAGGAGTATTACAAGTTTGAGCCCAGTTCAGGTAACTTAGGGATTTAGCAGACCCTGTCTCAAAACAATTAATAAGAAGGGCTGGCAAAATAGCTCAGTGAGAAGGCCTTGGGTTTGATCCCCATTACCCCCATTTGCCCAACACAGTTGGATCTGATAACCCTTGTTGTTGCTGCTCATGGAGGGGTATTTTCTTTGGGGGAGGCTGAAGTTTTGTAGGTGACAAAGATGGCAGTCATCATGGCTGCTCCAGGCTCCCATTCTGCTCACATGGTTTGGGCTTCTGTCCCTCCTTCTATTTCATTGTTTAGCTTTTCCTTGGGTTCCTGGAAATGAAAGACTTCTCCAAGTCTTAGTCTCTTTTTTGTTTAAATGAAATTCAAGTTGAATTTTCCCCCTTATAGCCAAATGAATATAGTCACCTTCCTTATCTTGAACTCTAGGTTTTCTTTAATGGAAAAAATATGTAAGACTCACCAGTTTTAAACTAGTGATTTCCTGCTGGTGTGTTATAAGAGCCACCTTGAGAAGGCTATCATAGATCTCAAGCATTATTAGCCACATGTCTAAATCTCTTACTTTCCTCATGACAATGCCATGAGGATGCAGGAGGCACCCACTGCACAGAGCACAGCAGAGAGCTGAAAAGCTCCTGGACATTCATACTCCTGGTGAGGGTGGGCCAGCCCTCTGCCTTGCCTTCTTCCTGCTCCTTCCCCACCATGCTTGTCATTCTTTTCCTTCAAGCTCCTAAGAAAACACAAATCTTTTCTCCCATAAAACAGATCCAATTCTTTTTTTTTTTTTTTTTTTGGTGTGGGATCTCCCTAACATCATTGATCTAACCTTCTGTTTTTGGACCCTGTCGAGTTACCTTCTCATATGAAAACAGTGGACTTTGCATATGTTGGCCAAGAATTCCATTTTGTAATGTTGGAGCTTGAAATGAGTATCAAACCAAGAAGGAGTGAGATGGGGAGAGGGAAGTCAGGAGACCCTGTGCTTGCAAGGCCCTTTTGTGGCCTCCTCTCCCCCTTGTTGTGAACTCCCCATATCTTACTACGGTTGAGGCAGGTGATTAGGGCATGGGAAAGACTGGCTGGGGAAATAGGCAGGATCGCTTACTTAGGAAATCCCAGGGCACACATACAGAACACTTCCCAAAGCCTTGCATGTGGATTTCTTGGAGAACTCCAGCAGATTTTATTTATTTATTTATTTGTATTTTTTAGGGAGGGGTCTATAGGGTGTTCAGGGTCTTACTACTAGATCAGACTTGTAGTGATCTGCCTGTTTACAGCCTCCCAAGAGCTGGTATTACAGGCCCACACCACCACGCCCAGTCTCAACTGCTGTCTCAGCGTGCCCCCCAGGGCAGGGCCAGCACGGCAGGCCCAGGGATTGAACCCTGGCCCCTCTGCCTGCCTGTAGCCCCTTTAATCCACTGAGCTATTTGGCTGGCCCTTCGGCAGATTTCAGACAGGGTGGTGGTGGCTTGATACTAGCTTTAGGAGGGGGACATACAAAAAGGACAGTCCACAGTGCACTCATGGCTACTCTCTCGCACAGTAGCCCACCCTCACACTGTAAGGGTGTATTTCCCCCGCCCCTTTTACTTGGCCTGAATATAAAACCTTGCTACTGTTTACACTTGCCTTGACCAATTCTTTGTTCAGGACAGAAAGAACCTAGAAGTCACTTCGAGAAGGAGACTCTAATACCCAAATCCTGGTAATGAAGTCAGATTTTATTCCACCTCTCTCCTGCCCCACTAGGCACTGACATCTTTGAGGACAGAGATCATGCCTGTTTCATCATCTTATCCCTGGAGCACCTACAGTTTGCCTTGAATACAGTAGAAGTTCAATAAATATTTACTGAACAAATATATATGCTCATTATAGGCATAGTGGGTAATTTAATAAGTTAGTAATCCTACTATTGAGCTATACTTACATAGAAAGGCAAAAATACCACAGATAAGAATAAACTTTAAAACTTGTGACATTGACAAGAAGGTAAATTTATTAAGAAATTGGAAACACAACCATATTTATATTCTTTGTTGTATATAAGACATTTAAATAAAATTGTGAATGCTATCTAGCTAATCTTTCATTCATGTACATTATTTTCCATATTAAAATAAAAATGTAAAATCCTATTTTATAGCGTTTTCTTAAGGAATCAAAGATTATGAATTTCATTTTAGCATGGACAAATGACAATCTGGTCTTGACAAGTTACTATGAAGTTAGCAAAATCCAAAACTCAGATTAGTTTTATTTTCTGGCTAATGTTTGAATGGAGAGACATTTCCAAGGGAGTTTTTAAATAAAATACTGTTTTTGAATATGTGACATGTTTCCTTCTATTTTTAAAATCTCTTGGGTATTTTAAGGGAAATTTAATCCCTTTGATTTTGATCCATATATAATTTACTCACAATAGTGGTGAAATATTTGATATCCAGAGAAATCTACTGATGCTCTTAAAGCTTTTACCCTGGAAATAAAAAAAAAATCACATTTTTAAAAGAATGAATCAGAATGACAATATCTAAATTTTCTGCTTATTTACAGAGCCTGATTTAAGTATCAAATTGGACAGTTCCAGTTCCAGATCAGTTATTTTCATTTTAAATCTTTTGAGCCTTTTTTCACTGTGAAAAAGACCTTTTCTTTGAGGAGATTTTCTTCATCTTTTTTCTTATTCTGACAGCTTTGTATGCACTACTTTTTAAATCCCAAACAATGATTTTGGAAGATTTAAGGTAATGAAACATTTTTGATGTCTGTGGATTAATGGTGTCTATGTTCAAGATGTTTTAGGCCTGTCAGATGATTGAAAATAGCATTTAAATGTATTGCTCAATTTAAATTTTAAAATGCATCCTTTGAGAATTAGATACCAGTCATAAATGAGTATTTTGAATTTAAAAGTGGAGGGTTAGGACAAATTTGTACTATTAAAAGACCTGGAATCCTCTTACAAATAAAACAGAGATTTTTGTGTCTGTGTTACATTTTGGAAGTGAGAAGCACTTGGGAGGCCCTCAGGAGTGGCGGTGGGTAGGGGCCGGGTACTCGGGAGGCCCTCAGGAGTGGCGGCGGGTAGGGGCCGAGCCTTAGGCTCTGGCTGCTCTGGGACGGAGCTCTTGGGCTTCTTTGGATTCCCGCTGGTACTTGTCCTGAGCTCCAGGTTCTGACTTCTAGCCTCCCGAAGACGGTGATGTTCCCTGCTCTTTTCTTCCTTAGAGAGGATTTTTTGCCTTTGGTTTTGGCCTTGGCTTTGTTCCTTAAGGTTTCCTTCACCAGAAGCCCCTAGCAGAAGCCCGAACAGGCATCCAGCTCTTGCCCTACAGCCCTCTGCTGCCCTCTGCTGCCCACAACAAACACCACTGACCCATTGGGCCCAGCTGGGTTCCCATACCAGATCCTTGATAGTCTTTTGCTCTTTCTTTCATTTGGTTCATCAGACAAATTGTGACCAAAGTGCTCTAAAATATTGCATGCAATATAAGAAAAGACTGCATACGAAGATGGCATGTGGTCAGTAGCAGGTGCGCAGACTGTAAACAGACTGCCTGGCTTGGTTGCACCTGTGCTGTGTTATGAACTCTTTGATCTTGGATGAACCGTGTGACCTTGGTCAAGTTAGGAAAACTTGCTTTCCTATCTGAAAAATGAGGTTGAAAGTACCTTTATATTTTTATGAAGGTTAAATGAAATAAGTGAGTAAGAAAGACAGACAGGGGGTGTGGCATATACTAAGTGTTAAATAAATATTATTTATATTTGTCGCCTCCTATATTTAGGATTTGCTATAAACCAGGGTATTCCAGGACATTAGAGTTGGGTGTGGTGGCACATGCCCATAATCTCAGCACTGGAAAGGATGAGGCAGGAGGATCACTGTGAGTTAGAGACCAGCCTGCGTTACATAGTGAGATCCTGCCTCAAAAAACCAAACCAAAGCAAACAACAAAATGACAACAAAGACATAAATAACACTAAAATGATTCCTTTTTCAACTATCTTCCAGCTCTTTTGAGTGTATCAAGATAAAAATGTCTGTCTGGTACTAGTACATTTTCAAGCTCTCTCCAATGCTTGCTGATTTCTCTTACTGGTAGAAATAAGCCTTGAGCTTAGAGCCTGCTATAGCCTTTGTGAATTTAATAACATCTTTTCTTTTGGGTTCAATATATTTTCTATTTTGGGAAAATGATACTTTATACTTAATATAAAATTTGCTTCAAAAATCAGTCTAGGTAAAAAGAAGTACTTTAAAGAATATTAAGTATGTAATAAATAGATTGCAGTGTAGCTCAGATCTGGCTAACATGAACACAGTCCTCAAAGCTTTGGAGTTTGAGGACTTCATGAGAGAGTAGGTGCTTGGGGGCTCTATGCTAGGTCTCAGCTGACCAGAGAGGTTTCTGCTGTCTTTGTGGGCCACTATTTTAGCCACATCACCTCCCTGATTGCCAAAACCTCCAAGTCCCTTTGTTTTGTTTTCCTTCAGTAATACCCATCCTTTGACTCACTTTTCAGATTTTCATTCATGGCCAAGTCCACATTTGAACTCAACACCAGAGATGAGGCCTCCCTCCTTGCCCTGGATTCCTCCTGCGCATTGCCCAGGCCGTGTGTTAGGCATGAGATTTCGGCTTGTGAGCCCTAGCACTTCCTTGTGTCTGTGCTGTCTGCAGCTGGGAGACCAAGTCTGGAAGTGCCTGTTGGTTTCCCCTGCTGGGTCTAGCACTGATGGGAGGCAGTAACTGTTAGAAAGTATTTGATCTTATCTGTTGTGTGTCTGTATCAAGATGTCCTTTATTTGCCATAAAACTCACTCACTCTAGGTGTAGCTTGACTGGTATTGATGAGTTATGCAGTTGTGAAGCTGGCCTTACAGCCTCAGTTTAGAAGACTTGTATCACCCCCAGAGTAGTTCATTTCTGCCCTTATGCAGTCATCCTGCTTTCACACCCCTAGATTTCTGCCTCTAGTTTTCTCTTTTTGAAGAAAATTCATAGCAAAGGAATTATACAATGTCAGCTTTTCTGTTCTTACACCTAGCATAATGGTTTTGGTTAATCCGTCTTGTTTGCATTTATTGATGGTTTGTTCATTTTTATTAGTGGAAAAAAGAAACCACATCAATAGGGCTTTGGATTGCTTCAGTTCTTGGTTACTAAGGACAATTAATCTGTAAATATTCATGTTCATGTATTTTTATGGAGATATGTTTTCATTTCTCATGAATAACTTAGAGGTGAAAATGGTTGATTCTGTAATAAGTGTTAAGTTTACCTCTCTAAGAAACTGCCAAAACATTTACTATTTTGTGTCTCCCTTTCTCAAAACAATGCATGAAAATTCTGATGTCTCCATATCCTTCGCAGCACTTAGTATTATAGTGCTTTAAAATTTTTATTAGATACATGTTTGCAGTACTTAATGATTACATTCATTGTGGGGAATTGGTGCATGTACATAGCACATCTCAATACTTTTCTACTTCCCCTTGCCCTTCTTTCACTGTCTCCCATCTGTTGATCCCCTTCCCCTTTGCAAAAGATCTACCTCCTTGCTTCCTATTATCTATTCCTTACTTTACCCTTTAATTTATTTATACTTGGGATACTAGAGCTTTGTAACCATAAAGCCTTTCAGTGGGTGATGAAGGACTCTTAGACTTTCAGGTTGAGCAGCTAGATCTTTGTTTCTACTATAGTATGGGGGGGGGCTGGGAGAGTTCTGGATTGGCCAAGTTGAGTCTGAGATGCCTGTTAGCCATTCAAGAGGCACTGCTAAATATGAGACACCTGTGTTCATTCCATCTTCCTGAATTTATCAAATAATGGAATTGGGGTAGTTGCTTCAATTTTCTATGTCTACAAATATGTCTGATGATCTGGACAAGTCAGTCACACACTTCTTGGATGTCTTTATCTAAAAGGTAAAATAATAACTTGTCTTCCTCCAAAGTGTAATTGAGTAGTCAACTAGTATTTTTTTTTTAACTGTGTTTGGTATAGGGTCTCACTACTCAGCTCGGACTCATAGTGATCCTACTGTTTTCAGCCTCCTCAGCACTGGGATTACAAGTGTACACCACCATGTCTGGTCTCAGTGGCCAACACAGCATGCCCGTAGTTGGGGTCCATGCAGCATGTGGTGTTTGGGATCGAACTCCAGTCTCTGCTCTTGCCAGTGGGCACTTAGTCCCCTGAGCTATCTTGCTGGCCTGGAGTCAACCTGTATGAAAGTGTTTATTACTATGGTTGCTCCTATTAATGAATACTTTCCTTTTGTTTACTTTGTCTTGATGTTTAGTGTGACTTCTAAGACTGTATTTTATGCATTGCAGGTGCTTAGCAAATACTGAATTAATAAATTAATGAATGCAAATAATAGGTAAGTATTATAATTATGTATGGAAGGGTGAGGAAGAGGAGAAAGAAAAGGAGGAGAAGGAAGGAGGGAAAAGAAGAACGAAGGGGCTGGTGAGATGGCTCAGTGGTCTAAAGCACCTACTTAGAACAAGCTAATCTAAGCAAAGCACAAGGACCGCGGTTCAATTCCCCAGCACCACATGCCAGCCAGCCCTACCCCCTGGTGGGCTGAGCTGGCCACACACACACAAAATAAATAAATAAGTAAACAAATAAAATTAAAAAAAAAAAAGAAAAGAAAAGAAGAACGAAGAGGGGAACAGGCAGAGTTGAGGACATGTTAGATATAGTATAGATATAATTTGGATGGACAGTAGGAAGGAGAGACACTGTAATGAGTTTACTTTTCATTTTATGGCACCAGAAAGGCAATATGGAAGACTTAGGATTTGAGCAAATATTTGAATAATAAGTTTATGGAAAACACTGTAGTATTTGCTAAGCATCTTATCTTTGTATTAGACATTAAGAGTCTTGGAGTTGGGGCCATTTCTGATGGGGCCATTTCCCTGAGCTTTAGCTTACTGATTTAAGCATCATGAAAACATAGGAAATATGTGTAAAATGAATGGTTATGTTTTAAAATACCTTTCTTTATTCTCATGTATGTAGCTTTTGCTGGTACTGGAACCCTTAGAAGGCCCACAGTTAGCTCACCCTCAGGTGAACAGCATGCTGCTTTGGATAAGGGAGACATAGGTCTAAGTTTGGGGAAAGATTCTTTAGTTTCTTTCCTCTGCCCCTCACTACTGGGGATTAAACACAGGGCTTTCACATTGAGCTATATCCCCAGTTCCTTTTTAAAAAATGTTTCATTTGAAATGGAAATCTAACCAAGTTACTAAATTGCCAAGTTTGGGCTCAAACATCCAGAGTCCTGGGATTACATACATATACCACCATCCTTCAGTTGTGTCTGGGTTCTTTTGTTCAGGATGAGTGTTTGAAAGTTTCATCCATGTGTGGCATATATCAGGGCATCATTCCTGTATATTGCTTTATATTTCATTCTATGTTTATGTCACATTTTGCTTTTCTATTTGCCAGCTTGTGGACATTTGGACTTTTGTCTGCTATGAATAATGCTTCCATAAATATTTTTGTTCAAGTTTTTATGTGGACATATATTTTAAGTTCTGTTGAGACTGTACCTGGGAATGGAACTACTTGGTCATGGATAACTTTTATGTTTACCTTTTGAGGAGTGACAACAGTTTTCTCCAGCAGCAGAACCTTTTATATTTCTACTAAGAGTGGAGGAAGCTGTCAGTTTTTCTATGTCCTTG
>NW_004524612.1:15493415-15521669 GCF_000260255.1 Octodon degus
TGGCATGTGGTGCTGGGGGATTGAACCGCGGTCCCTGTGCATTGCCAAGCTTGTTTCAAGTAGGTGCTTTAGACCACTGAGCCATCTCTCCAGCCCCATATTATTATAATTTTGTAGTCAAATTTGAAATTGGAAAATATGAATCCCTGACTTTTGTTCTTTTAAAAGATCTCCTTTGGTTATTTTGGGTCCTTGTGTTTCCATATGAATTGTAGGAGCAATTTATCAATTTTTGCAAGAAATCAGCTGAGATTTTGACAGGCATGTTGAATCTGTTGATCAATTTGGAAAGTATCACTATCTTAACAGCATTTTAATTTTTTGTTGATACATGTGTGCAGTACGTAATGTTGGTACATGTATATAGCATCTTAATTCCTCTTTTCATTTCTTTTACCTCCCTTCCCCGTCTTCATCTCTTGATCTCTTTTCCCTTTGAGAATGATCTATCTCCATATTTCTTATTCTCTACCTTTTATTTACCATTTGAGTTTCTCATATAAAAGAAACCATACAATATTCAATCTGGTGTGTCTTATTTATTTATTTTTGGCTGGCTCAGGCTGCCTTAAGTGTGGGTCTGGTGCAGCATGTGGTTGATTTATTTCACTTAATTATATTCTTGTGGTACATTCATTTTCTTATAGATGACTCAAATTTATCTTTTTTATAGCAGATTAATGAAGTAATCTTTAAATTTTAAAGATGATAAGACAAAAACAACACAGAATTTCAAAACAAGATGACAAGAAATTAAAGTTATATTGCATATTGTTATCTTCAGAGTAGTTGCTCAGATTACAAGATACAGGCATGTAAAGTTGATCAAACAATAAAACCCAAACTTTTCCTTTCAATGAACTAATAGCAATTAGTAGTACAATTATCTTAGATATCTTAAATATATATATTCCTTCCTTCTTTTGTCCCTTCTCCCATCCCAGTTCTTTCCTTTTGAGCAGTTTCTTTCCCTTTCAAATTATCTATTGTACCTTTTGGATCTTATTTATTCTTTCAGAAGATAATATAATATTTGCACATAAAAGTCTGTTTCATTTCACATATGAGTATGGTCTCAAGTTTCATCCATTTACCAATAAAAGCCTGGAGTTTATCTTTTTTATAGCCAAATAATATGCCATTGTATAAAAGTACCACATCTTTTTATCTATTCCTTGGTTGGTGGGCATTTGGGTTGTTTCCAAGATTTAGCGACTATGAATTGTGCTATGTAAACATGGGTGCACATATGTTGCTGTGGTATGATGTTTTTAGTTCTTCTGGGAAGATATGCAGAAGGGGAGTAACTGCCTTGAATGGGACCTTTAATCCTAGTTTTCTTTAAGGAATCTCCACACTGATTTCCATAGTGATTCCTGCCATCAGTAAAGAAGGGTTCCTGCACCAATCTGGATTCCTGCCATCAGTAAAGAAGGGTTCCTTTTCCCCCACAGCTCCTCCAGCATTTGTTATTGGTTGATTTTTTTTTTTTTTTGATGATAGCCATTCTTTCTGGGGTGAGATGAAATCTCTTTTTTGTTTTAATTTACATCTCTCTGATGACCAGTGGCCAGTGATTGAACATTTTTTCATATATTTATTTGTCATTTGCATTTCTTCATCTGAGAAGTGTGTATTCATCTCAAATGCTAAGTTTTGGATTGGGTCTTTGAATTTTGTCGTCTGACTCTTTTTAGGTATTTTTTTTGGGGGGGCGGGCATTACTAAGAATTGAACTCAAGACCTTGTGCTTGCCAGGTAGGCTCTTGTGCCCATGAGCTATCTCCCTGGCCTTAGTCTGACTCTTTTTAATTCTTTATAAGTTCTAAATAGAAGTCCTTTCTCAGAGGGACTGTTGGCTGAAAGCTCTTCCCAAGTGTTGCTTTTATTTTCACTCTGTCAGTTATTTCTTTTGATATGCAAAATTTTTAAAATAAGATATCCCAGTTGTTGATTCTTTGAGTATTTCCCATGCAGTTTGTTTTTTGTTCAAGAACTCTCTGCCTACCCCTATGTCTTCAAGATTTTTGTCTACTTTCTCTTCCAGTAGATTTATTGTTTCTGTTTAATATTTAGATCTTTGATCCATTTGACTTTAGTGCATGGAGGCAGACATGAGCCTAATTTTAGTTATTGGTATGAGAAAAGCCAGTTTTTCCAGCACCATTTATTAAAGAGGCATCTTTCATCCAGTGAACATGTTTGGCTGCTTTGTCACACATTAGGTGGCACAGTGTGTGTAGTTGTGTCTGCATCTTCTAATCTGTATCACTGATCCTCAGGTCTTTTTGTGTGTGTGTGTGTGTGTGTGTGTGTGTGTGTGTGTGTGTGCCTGTACCAATCTAATTTTTATCACAGTAGCTTTGTAGTATAATTTCAAATCAGAGAGTATGATGAGTGCTGCCTTTCCTTTTTTGCCCAAGATTGCTTTTGCTATTCTAGGTCTCTTCTGGTTCCAGATAAATTTTAGGAATGTTTTCTCTAGACCTGTCAGGTATACGAATGGTATTTTCATTGGGATTGCATTGAATCTGTATTACAGTTTTGGGAGTGTTGCATTTTCACAATGTTGGTTCTTCCTATCCATGAGCAAGGGATATCTTTCCATTTTCTGAAATCCTCTTCAATCTCTTTTTTTCAGAGTATTTTAATTTTAATTTTATAGATCTTTTGCATTCTTTGTTAGATTGATTCCGAAGTATTTCATTATTTTGGAAGCTATTGTAAAGGATATGGTTTCTCTAGTTTCTCTCTCAGTGAGATTGTTCTTTGTGTAAAGGAATGCTATTGATTTTTGAGTGTTGGCTGTATCCAGTTATGCTATTGAATTTGATTATTAAATCTAGAAGTCTTTTGGTGGAGTTTTTGGGGTCTTCTATGTAGAATATCATGTCATTTGCAAATAATGATAATTTAACTTTTCTATCTTTCCTTTTATTTCTCTCTTATTTAATTTCTTTGATTAATGTTTCTAGAACTGTATTGAATAGGACAGGTGATAGTGGATAGCCTTGTCTTGTTACTGATTTTGGAGTAAAAACTTTCAGTTTTTGTGTATTTATCATGGTGTTGGCTGTTTGTTTTATCAGATTGAGGTAAAGATTAGCTATTCTAATTTTCTGTAGAGTTTTTTCCATGAATAAGTGTTGGACTTTATCAGAACCCTTTCTGCATCTATTGAGATGCTCATGTGATTTTTTGTCTTTGGCTCTGTTGGTATGGTGTATTACATATATTGATTTGCATATGCTGAATCATCTCTGTATTCTTGGGATGAATCCCACCTGCTCATGGTATGATATAATCTTCTTGATGAATTGCTGTATTCTGTTTTGTAGCATTTTATTGAGAAGTTTTGCATATATGTTTATTAGGAAGATTGGCCTGTAGTTTTCTTTTTCGGTTGGGTCTTTCTCTGGTTTTGGTATCAGGGTAGTACTTGCTTCCAGGAATGAGTTAGGGAGAATTGCTTTTCTTTTAATTTCATTAAAGAGTTTGATGAGTATTGGTGTTAAATCTTCTGTAAATTTCTTTTAGAATTCAGCTGTGAATCCATCAGGACCTGGGCTTCTCTTTGTTGGTAAGTTGTTAATTACATTTTTAATTTCATTGAATGATACAGAATTATTGAGAATTTTTATATTTTCTTTGTTAATCCATATTGATGACTTCAATTTTCACAAGATCTGTAGTGATTTCACCCTTTTCATTCCTTTTTTTTTTTTTTTTTCTGTATTTTAGGGAAGGGTCTGTAGGGTATTCAGGGTCTCACTACTAGATGGGACTTGTAGTGATCCTCCTGTTTACAGCCTCCCAAGTGCTGGGATTACAGGTGTGTGCCACCACACCCAGTCTCAATCCCTGTCTCAGTGTACCACAGGGGCGGGGCCAGCACCACAGGCCCAGGGATTGAATCCCTGGCCCCTGCTTGCAGGCACTTTAATCTGCTGAGCTATTTGGCCGGCCCTACCCTTTTCATTCCTTATTGCATGAATTTGAGTTTTTCTTTCCTTTTCTTGATAAGGTTGGCCAGGAGTTTATCAATTTTATTTATTCTTTCAAAAAACCAACTCTTCTTTGTCATGTTATTTTTCTGCTGCTGGTTCCCTACTTCCCCCCTCTGTTCAATTGCCTGCCATGATTGGTTGTTTGTTTCTGTTGTTCTTGAAATTGTGGTCATTTTTATCTCTTTCTAATGTATCTTCCAGTGCTCTTTGTAGGGTTGGTTTGGTAGTCATAAATTTCTTCAGTTGTTCTTTGTTGTGGAAGTCTCTTACTTGCATCAATTTTGAAAGTTTTACAGTGTACTTCTGTCCGGGTTGGAAGTTGTTTTCTTTCAGGACCTGAAATACTTCTCTCCCAGCTCTTTTTGACTTGATGGTTTGTGTTGAGAAGTCTGTCATGATTCTGATGGGCTTTTCTTTATAGGTGATATTTCTGTTCTCGAACAGCTTTTAAATGACAGACTTCCTTATATTTATAGGCTAAATAGAATGCTGTTATGCAAATATATCATATTTTCTTTATCCATTTATCTGTTGATGGACACTACTGCTAATATCATACTTTGGAATTGTGACTAGTGCTACAATGAACATGTGACAGGAAGTATTGCTTTGCTATATTGATATCTTTTTTTGGATATATATCCAGTAGCAAGATTGCTGGATCATATGATAGTTCTATTTTTATTTTTTATTTTTATTTTTGAGAAGTCTCCATATTGTTTTATATAATGGTTGTACTAATTTACATTCTCCCAATATTATATGTTTATTTGTTAACTTTTGTGTCACATTATGTAGTTCAAGCTGGCCCTGAACTCACTATCTCACTATGTAGTACAGGCTGGCCTTGAACTCAAGACAATCCTTCTATCTTAAAGTTCTGTATTGTTCTTGCAACCTGTTTGTCTGATTTTCTGTTTTTGTATTATTCTGTATCCTATTTCTGCTCTAGTCTTTGTCATTTCTTCATTGTTTGTGTTATAGTTTGAATTTCCCCACAAAAACTGCTGTTGAAATTTAATCCCCTTTTTAAGGTACTAAGAGGGTGGAAACTAAATCTGACTATAGTATGTACAGGTAAAATGTTGGGAAGTAATTAAGGTAAAATGAGGCCATAAATGTGGGGCCATAATCCAAAGGGACTGTGGCTTTTTATAATGATAGAAACCTGAACTAATATGTTTTATCTTGCCATGTTACTCCCTATGCCACTTTGGGACTCTAGAGAGAATTCTCACCAGCAGGAAGGACCATAGGAAGTATAGCTTAATGATGAACTTTCAGCCTTCAGAATAGTGAGCCAAAAACCTTTATTTTTTATAAATTTCTTAGTCTGTGTTTTTTAGTTATAGCCATAAATGCACAAAAACAGTGATTTAGGAGTGTTGTACTAATTGTGACATATTTGTAACTTTTCCATTTTTTTTTTCCTGTAATGATTTGTACTTTTATCCCATTGTAGTTTGAGGACATATTTTGTCTGATAGTGTCTTTTTCAATTTATTTCATTTATTTTTTATTTCTTTTTTTAGTACTGTAGATTAAACTCAGGACCTTGTGTTTGCCAGGCAGGCACTTAAGCTGCTGAGCTATCGCCTCAGCCCTATTTTTTTATTTTTTAAAGAGAAAAAAATAGTAAAAATACCCATTAGAAATGATACAGAATTTCACTAAACAAAATAATGGGAATTCAACAATGGTTGTTACATTACATAATGTTGTTGTTCAGATTAATTGTTTAGATTACCAGATACAAGCATACAAATGGTAAAAAAGCTTACAAGAAATTAAAAAGGAGAAGAAAAATATTTAAGCATTAACTGCTCCTTTCAGTAGATCAACAGAAATCAGCAGCATAATTATCCAAGCTACGTTGTATATGTACATAAATATATCTTTTCCTTTTCTTTTTTCAAAGAATAAAAAATAGGAAAAAAAAAACCCATTAGAAATGATACAGAATTTCACTAAATGAAATAATAGGAATTCAACAGGGCCGGGGAGATAGCTCAGTAGAACTATCCCTGGCAAGCTCAAGGGCCTGAGTTCAAACCCTGGTTCCACAAAAAAAAAAAAAAAAAAAAAAAGGAATTCAACAATGGTTGTTGTGTTGCATGTTGTTGTCTTCAAATTAGTTATTCAGATTACTGGATATAAGCATGCAAAATTAGCCACAAAAGGTTATAAAAAAATTAAAAAGGAAAGGAAAAATGTTTGAGCATCAACTGCTACTTTCAGTTTATTTATTTATTTATATTTTAGGCAAAGTCTACAGGGTGTTCAGGGTCTCACTACTAGATGGGACTCATAGTGATCCACCTGTTTACAGCCTCCCAAGAGCTGGGATTACATACCTAAGCACATGCTTTAGTCCACTGGCTGACCCTTTAATTTACTTCTTTATTGTGTTAAAAAAAAACTGGTTTCCAAATGGTTGCCTGGAAATTATAGTTAACATTTCAATATATAACAGTTTCAACCAGGATTTGATCCCTGGCTTGCTGTGCTGGCCACACCCCTGGAGCACAATGAGACAGCAACAGCCTAGGTGGGCATGGTGACAGACGCCTATAATCCCAGTGCTTGGGAGGCTGAAAACAGGAGGATCACTGAGTCAGATCTGTGTAGTGAGACCCTGTAAGACCCTGTACTAAAATACATTTAAAAAATTATAAATAAAAAGAAGCAAATGGAAAAAAAAAGCTGTGATTACAGGCCTGCATCACCATGCCCAGTCTCCATTGCCGTCTCAGTGTGCCCTAGGGGCGGGACCTGCATGGCAGGCCTGGAGATTGAACCCCCAGCCCCTGTGCCGGCTTGCAGGTGCTTTAATCTGCTGAGATTTTTGGCTGGCCCTATCAATTTATTAATGCTTATTTTATGTTCTACTATAGTGTTTGCTGGAAAATGTTCTGTGTGCATTTCAGAAAAATGTGTATCTGCTCTTGTTGGATAGAGTATCTGTATGCATGTCAGTTAGAAATAGGTTATAGTGTTGGTCAAGGTTTCTGTTTACTTGCTGACATTCTGTCTAAATCTATCTTCTATGATTGTAGGTAGGATATTGAAGTCTCCATTTGTCATTGACTTATGTGTTTCCCTTCAATTATTACACTTTTTTGGGGTGTATTTTGGGGTTCTTTTGTTACATATGTTTAAAATGTAGTTGTAAGTTCTTCATGCATTGAGCCCTTTGTCATTATAAAATATCCTACTTTTTAGTGACAAATTTTGTCTTATAATCCATTTTGTTTATTATTAATACAGTATCACCACTTTATATCTCTTGTTTACTGTTTACATGATATATATAAATATCTTTTGACTTTTGCCCTATTTGTATCCTTGAATCTAGAGTATTGATCATTTAAAAGAAGTCTGCCAATTTCTGCCTTGTAATTGAAGTACTTGTTTACTTGGATGAAGGAGAATTTACTTCTTTTTTTTATTTCTATATCTCTTTGTCTTTTTTGTTCTTCTATTCTACCATTATAGTTTACTTTGGAATTAAATAAATCTTTTCTAGGGTAACATTTTAATTTCCTTGTCATTTCTCTTAATATATATATTTTAGTTATTTTCTTAGTAGTTGTTTTTTTCATAATTTTATTGAGAAACAAATAGCAATGAGACAGTTTCAAATCAAATTGGTAGGACAGTTTCAATTATTAACACATTGCATACTCTTTCTAGTGGTTATTTGCTGTACAAGATGCAGACATGATATCCTATTTACAAACACTATTAGAACAAATCCCTCTATTCATTAAGAGAATGTAATTATATATCTATCCTAACCATTTTGAATGCACAGATACAAAATGGACATTCATCTGTATCCCTTTTTTGTTTAGTTCCATCATTTGAATATTATAGATGTGTTAACTCAGCAAAGTATTCTAAAAGAGTCCAGTAGTCCATAGTAGTATTGGGTCTTCCGCTTGACTGGCAATGTCAGAAATTGTTGACCTGAGTCCCCTACAGCTCAACATAACAGCATGGCTTTACTTCTTATACTTCATTTTTATACAGCAGAAAGCTGGATGGTTAAGACCAAGATAAAGCAAGACCTATGCAACAAGAGTTGTAACTTTTGGATCTGATAAGGTCAGTCAAATCCCTTCAAGATTTATCCTGAGATCCTGTACCTCATATTGTAGATCTTTTGTCAGTGTCACTGTGTGGATGAGTCACAGCCATTGCTTGGCCAATGTGCTCTCTGTGAAAGCCTGAGAGAATGTTTTCTCTCCATGTGACTCTCCTTAGGCACACTCTACATCATTGATCACTTTCCTCTTTGGCCCCATAATCTCCTTGATCAGAAAATTTGGGACACTACTGAGTTGCATAACGTTACAGTACAAGTTCTCATTCTTAGTGGTTGTTATAAGGATTATATCTTTATAATAGTATAATTTTTTATAATAGTATAATTTATAATAGTGTAATGTAAATTAACATCAACAGTATAAAAACTGTGCTGTTATATTGCTTTGTACTTCTTTATCTTCTTATTTTCACATATTCCATCAGTATACATTGTATGCCCATTCACATATATTTTATAACAATAGTGTCATGTTGTTGTAACTTAAATATGATTAGACAAAAGAGTTATAAACAGAAAGTACATCTATATAATCTTTAATATTCACTTCTATGATTACCTTTACTTGTACTCTGTATTTCTTTATGTGGATTTGAGTTACTGTCTAGTGTCCTTTCATTTCAACCTGAAGGAAAAGTTTTTTTACTACTTCTGTAGGATAGATCCACTGGTGATGAACTCTATGTTATTTATCTGGGAATGTGTTAATATCCCCTTCATTTTCAAAGAATTATTTTTGCTAATATAGAATTCTTAATTTCTTTCTTTCTTTCTTTCTTTCTTTCTTTCTTTCTTTCTTTCTTTCTTTCTTTCTTTCTTTCTTATATTTGGAATGTGTCCACTGCTTTCTGGCCTCCATGGTTTCCACTGAGAAATCAGCTGTTAGTCTTAACAAGGCTCCCTTGTTCATGATGAGTCACCTTTCTCTTGGTGCTTTTGAAATTTTCTCCTTGTCTTTGCCTATCAAATATTTGATGATGAAGTTAAAATCTATTAAGATCCTGCTGGTATCTCATCATCCCCGCTTAAAAAGAGAGTACAAAACAGGTTTTTTTTTTTAATGCTTTAATTCAACTTTCATGATAGCTCTGCAGCATTTCTATGATGTATCAACTTTATGATTTAATAATATGTGCCTTTGATTTTCACTATCATATTCTATAGGTTTTTAGTACTCCTGAGTGATATTTATGTGATCTATTTTCATAACTCCCTCACATAATAAATTTGTTGGGTACTTATACATGGAAGGCTTTATGCAAGACTTTCAGTTTTCTTAGACAAGTGACACATGGTCTCATCTGTGATGATAAGATGGTTGGTTGGAAACTAAAAACTATGCACTTAGGATGAAAGTGTATTATGACTATTAACTGAGAATTTTAGTACTACAGAGGAGAAAGTCATTGACTTTTATATTTGGTAGATGAACAGCTGAGGACTACATTAAGAAATTTGAGGTCAAGTTCTCAAAAATGACAGACTCAAGGTCTAGAATTCACAATTCTGAATTCTATGAAGCCATGGTGACCCTATAATATGACTATTTATATTTTTAAGCATCAGAAGTAAAAGTGATATCTTAATGTGTAAAGCACAGACTAGCTATTTTGCTCCCAAAGGCAAGTATGCTACAAATAAAAATAGAAAATAAAATAATTTATTTATTATGGCTTATTAAGTTAGACTAGCATGAATTTAGTAAGCAATGACTATGTTGAAACATGAAGTAATAAATATGAAAAGATTCGTTTACCAAATCTATGTTGTTTTTTTCTTAAGAAAAGTCTTGATATTTCTGTTTTGAAAAGCCTTTCCCCCTTCATCTCCAGTAAAATTTTAAACAGGTACAGTTTGTATTATGATTTTCCTAAAAATAAGAGGAATCAGATCAATCAGAACTGTGTTCATTTCCCATAGGATAAAGCATGGCTTATTTGGCGTACAATTTTAATTTCAATCCGCATGCCTCTTTTTCTAACCATATTATCCCATGGTTCTTTGCAGTAGGACAAGGAAAAGCGAGTCTTATAAAAAGAAATACAGTATGTTGTGCTTATTAAAGTTACATACATCTTCTCTCACAGGAGAATTCTGATTTACTGTAGGTTGTGCATGTCACATATGGACATTTCTAGGGAACAGATTTCTTATCGCTGAGCAGTGAATGGCTTCTAGTTCTCCATTATTGCTCTGGGAATGTGCTAGTAATGATTATGAAAGGTAGGATACCATGAAATCTGTAAGGTGATTTGGCAGAAGTCAGTGCTGTTGGTGCCAGGATTTGGGTACCGTACCAGTTTCCTGTTTTCGAATGTATTAATTGATCCGCAAAGGACATCTTTTGGAGACAAGAATTCAGACAGACTGGCACAGCCTGGACCTCCGCCAAGACTGCTCGGAAGGTTGCCATACTGGGAGCAAAAGAGTGAGAGGGAGAGAAAGAGGGAGAGAGAGAGAGGCAGAGGGAGAGCTGAGGAAAGAAAAAAAGGCAAGACTTGGCACAGCTCAGTCAAATCAGCTTCTTTTGTCTGCTTTCTCGGCTTGAGCTTCAGGAAAGAAAACCGTCCCGGGGTACAGAAACACTCAGAACTTTTTGGTTTTCAAACTTAGAAGGCTTTTTAAGTCTCTTGGGCTATTGGAAAGTGTTGGTACATACAATGACGTTTAGTCACCAGTATTAGGGGAAATAAAAGCCTTTTTCAAAACGAAGCTTCCACAGTGTCCATGCATTTGGGAAATACTGTATTTGATTTTTTTTGTATATATAATTATACCATGAGAGACAGGATTAATATAGAAGATGGCAAGGCAAATTTCTAATTAGAGAGAATTTTAATTTTCTACAAAATAAAGTTTGTTCATCAATACAAACCTGCTTTCAAACCAAATCAGACATCCTTCGGAATGTGTTCAGAACGTAAGTTTTTAGACTTTATTTTATTTTTTTCCCATCTACTGACATTAAGTTTTCAAGGAGACTTTCTAAGATTTTATGCAACCAAGCAAGAAGTCAGAGTAAAAGTTGTTTTATCCATGTGTTTAAGAAAACGTTTTCTTAAAGCAACAGCTTTTATTTCTGTTGCTTCATGCTGTCCTAAACTACATCCCCCCGCAATTAGTGACAACACTGAAGACCAGAAAGGCAAGCTGAAGACACCAGACTTCGCTTGAAGGGCAAACAAGAAATGTGAGCTTGGTCATTATTTTTTGTGTGTCTTTGCTCTGAACCATTTTTGGGAGGTGGGTGGGGAGGTGGGTGGGGAGGTGTCTGTGTCTAAAGATATATGGATTAGTGAATTCTCATTGTGAGGAGGAAATGATAAAAGGTAATTTTTATGATGTTGGCAGAAATGGCTGGGGATGGTAGAGAATAGAAATTGAAATCTTTTGGATAAGGAGTAGTGAGCTGTGTTTGAAAATTCCACTATTTTAATTGATTAGATTTTATAATTAAGCAATTATTATAGCCTGGCTCTCTCAAAATGTTTTAAGTAAAAGGATGATCTAGAAAATTCATCGATTTTCACCTGGTATTTATTTTAATACATACTTTACACCTGGTTTCTTAAAAAATATTTACTATTAGGCCTTTTTATTGGATTGTGATAGTTCTGATCTTAAAAATCAGCATTATTGTAGGAGATTGTAAGTCATGTATTTTGATGACCACTCTGATTATCAGCAAGTATTATATTTCCAAAAGATAGAATTTGAGTTGTAGGATTTGCTAATGACCTCTTATAATGATATATTTTCTTTTGATGTACAGAGAGAATACAGAAAAATCGTATATATTCTCATAAGTGCTATTCATTGTGGGCAATATAAAAGGCTGCTCCTGGTCTATGCTTTTGTTTTGAGTATGAAATCATTGATTTGTTAATCCTTTGACAAAACAAATTGTCTATATCTTTCTGTTATTGCGCGCCTAAATGATCAATTATTTAAGATATTTTTTATAAAATTATAGTGACACATCAGCAATCCTGAAAATGGTATTTCATGTATACAGTTTTAAAATATATGAAATCTAATACAGGTGTTTGCATAGTTAAACTGAAGCTTTTTTTTTTCCTTTTTTTTTTTTTTTAAAAAAAAACCTAATCAACATTTTGATCCTCAGTAAAATGAAATCATTTAATGTTTACGTGGGTTGCCAAAGAGACAACCTTTGTTTTATAAGCTCCTTTGTACACTACCTCGCTGATTCTCCTAAAATGGATGCCAAGCCCTGAGAGCAGGCTGATAGACACTAGCAAGGGGTGTCTGCATGACCACTGTCTTCGTGCTTGACCTGATCACAAGATCTTTCGAGCCCACACTAAAAACAACAACAACATATGAAGCACAGAAAGTTTAGTAAGTGAGCTCAAATTAGGGTTACATTTTAATACTGACCGTCTTATTCCATTTGTGTTTACTTCTTAAACATTTACCACAATACTTTTCCATTTAGGATTGTTAAATATATAACTTATTTAGCTTCTTTTAGATCATTTTTTTCTTTCAAGTTAAAACAATTATTTGATAGCTAGTTTCTTAAATTCTTTGTAGCGAATTCAATAAAAGCAAACTTATATCCAAACTATTTTATGACTACTTATTTTCTAACAGCATAATCAACAATAGGTGAATTAAACAAAGATGTCAGAATATATCTTAAGAAATATTAAATTTTCGATACTGGTAAAACTATTATTTTAAATGTAATTAGGCTTAAGATTTGATAACTACTAGCTATTTTACTCAATAAAGTTTCTTCTTAATACATTCTGTATGGCCTACTTTTTATATATCTTAAAACGAAAATAGTTCTTTATTAAAATATTCATTGTTAATTGGGTGTAGTAGACATTGTATATAATCTTTTTTAAGGTTTGATTAAGAAATTATAGTCATTACATTTTTTCAGAAATAGACATTATGTTTTAGATAATGAATTTTTTTCCCCTCTAGATCTTTTATACTACAAACACATCGACATTAGTTATTGTTTTCATAATAGTGACCATATTTAAAATTTTGTTTTAAAGTGCCTAAATACTATTGCTTTATTGTAAATAAATCCTCTCTGAAGTATATATTCATTGTAGTTTTTATTGTTTAATATTTTGAAGTAGAATCATAAGGACAGAAATGGGTTAATGTTCGACTGCTACTTGATGCCTGTCATTAAGTCCCATTTCAATTGTAGTTACCTGAACACAAGCACATTATTCTATAAACTAATGCAAACCTCTCAGGGGGCTCTGGTCCAGTATTTTATAATTATTCACTCATTTATTCATTTATTCAACAAATGTTTATTGAGTACCCACTTAAGTATGCTAATATTTTACTGATGAAGTTATTTTGGGTAACAAGGAAGGAAGCTGCATATAGATAGAAGAGGGAATAGATTTAAAATAATGCTCAAAAAGCCTGGAGAGAAAAGAGGACTGTAATGAGATTTATTTCAGTAGATTAAAAGAAGCTTACTTGATTGCACCATGTATGTGTTCCAGAGTGCTATTATTAAAAATCAGGAGGTTAGTTGCAGTCCACGCAACTGCAAGAATTTTATTTTAGCACTGTTTTGTGGTTGCTGCCTCCCATTGGCCCAAGTGCTCTGGTCGTTGCACTCTTTGGACGGACATGTGGAAAGTGTAATCCTGTTGCAGCTAGGAAGAAATTAGGTGGAGAAGGCCAAGTCACCACTCACATGCTAGGTTGGACCTATGATAGAGCAAGTCTCACTGAACTTACGGCATTTTTGTAGCATAACAATAATGGCCATTTCTGAGAAACTTTTTGTTTCCTTTGTTTTCTGTTGTGAGACAGACGAGGACCCGCAGGCCAGTCCCACATCTTTAAGCCAGGATGGCCTCAGAAAGTACATTTGCTAGGGGGCAGTATGCTTGAAAGGGATCAATCAGCTCACCATCTATATACTCCAGGGGACTTTATTTATCGGTGAGTGCTGAATTTATTGGCTTAACTTTACTTCACGTGGTTGTTTCTAATATAGAGAAGAGATACAGGCTCATAGTCTGAAGAGGGGTTAGAGGTCCCACTGTTAGGGAGTTGAGCTCAGAGGCCACAGCTGATGGATGGTTGTGGCTATAGGCATGGGCTGGGCTGCAGGAGGGCACTGCTGGACATTCCACATGGGATCCTGAGGGCCTGCACGTGCCAGGCAGCAGATGCCAGAGGTGGTCCAGGTCTAGCTGGATGAGGGAGAGGATAGGAGCAACTGCTGAATGTCTCTTCAGTTTGCCAAATGCTTTCACCTGTCATCCATTAGGGTCCAGCAACATTAGCCATACGGACTGATCTGTGAGGCACTTAATAAATATGAACCTGATTATTGTCTTCTTAATAGCCCTCTCCTTAATAGTGTTTGACCATGGGACCCAGGGACTAGCTGGGGTGAGAGATGTGATTGGAGACTTCTAGACCCACGTGGTAAAGGAAAGGCTGAAAACCAAAAATCACTACTTGCTTTTGCCTTGATTCCGTGTTGCTGTTCTGGGTTTAGAGGGGTGGAGCTTAGAGCCGTGTTCTGTGTGGATGTGTTAGAACTCCTGGAGATCCTGCTTGGAGACAGTGTAAAATAGGGGCTCAACAGTGATGTCATGGGCTCACCACCCATTCCCTCTCCATTGTCTTGTATTTGCCCATCCTCATCCCATTAGGCTGTGGTGGTGTGATCTAAGCAGGCCAAACAGATTGCCAGACAAGTTTAGAGTATTTCTTAAGAGCACTGAAAGAAGGCTGAGGATCTGAGAGGGCAGACTGGTGAGGACACATAGGGCAAAGGTAAGGGGCAGCCCCAGTGTCAGCTGCAGCACTGGAGGAGCCTAAGAAGTGAGGCTCACAGGGTCTGGGGTGCAGATGGGTATAAGGTTAGACTGGGATTTGGCAGTAGCCATACCACAAATGTAGAAGGCATTATGAAGCAAGATATAAAAAGGCTGTGGGGCTGGTTCCTGGGGAGCAGCATCATTCTAGCCTTTCTGCAGGAGTGCTGGTGGTCAGAACTATTGTCTGTACCTGACGGACAATTCACCTGACCTGTGAATTTTAACCCTTTTTCTTTCCAAGACCAGTGCCTTGATCAGTCTGCTGGAGGATAGTCCTGAGCTCCCTTGGCATTGATGTGGCCATGGGGATGAGTCCAGCCATGGAATTGGAACAGCAGAAATAGAAGAAGGTCAAAAGATCTGAGGCAGAGAAGGTAGCATACCAGTGTTTGACCATGGGACCCAGGGACTAGCTGGGGTGAGAGATGTGATTGGAGACTTCTAGACCCACGTGGTAAAGGAAAGGCAACTGAGAGAAATTCTGGTCAAGTGAAAGGAAAGGTCCAAAGAACATTGAGATTAGGGGTTCTTCGTACTGGCAGGTTGAACTCACAGGGCCACCTTTGCAGGCTGGCTTCTAGGGTTGGCCAAGGCTGCACTTGGGTTCCTTTTCTTCCCCAAGAGCAATTGTACAGCCATGTAGAAGAGGAAATGTCACCTGTGTGTGTTCTGTATTTCACAATGCTTCAGAATGACAGTTTTCTCCTGTGTCTCACAGTTAAACATGTCTTGGCCAGTACAATTAAAATAACCCTGTGTATGTATCTTGAAATTCTGAGGAATGAGTTATATAGTCCCAGAGTGATGCCATCCTTTTCTCTCAGTGTACTGATAGCATTTATTCCTCTGTTCTCACTTGCCAACTCGAAGTGCCTCTCTCTTACTGGATAAGATCAAGTGGTTCTCAGGGACCAAGCATGCTTTACCCCAGGGTGTCATAGGAAAGTCAGGGAGAGTGAAGTGTAGAGGTGGCTCTGGTCTTTAGTTCTGGGCTTTGGTGAAGTTATGGACACTCATTTCCTTCATCTGTGATCTCTTCTGCAAAAAGCATGTTAACAAGAGAAATAAGAAATATCAGGTGTGATCAAAATGTATAATGAATGTTTAAGTTTAAAAATTTATTACAGTAAAAAAAAATACTACCATTACTTCCTCTAAACATACCTGTTTCAAACACACTTATCCCATTATTCTGGCCATTTCTGAAGCAGCTCTGGAAGTCCTCTTTCCTGAGTGTCTTAAAAAATATGGTGTGATGAAAAAATATAGTGTGATGAAAAATATGGTGAGATAAAAAATATGGTGTGATAAAAATATGGTGAATGCTATTGCCAAGTGCCACCATGCAGGCTTATAAAAATATCATACTATCACCCACCTTATTCACTGCATCTGGCGCTATGCAGCTTCTGGCTTTTCTCAAAATCAAAATGACCATGAAAAGTAAGTGTTTTGAGTCTATTGTGGATGTCAAGGTGGCCATAACAGTGCAACTAAAGATACTGACAAAAGGAGACTTCCATAATGGCTTCAGAGTGTGACGAGAATGTTGGGTTGTGCTCATCGCTAGGAAGAGTATTTTGAAGAGACTAATGTCAATGTATCTTTTACTATAATAATTTTTTTTAAAACTATAAACATTGCCATGTATTTTGATCATGCTTTCTATATGAAAAGCACTTAGCATGATGTCCAATACTTTGGAAGTACTCAATGAATGGTAGGTATTATTAATTTATTATTTAATAAATTTAGTAAGAATTCTGGAGAGAATTCTGAGCTATCTGGTGAGATAGCTCAGCAGATTAAGTGCCTGCATAGGCAAGTGCAGGGATCAGGGTTCAATGCCTGGCACCATATACTCTGCTGGCTCCGCCCCCAGGCATGCTGAGCTGGCCACTGAGTCCGGGTGTGGTTGTGTGTGCCTGTAATCCCAGCACTAGGGAGGCTGAAAACAGGAGGGTCACTATGAATTCGAGCCTCATAGTGAGACACTGCACAAAATACAATACAAAACAAAACAAAAAAAACCAAAAAAACTAAAGATACGATAAAATATGCATCACATAAAATTTCTTATTTTAGGGGTTGTGGGTATACCTTGGCAGTCTAAGTGCCTGCCTGGAAAGTACAAGGACCTGAGTTTGATCCCTAGTACCGCATGCCTGGTCAGGCTCACTGTGCTGTCCTGAAACCAGGCATGGTGACACATGCCTATAATCCCAGCACTGGGGAGACTGAGACAGGAAGATAACTACGAGTTTGCACTGTGTAGCTAGACCCTGTATCAAAAGAATTTAAAAAATTATCATTTTAACCATTTGAGTACAGTTCAGTGGAGCAGTAAGTATGGTACATGCCCTTTGGTGTGCTGTCATCTCCACTATCCAGCCACAGAAATTTTTCCAAATTGTTAAGACTGAATCTCTGTACCTACTAACAAGAACTCAGTCTCTCTGGAAACCACCATTCTACTTTTTGTCTCTATGAATTTGACTACTTTGGGTACCTCATGGGAGTGGCTTATGTCGCTTAGCTCTGGAGTATCTCCAAGGTTTATGCATGCTGTAACGTGTCACAATCTCCTTCCCTTTAAAGGCTGAACAGTATGCCATTGTGCCTACATTCTCCACATTGTCTATGCGTTCATCTGTTGATGGACACCTTCTAGCTTTTGGCTGTTGTGAACAATGCTGCCAAGGATGTGGTAGTACAAATATCTGAGACCATGTTTTCATTTCTTTGGCATTTGCTCCTAGAAGTGAACTGCTTGGTCAAGAGGCAGTTTTAGCACTCATTACATGTTATGTTTGTGGAAAATTTGCACTGTAAGATCATGGAAGTTGAATTTGAACTTCTAGCAGCTAACAGTCTCACGGAAGACTTGACTGAGTGCTCATGATGTTTGCCTAGATTTTGTGGAAATTATTCAAACACTATGTTGTCACCTCTAAATGATTTCATAGTATATATTTCTGCATATGGTTAGGACAGTATTTCTATCATGCACATATATAGTGTTTACACATGGTCCTAGGATATGCTGGGCATATTTTGTTTGTAGTATCAAGTGATTTCTTAAGCACACATACCATTTCTGTTTGAAGAACTTAACTTCAGCCATTCTTCATGGGAGGGATGAAGGTAACATCACTTGGTTTTCCTCCCTCTGGGGATTTCTTTTCTTTTTTTTTTTTCTAGGGCTTTCTTGAAGGATTTTTTTCATTGCTGAAGGATAATTTTTCTGAATATAGAATTCTGGGCTGATATTTCCCTTCTTTTATCGCTTGAAGCATGTTGTGTCTCTTCTGTTTGTGGTTTCCAATGAGAAATCTGCTGCTTGTTTTGCCCTTGCATACTAGATGCCATTTCTTTCTCACTACTTTCAAAGTCATTCTTTTTGGTTTTAGTTTTTGAGGAGTTTGATTAAGATGTGTGGGGCCGGGGAGATGGCTCAGTGGAATAAGTGCTTCCCTGGCAAGCGCAAGGGCCTGAGTTCAATCCCCGGTTCTGAAAAAAAAAAAAAAAAAATGTGTGTTGTTATGAAGTTCTCTAGGCTTATTCTATTTGGGGTTCACTTACCCTTTTCTAAAGTTGGAGAAAGTTTGGCCATTATTTCTTCAAATATTTCTCCAGGGCTTCTTTCTCTTTCTTCTAACTTTGTACAGTGTGGATGTTACTCCTTTTGTTAGAGTTCTATCTGAACTTGACACTGTCTTGGTTACTTTTCATGTTGCTGACACAAAATACCCAACACCAAAAATTAAAGAAGGAAAGATTTATTTAGCTCAGCTTGTGGAGGTTTCAGTTGTAATTGACTGGCTGTAAGGCAAGGGTAGCATGGCAGACACACATTGTGGAGGAGAAAAGTTCATAGTAGGCAAAAGGTAGCAGGACAGTAAGAGGTAAGGCAAGCCTCTTTCTGTCCCTTATATTGTATCCAGGCTATCAGGAGTAGGACGGTGCTAAACCAATTACTGGACTGCTTTAGTAATCACCCACCCTTAATCCTAGCACCACACCGCGAATCAGTCATTCTAGATCCAGCCACCTCTGAAAAAGCTCCACCTATACCCACATGAGGCTTTGAGGGGATATTGAAACAGAAGCCATAATAGACACTGATTGTATTTTTAGTCTGTTTTTCTTTATTGTTCAAGATCAGTAATTTCTATTGTTTGAATCTTCAGGTTCACCAATTGTTTCTTTTGTCACCTTCATGCTGCTGTTGAACCCACTAAGTGTGTTTTAATGTCAGTTAATTGTGTTTTATCTATTTCTTTACTGAGGTTTTTCTGTTCTTTACCTTTGTTTCTGGTATGTTTATGATTGTTCATTGAAACACTTTTATGATGGCTGCTTTAAGGACCTTGTTGGATAATTTCAACATCCTTGTCATCTTGATGTCAGTTTCATTGACTGTCTTTTCTCATTTAAGTTGAGATTTTCCTGGTTTTTGTTAGGGCAAGTGATTCTCCCCCAATCATATCCCAATACCTGTATATTTTAGGATTATATGAAGAGGCTGGATTTTATCTTAGTCTTCTGTGTGCATAAATCTCCTTCCACATGGAGCCATGGACATTCTTATTCCCATAGGTTGGAGGTAGTAGTCCAGTTTCCCCCTTATCCCTTTTTGCACAGCACAGAGTGGCAGAGTGTCTGGGTAAAATGTGGCTCACTAGGACAATAGTATTACTTTTATTGTTAGTTTTTGTTTTTTAGGGGAGGTTTATTTTTTGTTTTTGATGCCAAGGACTGAACCTAGGGCTTCCAGTTTGCTAGGCAAGTGTTCTCCCCTGAGCCAAAATCCCCAGCCCCTAGTTTTTGTTTTTATTTTAGTAACCTGGGTAGTACTTGTGCTGTGCTTTCCTTAAATTTATCTTATGTTGTTAGTGTAATATGTGATTGACAAAGCTGCTTAATGATAGCCAAATTTTCAAGATACGAACTGAGTCACCTTTAGCCACTAACTTGCCTGAGATTGGTATGTATGTCCTATTACTACACTGAATAAGAGATATTAAGAAATGAAATGACAGTTGCTAATGCAGTAACATCAGAAATTTACTTTCAAAGGAGAGAAAAGCCTACCTAAGCAAGATTTCCATTTTCTTCCTTATTAACATGGTAGATTTTATCAGTTATATAACTTATTTTTAAAAGAGGTCAGTGTATTACAAATACTAGTCAGGAGAAATGGATTTGACTGAATGCTTTAAGAATTTCACTGAGACATTTCATTTCCTTTGCTAGCTCATAACATAGTTCATAACATAGTTTAGGTCCATAACATAGTTCTTAAAGATGATGCATATATCTTTGGCATAACAGGAATTTAGAGTTTTACTGGGGATATGTCCTACAGCAATGACAATATGGAGTCCCAGTATCTCCTACTAACTCAGTAATCTTAGGAACAGCCTTAATATTCTAATGATCAACTTTTCCTGTCAGTGGAATGGCTATTATACTACCTGTATCCAAGAGTTGTTGAGAATATTAAATGAGATAATGTGTCTGGAAGCAATTTAGCTGATAGATATTACACAAACATGAGAGGTAATTATCTAGTTTAGCTATCCCAAGTGCATGATGGTGATGGGTACAGATAACGTGCCTAATTCTGTATGCTTTTCAGCTGTGCATGTCAATAGACTATGTGTTGTACATATATATTTTTTAAATGCTTTAACTTTTTTTTTTTCTTTTGGTGGAACCAGGGATTGAACTCAGTCCCTTGCATTTGCCAGGGAAGCGCTTATTCCACTGAGCCATCTCCTCGGCTGCTTTAACTTTTTTTAAGCAGGAAAACTTTCAAATACAGTGAAGTACTGAATCAAACAGTATCTACATCCAATAATTAATTGTCCAAAATTAATAAGTAACTATTTATAATAGAAATGCACTAGGGCCTTATTCTCATTCCTGAAATTGGCATGAATCATTTTCACATATATTTTTATAGTATTTACTGTATATATGTATATATGTATATATATATAGTAACAGAATGTAGTATATAGTATGTGTAATAACAGTATCTAATAGTGATGGTGAACATTTTAGAGATTTCAGTGATAACAAAGAGCTTCCTGTGGCACGTGTGCCATGGATTCACCAACATTGGCATATAGTATATGTAACATATTTTATATGATTTAAAACATTGCTTTTAATCTATTTTTATTTGTTTTGTAAACTAGATTAGGTATTTTTGAGATTTATCTGTGTTGCTGCTGTAGTGTTTTACTGTCTTTACCTCATCTTTCTGTGGCTAGATATTCAGATCTTTACTGGTGCTAAGGGTATTGTCAAGGCTATCCTTGCACATGATTCCTACAGGTATGTATGATCTCTTGGAGAGGGCCTAGACGTAGAACTGAGATGCTGGATCTGCTAGCTTCATTCAATAATGCCAAAAGTTATTCTTCTGAGAATTTGTACTGGGGTACAAATTTGCACTGGGTATCAAAGTTTTCATATCACATCTTCATTGATTTTGAAAATACCCATCTTAGTTACTTTTTGCTGGGACAAAATATCTGACACAAGTTAAAAGAGAGGTTTATTTTGACTCAGGGTTTGTAGACATTTCGTTCCCCATAATCTGCTGATTTCATGGCAGTGTGGCATAATAGAGGAGAAACAGCTCATGATATGGCAGGTAGAAGGGAGAGAGGGATCAAGGGAGGAGGAGGATAGCTGTCTCTATCTTATCTATACTTATATTTCACTCCCACAGTGACCCACCTCCTGTAGCAGGCTTCACCTCCAAACGTCAGACCAGCTGTAAAACATGTCAGTGGACTCATTCAATGATGAGTATCACACCCCATGATTCAGTCACCTCCTAGAAGCTCCAGTTATAAGTGTGTAAGGCTTTGGGGGGACTTCTACATATAAACTATAACAATATCAGACTTTAAATTTTTTACCAATCTGATGGCCAAGAAATACTTTGCATTTACTCTCATTACTCAATTACTTAGTGAGGTAGAGCATCTTTTTATATTGGTAAAAGTTTGGATTTCCTTTACTGTTCATTTCCTGTTCACAGCCTTTTGACAGTGTTTTTCCTCGTTAATTTGTAGTATGTTTTATATACTGATTCTTGACTGTATGAATTGAAACTGTCTTCTCAAGTTTTGGTCTGTTTTTCATTTTTCTTATGGTAACTTTTGAAACAAACTATGTTGTATGTTAAAAAAGTTGGAATGCTTTCATTTTTAATTGTCAGAGATGATTTTTATGATAACACGTACTTGTAGTTCATGCTCTTGGATGTGGCAAAGAGGGCTAAAATGGGACTAATGCTTCTTGAATTGCTCCAGAATTTCATCTCTTTAATTGATATTTAGAGGATAAAGTTTCTTACTTTCCATGTAGACTTTTGGTCAGTGTTTTGGTATCTTAGGCAGATTTTTAATTTCCAGGTGCCAGTGATTCAGTCAAAGACTATTGTGAAGTCTTGTTTTTGTAGAGCTCTCCTTGCACACTGTAATATGGGCACGCTTCATTGCATCTGTGGCATTATCAAGCAGGAGTTCTTGGGCCCTTAGAAAGAATGTTCTTTTGATCTGATTACAGTGATTTCTATACAGTGAATAAGCTCGGTGCAATAAGCACTTTCTCCTTTCCCTAACTGGTAGTCTTGCTAACAAAATAACTTAATTGAGAAATTCAAACTGTTGGGGCAAGTGGAATAGAGTTGTGGCTGAGGCTCCTCTGTATCTTTTGTTCTGCAACCAAGTAGCACTTATTCACCAGTGTTGCTGGCTGTCTTGCCTAAACAAAATCCACCTAATCTCCCAAATCACTTTGCAAAACAAAAGAACACACAGAAATACTGATGCCAGGAAGAAGGGGCAGGCGATGCACACAGCACTCCCTTTTCCTTTCCTGCATGTCAGTATTTATACAAAACTGCTTAAGTAATTATGTACCTATTTTAATGCTCGAGTGAGAATGTATATTGTCTTCGCTATACTGACAGGGCCTGTGGTTGTTTAGGTCATTTGGCCCACTTGGTTATAGTTTGCTGCAATCAGATGAAATTATAGACAGAAATTGACCTGTGGAAGCCTGAGATACGGACTGGAACCTGTAAGGGAGCCTCCCTTGTGGATCTTGCAGACTTGCTGTTCTTATAGGCTGTGGCCAGCTACTTCCTGACAGCACCATAGAAACCAGGGAAGTGTCTTCTCTTTGGCTGAGGCTTGATTATTCTTCTTGATCATTAATGAAGATGTGATATGAAAACTTTGCTGAATTTTTCCTTGAAATTACTCTGTATCTTTTCTATGGGAAGCCTCAGTAAAGAGTGTATGAAAATAGTGAGTACTGCTTAATTATGTATTCGGTTTTCTCCATAGAATTGAAGTTATTGCAACTCTGTGACATGGACAAACAGATACATATTTCGGGTGAGAAAACTGAAGTTCTTAGAAAAGAAGTGCCTGTCTTCCTTAGCAGCAACACTGGAGTTGGGTGAAATGTTACAGTTTTTATTTAGATGTTCCTCTATGAGGCTTATGGCTTATAGGTGGACTTTGGAAGGTAATTGGATCATCATGGCTTATAGCTGACTTGCTGGTAGAAGGGGAGGGGTCTGGTTGGCAGAGGCAGGTCACTGGTTATGTGGTGTGGAGGGTCTCATCCTCCTCTTGGCTCTACTCTTGACTCTGTGGTTCCTGGTTACAGGGTGATGAGCAGCCTTACTCTGCCCAGCCCTTCCACCATACTGTGATCATGCAAGGCTGTGTGCCAAAATAAACTTCTCTTCTTTTAAGTTGTATGTGTCAAATGTTTTGTCCCAGTGATTAGGAAAGTGACAAGACCAAGCGTCTGTTTCAAGCTACCTTATTCTTGCCTTTATTTCCTCCTTACTTACTTTGTGCAGGGGTCACACGGAAGCCTGCCACTCTTACACAACTTGGGCTGGTGTCCTTAGATAAACCAGTGGTCATTCACTCACTCATTCATTCATTCATTCATTCATTCATGCATGCATGCATGCATGCATTTACTACCCAAGGTCATGAGGGCTAAAGGATAAGGATATAGTCACAGACAAAGCACACCGGCCACTGCCTTCACAGACTGACCTCATAGTGGTGTAGGGGAAGTAAGATCATCAACAAATGGGTAAAATCTAGGGTATGACCTTTTGATGGATGAGAAGGAGGGGCTTGGTGTAAATGGTTACTCTCTCAGCTCTTCTCCCTCTTCAGTAGAGGGAGAATAGAGACACATGCAGTTTAGAGAACATGGACTGTCAGAATGTGAGACTTGCTTGACAAAATGTTGCAGACGATTCTGAGCATGGCTTTATAAAAACAAAAGTTCCAGTGTCGTAGAAACTTAGAGGTCATGTAGTTTACCTCTTTGCAGCCAAACCAATGCAAATCTCTTTGCTTCCTGAGAAGCAGCTCCTGGCACCTCTGGGCAGAGTTTCCCATAATAAACAAAGACTATGGAGAAGGAGACGTGTAATGGAGCATTCTGAGCCTCCAGCTCCAAATGGCCCCATGCTTAATCTTCCACCCACATGCCTTTTACTGCTTTGGAATAACAGATTAGTGGTGATGAGATAGCATTTAAAAGAAAAGGAAAAAGAAAATCACAAAACCCCAACGTGCTGGAGAGAGAGAGAGAGAGAGAGAGAGAGAGAGAGAGAGAGAGAGAGAGAGAGAGAGAGAGAGAGAGAGAAAGAGAGAGAATTTTACTTCCAAGAGAGCTTTTGCCATTTTCTTAATGCTTATTCTCCTGAGAGCCCATATGGAATGAGTGTGACAGTAGTTTACTACGTGAGCGTGTCTTGGCCGGGCCAGGGGATGAATTAGAACCCTGATGACGGCCAGAGGAGCGGGCAGAACTATGCCTGAACTACTCCAGATAGTTGCTGAGCCATTCCACTTTTTTAGAAAGGCCTCCAGAGAGCATCCTTAATCTTGTTTAGTTTCCCTTTTCTGTGTTTAATAGCCTTTGCTGCCAGGAAATTCTTCCTCATATTTAACCCAGTTTTCCCTTGCCACAATTCAGTCCCATTTCTCTTGTCCTTGGTGGCGACAGAGTAGCGGGTCATTATCTTCTTGATGATGGCCTTAATGTTCTTGAAGGAGATCAGTAAAGTAAGCCTACACTTCTGCAAGTGAGATAAACATATCCCTCTCCTCACCTCTCTGCCTTCTTTCTTGAGAGTTCTATTTGGAAATATCTCTGACATTTTCCTTTTGAGTCTCTGATCCAAATGTTATATCAGACCTGTTTTAAGATAACCATTGGTTCATCTTTATCCAGAAAGCAGAGTGTTTTTATCCTTTCCCTTGCAACTGACTCATTCAGTTTAACTGTGGTTTGCTGACCTCCTCTGGAGGCAGAGGGGTGCAAGGAGGAGGGGGGGCCTGAATGCTCCTTGCTGCTGATGGCCCTTCAGCAATCTATAGGTAGAACTGCTGCTTTTCTTCTCCATGAAAACATTATTTTTTAAGTTTAATTTTTGTGCAGATAGAATTTCTGTCAGCCTCATCCTCAGAGTGATGGCTCTGTTGTGTGATCAGTGTCCTTCTCATTGTTGATCCATCTTACAAATGTCCCAAGGGCAGGTGGCACCTATCACCTTTGCTGCACAGTGATTAGGGGGCCTCTCTGCCTCCCCTTAGTTCCTGCTGATTTTCACGAGGCAGTGTGGTTAGTCTGTCCATCTCTCCAGTCAGAAATGCCTGTCATGATTTAAGCTTCATGACTGTTGGTTGGTTGTCACATAAGTTGTTGGGAAATTTATTTCATCTTATGCTATTTTATTTATTTATTTATTTTTGTTCTCTGTCTCTCCACTCCTTCTACCTGAACATAAAAGCTGCACAGAGCTTTTCCTGGCTGCCAGCATAGGCAGCCCTCCTACCTTGCCTGCCAAGCTTTTAGCAGATGAAATAAGAGTCTATTTATAACCAGTCTCCAATGTATTTCCTCCCTACCTGTGGTTGTGCTCCATCAGCAGGTGTACTGAGCAGATGGGGGGGGTAATTTTTCAGTTCAATTAGATCAACTCTCCAGCTTCAGACCAGTACATTCCCTTTCTCACTTAGTTTCTTCCTCTTGGCATTAAAATTGTTGAGCATAGCAAAACCCAAATTAAGTCCAGGAGATAGGATGCATATAGTGCCTGCCTTTAATGTAAATACTCTGGCAAAGGAACCACGTTTGACATCAGAGGGTAAATCAGTTTAACCCCTTCTTTTCTAGTGCTTATTTTAAAGTGACTTAAATTAATATTCAGAGCACTAAAATGATAAAAAGCATCACTGCTTTATTTTTATGATGTATTTTTATTAGTATTTGAACTTACAGATTTTGCAGCTATGTTATACTGTCTTTGAGGAAATAGTTTGTCTCTGGTAGTTCAGTTTTAATGTATAAATTCTTTATATGGTAAAGAATTTCAATGAAGAGTTGAGGTCATTAGTTTCATGAAGCTCATGATATCTTCTTTTCATGGAAATTGGAATTGTCTAGGAAAGTGATCAAATAGTACTCACAGCTTAGTGCCAGTCTGAATATGGCCTTTTCTAGCTCCAGGTTTAGGGCTACTAGCCAATAAAGAGGCAGTTTGTACAAGCCGTCATGTCAGGGTGTGTTTCACATACCATCCCTGCCTTTGGCAGATACATCATCCCTGTCCTGTGAGCCTCATTGTGTGCTAGGCCAGCTGTTGGGTGGAATCCAGAACCAACTGCAGCCAGGCACTCATGCTGCCCCCAGACCTTCCCGAGCCTTACCCAGGTCACCACTGTCTTCGATGAGGTGCCCTTTTGGGCCCTTTGTTTTGTCTAATGCTGCCAGAATGAATTAGCTAGTATCTCTTCAAATGTGGGCTGAAATAAGCAAGATTTGGCTTATTTCAATGTATTTTTTTTTTTTTTTGGTTCAGTTTATAATAGAGGCAGATTTTTCCCCCATTCTACTTAACTTTTAATTATATGTGGAAGCCTTTTTTCAAGGGTGGGGATTATGTAGATTTCTGGCTTGTTCTGAAGCCTCTCTCCTGCTTTATTAGCTGTCAAGATACATAGGATGGGGGTGGGATTGACCTAGCCAAAGATTCAACTGTGTTGATCTGGCTGCCATGAAAGGGTGTGTGTGAACTGTGTTGTTAGGGAACAGTGCAAATGAGCCCACTTTTCACTGGGTCAGCATCTGATGAGTTTATCCCCAGTTGTTCTCCATACCTTTTTTTTGCAGACTTTCATATCTGTTAAGTAGCCTAAATATCGGTCCTTCCATCTTCTTTGCAGAGTCTGTGTCAAGTGACTATCTCGATTTTCACAATGGAGATCTCACTTTCTCACAAGGCGGCCTGACCCAGGCTATCTTTGGTAAGCTATTTTACTGAGCTGTGCTGCTATGAGCTTTCTTCCCTTTGCTTTCATCTGCAGATCCTTCTATTACCTTTTGGGGTCATCCAGCACAAAATCTAATTCTGATGTGTGGCAGCCTTTCACATATTTGAAAAATGACCCTCCTGTGTTCAATCATTTCTACATGACATGGTCTAGTTATATAGCTTTCTCTAAATGTGCCCCAGTTTAGCTAGCTCTTTGTTACAGAGTGGCATGTAAAAAAGAAGGTAACGTTTTATCTAGTGCAGTCTAATAAGCTCAAGATTGTCACTGCCCTAGTTAGAGGTCAAGCATAGCCTAGAACTTCCTGTTTGCTTGATTTCACTAAGTGGCATATCTGATTTTTTCCTTATATAGCAGTAACACATCATGCCTTATTTCTAAACCCAGCAGGACAGCGTGGTTTTTGTATCCATGGACAGGGAGAAGGTTTTCAGAGTTGGTGAATTCACTTTGATCTTTTGGATTTGTCTTCAGTTGTTTACCCACTACACATGGCCTTGTGATTGTGGTGTGTGGATCTATGGAGATGATGTTGAAGGAGTTATTGAATGACAGCTTCCGGGCCATCTGGGATGCTTGTGCAACATGTGCACATAGCTCACTCCCTCCACACACTCCTTCCTGCCTTCACTGCTTTGCTGCCCCACTATTGCATTCTTCTCTGATGGGACCTCTTGTGTCTTCTTGGTAGAAGCCAAAACAATGGGATGCTAGTCTCTCTAGGAATAGAAAGTAGATTTCCTGGCTAATTCCATCAAGATTAGTCATCCCCTCTTTAGTGCATTCCTGTAGCAAATGGAACAATTACAGGGCGGGGCTGATAGTTGGGCTTTGGGGGGCCTTTTTCTTTTCCTTCCCTTCCCTTCCCTTCCCTTCCCTTCCCTTCCCTT
>NW_004524612.1:15521769-15526745 GCF_000260255.1 Octodon degus
TTCCTTCCTTCCTCTTTCTTTCCTTTTTTTTTGTCTTTTTGAGACAGGGTGTCCCTATGCAGTTCAGTTCAGGCTGACCTTCAACTTACTCTGGAACCCAGGCCAGTCTGGAACTTGCAATGAACTTCCTGCCTGAGCCTCCTGAGTGCTGGAATTACAGGTGTGTGCCACCATGCCAAGCTGTGAAGGCAGGAATGAGAGGGGTGGAGGGAATGAGCCATATACACAGGTTGCACAAGCATCCCAGATGGCCTGGAAGCTGTCATTGAGTAACTTCTTCAGTGTCTCCCCACAGATCTATACAGTGCAGTTACAAGGACATTTTTCCTTATGTGACATTCTTATTTCCAAGAGAAAGGATTGATTTTTTTTTTTTTTTTTTTTCAGTATCGGGGATTGAACTCAGGTCCCTGCACTTGCCAGGCAGGCACTTATTCCACTGAGCTATCTCCCCGGCCCCCAATGTGATTGATTTTTTTTTTTTTAACAGTAAAGGATTTGTGAGGGGCTTTGGGATATCTCAGAGTGGGCAGGCTCAGCCTCCAGAAGTGCATGCTCATGATGTGCACGCCATAGATGGTTGTTGACCCAGTCAGAAGCTGTTGTTCCACACTCTTGCCACCATTGTTTCAGAAGCTATCATGCCACAGGAGCGGCAGTTTCCTCAGTGTGAACTTCCTATGGGTCCCTGCTGAAGTGTCACACTTGGGAGGATAGGGTTTCTCAAATCTCTGTCCACATTTTCAGCTTCCTAAGCTGTCTTAGATCTATTTCTCATTCAAGTAGTTGCCTCAGATGGATTCAACTATAATTAATTATGAATTTTACAAAAAATAATATTCATTCAACAGAGGTTTTACTTTGGGCCAGGTGTCATGCTTAGAGCTGGGGATACAGTAGGGAGCAAAGTATTGCATGTCTTCAGTATAGAGAGGAATCAGATCAAATAAGTACTATGTGTGTATGTGCATTAGTGTGTGTGTATGTGTGTGTGTGTGTGTGTGTCTCACTCTCTGTGTGTAAGCAGTATGACACTGCAAATTATAATTGTGACATAGTATGAGGTGGTCTATGAGTAGAAGTATGACCCAAATACAAAGGTTTGGACTGACCAGTTTTGCCCTGCAAATAAATTGACCTTGGAGCTAGAGCTTGATCATTGAGTAGAATTGCATTTGTGTAGCAAGGGCATAGTCCAGGTGGGAGAAAAGGCTGAGCAAAGATACAGAAACACAGAGCTGTAAAGTATTTCTGTGAGGCTGGAGCAGAGTGATGAGCAGAGTGCCAGTGGTAAAGCAAGATACTCTGCATCAACTGGCATAGGTCTTTGCCGGAGCAGGTGAACCTCGGCAGATGCAGCAGAAGGAGCATGGGGAAGACTACAACTTCACTGTTAGAAAACCTTAGGTTAAATGGGTGGTTTCCTAAGAAAATAAATATCAAAATTGTTGTAAAAACAGGTAGCAGAGCTGAAGTGGCTCAAAAATAAAGGAAACGGAAAATTTCTTAGTTAAAAAACTGGGACTGAAAGTGCCATTGGGATCATATGGGTCTAAAGGCAAATACACAAACACAGAACATGTAGGTTATTTCATATCTTTCAGGATACAGATAAAGAATGCAGGTATCCTCCACTCCATTAGATGAATATAATCTGATAAGGACCATCAAAACAAAAGCCTAAATAGAATACAGCAAGTGGCGTGTACAGATTTTAGGGGAAACTTTGGGCTCCTTTGTGTAGCTTGCACCCTGTGTGTTAAGCCTCACATGACCATTGGGCGAGGACACTTGCTGTGACCAACAGGAGAGCCATTGAATCAGTGCATGCCAGCTGCTGCTCCTGCTCTGACCTTGGAGCTTCTTATTCCTAATGCTACAATGTTTGGCTGCTGTCAGTCAGATTTGACAGAAGTTTGTCTTTTTCTGTGGTACTGAAGACAACCCACGGCTGTGTGCATGCTAGGCATGTGCTCTACCACTGAGCTATACCATTGGTCCCATGTACTTTATTTTTCTTTTCAAATACTTAATTTCTTAATATACTTGTTAATCACAATAGGTTTTTCTTTATCCTTTACATTTTGCTTGATTCCAAACATGTAGGGCAGCTTCTACCCACTGTTCTGTCTGCTTGTTTTAAGGAACACCTTGCCACCATCAAGTGGAGTTTATTCCAGCATTGCAAGGGCATTTCAGTGTTAGGTAAGCTAGTATTATATGAAGCCTATTAATTTACCTTTGAGGAAACCATGACCATCTGAATAGATATTCAAAAGCCCTTTGACTTAATTTAACACCTACATTTGCTTAAAAAGAAACACAAAGTCTCAGGGCCAGCGATATAGCTCAGTGGACTAAGTGCTTGCTAAGGTAAACACAGGGGCCAAGGTTTGATCCTTGGCACTGCATACCATGCCAGCCCCACCCCTTAGTGTGCTGAGCTGGCAATGGAATCTGGGCATGGTAGTGCACTCCTGAAATCCCAAAACTAGGGAGTCAGAAATCAAGAGGATCACTATGAGTCCGAGCTGCGTAGTAAGGCCCTACACACAAAAAAAACCCCTTAAAAATAATAAACACAAATTCTCTATAGGTAAAATACCAAAAGCCACTTCTCTCACATGATAGAGACCATCTGTGAAGAGCCATTAACAGTGGCATTGACTTACTGTGAAAAATAGCATTTTTATTACAGTTATGGCCTCATAAAAGTGCCTGCTATTATCACAGTTCTTACATCTTGTTTTGGAAATTACAGCTAATACCATTAAACAATAAAAAATGATAAGAAGGGCCGGCAAGATAGTTCAGTGGTCTAAAGCACCTGCTTAGTCAAGCTTAAGCAAGTGCAAGAACTGTGGTTGGATCCCCAGCACCACATGCCCTGCCAGCCCCACTACCAGGGAGGGCTGAGCCTGCCACAAAAAAAAAAGTGATAAGCACAAATATTAATGCTGTGTGTCAAAGAAGGAATGAGTCATTCTTGTACAATGACACTAAACCTGTTAGTTCATTAATTTCATGTATTAAGTAAGCAGTAATTCCTGACAGTCATGCATGCTTACTATGTGCTGAGCTCTATGTTAGGCCCTGGTGTACCAAGATCAAAGAGATGCCCTACCCATGAGTTATCTGAAAGGTTGGTGTTAGGAAGGACAAGACAAGTAGACAAGTATTTTGAAGCTAGGCATTTTATTTTATTTTTTATTTAATTTTTAATGTATTTGGTACAGAGTCTTACTACACAGCTTGGACTTATAATGATCCTCCTGTTTTCAGGCTCCCCAGGCCTGGAATTACAGGCACATGCCACCATGCCCAGACTTAGTGGCCAGCTCAGTGCACTCGGGGATGGGGCCAGCACAGCATGTGGTACTGAGGATAGAACCCTGGTCCCAGCACTTGCCTAAGCAGAGACTTAGTCCACTGAGCTGTCTCACTGGCCCGAAACTAGGCATTTTAGAGTTCAAAAAGATAAAGTTTGATTTGGGCTAGATTGAAGTAGAGGCTTGGACGTAGGAGAAGTAGTTGGTTTAATCTATGTTTCTTATAATAAAATATGATTGAGTCGTTGTAGAAGAAAATGATGTTTGATGAACAAGAAAATGACAAGGTGCTGTAGGGCCTTCCACTTGGGTGTTGGTTGGTTCCATTCTGTAGCATCCAAAGAAGGTAGTGAAGGCCTTCTGGGTGTACTTGCTGACCATTAAATCTCAGACTTGGGGTAGTTTGCAGTGAGCTAAATGAGTGATGTGTAAAGTGACTCTAGCTAGGAAAAGCGATCAGGTTAGGTTATGTTTGTATGTGTATTTAGTTCTTTGATCAGTATTTGAGCTTCCAAGATGATTAATATGTAGTTTTTCCTTTTTGGAGGGAAAACAATTCAAAGCAATGTGAAAGTGTTGAGTGCTCTAATGGAATTACTTGGTTGGTATGTGTCAATCTGTTTTAAAATATAGTGTCTGGTGAGCTGATCAGACAGTGCTTTCAGATAGCAAGTGGTGTTTTGTACACCTCTATACTTGCATAATTTGTAGGTGTATTGGGAATCTCTTGTGTGTGTTTCCAAACCTTTATGTTAGTTAAACTTATTAAATTTACACAATTTAATTGCATACTAAACTAATGAAATATAAATGCAAAAGAAAAATAAAAACTTTTGCATTAACATTCTGCCACACATTTTGACAAAACAGTAAAGTCCAGTCACTTAAAAATGTCATTCAAACAGGTACAGGCTCAATGAGGAACTTGACATGGATAAGTTTGCTGATAGTGGGTGGTTTCTAAATTTCTCTGTGAGGTAGGAGTGAGCAGTGAGGTGATGGGACAGGAACTTGAGGAGGTGAAGAAGAGTTGAGAAGGATGAGATGGAGATAGGAGCAAGAGCTCTTTGGAGTCCTGCGGAAAGACTGCTGGGTGGCACTGACAGTCTGCCTCAGGTTGGAGGCTATGCCTTACCGTGCCCTAACCTAATGACTGTGACAGTCTCTGGCCATGCTCAGTGGGCTTAGAAGAATAAGAAAAGGTGCTTGGAATCATCAGGGCTGGGACTTAGTGGGGCGTGTGGAGTAGAATTTCCAAGAAAAAAGAGATTTGGAAGTTAGAATAAAAGTGATTTGAACCTTTTGGCTAAAATAGCCACCTTCGGTTAATTCATCAAAATGATTAACACAAAGACAGAAGATAGGTAACAAGAAAATGTTAATATTCTTGAGGTCTTTTAGAAACATGGAGTTGTGCCTTTGGCCACCACAGACATATGAATGTACCAGGAAGGTATGTTCTAAAAGGACCCCCATATCTGTTACTATGGCAGATCCAGAGTACAGCATGCCATCGGTGCTATTAGCAAGATTTTTTTTTTTTTTTTTTTTTTTTTTTTTTTTTTATAGGACATAATGTTTATATTTATCTAGGGGAACAGGTACACATACCTATTAATTTTTCGGAAGTTTTTTTTTTTTTTTTTT
>NW_004524612.1:15526845-15530803 GCF_000260255.1 Octodon degus
ACAGCCTCCCAAGAGCTGGGATTACAGGAGCGCGCTACCACACCCAGTCTCAATTGCCATCTCAGCGTGCCCGGGTGGGGGGTGGCTGGCACGACAGACCCAGGGATTGAACCCCTGGCCCCTGCATCTGCTTGCAGGTGCTTTAATCTGCTGAGCTATTTGGCTGGCCCCCAAGATTCTTGCCAAGAAAATAAATAGACATCCTGAGCATATTGAGACTCAAGAGGTGAGATAGACTTCTGTGAAGGAAAATGCACAGAAAATGAAAGAAGCCAAAGAGAAGAGAACCTAGGCTCAGTGGAGGGACTAGCCTGCTTCACCTAGAGCAGCCTGCTCCATGATGTGATTTAGTGCAGAATGCTGAGGAGCTGGAACCTTTTTCTGTGAATTCATGGCAGGATATCTGTATCTTTGTCTATGTCTATATTTATATCCATATCTATATCTATCTATCTATATCTCCTTGCACTGTTAAGAAAGAAGGATAGTGCAGTGTAGTCTGATTAGGAATGCAAGCAGATTTAGAGAATAGAGGAAGGCTGGGCCTGGAACTAGACATGGGCAGAGAACAGGTGTGATGGGAGGGATCCAGGGAGGCTGTGTCTGAGACTGATTCTTTTGCCTTAGCTCCAGGGGTGAGGGGATAATAAAATAACAACTTCTAGATAGAAGTTTTATTTATTCTAGTGTAGGCAGGGATAGTGGTGAGTGGGGCAAGTGAGGTGATTGGAAGACATGGAGGTGTAAAGGTCTATTCTGAGGACATTGTGACTATTCCGGGGTTTGAGTTAACAGGTGGGTGGGGAGACAAGTGGCAAAACAATCAAAGAGTATACCCACATTTCTGGGGACACAGTGAGGTAAGAGAAAGCCTGAGAAGTGGAGGATGGTGTGATAACATGGCCCAAAGTGCTTTTCTCTGAGAGGGGAATGCTGGTTTTCTCTCTTTTGATTTTTTCAGGGCAAATCATATTTCTCCTTCTGTAAAAACAAAATCTGTGCTATTCACTAGGCGTAGGACTGCTTTCATTAGCAGGGAATCTGCTGGCATCTGCTATGAATCTTACAGAAAATCTAAGAGATTCTGGTGTCATAATTGGGGCTACAACTCACTTCTTTCTCCTGTGATTGTACTTTGATATTAAATAAGTTTTCCTTTACGAGACATCAGTCAGTAAATAGAACAGGATATATGGTTAAATAGTTAAAATTATGTTCATCATTGCAATTATAATATGCTTTGCCATTTCAAACCAAATACCCACTTATCTTTCCTGAAATTTTGCAAGAAATCTATTACTCAAGGATGCAGACATGATTTTCATGGATTGAGTTAAACATTTTTATGGATTAGATATGAATTCAGAAAAAATAATTGAATTAAATTGGATGACATGAATAATTCATGACATGTAATTTCACATCAGTTCTAGTATAAAAGTAGTGCTATTGGTTTATGTGCTAGGGAAAATGTACTTTATTATTTAGAAAGGTGGTGAACATTTATTATTTTGGAAGATAATTCATTTTATGATTAAATAGAGATATTAACTTGTAAGACTGAGAGAAAGCATATTTGAAGTAGGTGTCTTTGATGCAGTTCGCCACTTCAGTCTACTCGATGAAGTGCTTGTTGCTGTATGTCAGTCATTAGTGACTTCAGAAGGTAAACTGTGGACTCCTTCTGTGTCTTCAGAGTGAGTCCAATAATTGTGCCCAAACCTTGTAGGATATGTGAAGGGTACCAGGTACTTCCTTTGAGGGTAGTTTTGGGGTTATCAGGCTCTTGATTGCATGGAGGACTTTCTTTTAAAAATTTTATTGAAAAAGGTAAAACAATTTCATAACAAAATAATAGAATAACAATAGTTAATACATTGCCTATTGTTATCTTCAAAATAGTTACTCAGTGCACAAGATATGGGCATAAAGAATTCTCCAATTAATGTTATCATGAGCCATCTTTTTCAATGAACTAACAGACACTAATAGTATAACTACCTTGCATTTTTCTCCCTTTTCCTTTCCTTCCTTTCCTCCTTCCACCTCCTAGTTCCTTTTTCCTTTTAAGCTATTCCCGTTTCATAATATGTATTGTACATTCTAGACCTTATTTACTCTTTGAGTTTCTCACATCAGGGAGACAATATGATGTTTATACATATGAGTCTGACTTATTTAATTTATAAGTATGGTCTCAAGTTGCATCCATTTACTTATAAAAGTCTCACGTTTATCCTTCTTTATGTCTGAGTATTATTCAATTGTATTAAAAATTCCACATCTTTTTTATCCATTCCTTAGTTGATGGGCATTTTGGTTGTTTCCAAGATTTAGCTATGACAAACTGTGCTCCTATAAACATGAGTACACATATATCGCTGTGGTATGATGTTTTTAATTCTTCTGGGAAGGTACCTAGAAGGGAAATAGTTTGATTGAATGGGATCTCTAACCCTAGTTTTTTGAGGAATCTCCACACTGATTTCCACAGTGGTCCCACCAGTCTGCATTCCTGCCAACAGTGGAGAAGGGTTCCTTCCCCCGCCCCCCCCCCCGACAACCTCTCTAGCATTTGTTATTGGTTGATTTCTTGATGATAGCCATTCTCTCTGGAGTGAGATGGAATCTCAATGTTGTTTAATTTGCATCTTTTGAATGATCAATGATGTTGAACATTTTTTTCATATATTTATCTGTCATTTGTATTTCTTCATCTAAGAAATGTATATTTATCTCAGAGGCCAATTTTTGTATTGGGTCTTTCAATTTGGGAGTATGATTTTTTTCAATTTTTTTAATATGTTTTAGATAGAGGTTGTTTGAGGGACAATTGGCTAAATTTTTTTTTCTCCCAATTTGTAGGTTTTCTTTTCGCTCTTGGTCATGGCATATAATCTTCTTGACAATTTGCTGCATTGCATTTGCTAGTATTTCATTGAGGAGTTTTGCTTCTATGTTCATTAGGGAGATTGGTGTGTAGTTCTATTTTTTGGTTGGGTCTTTCTCTGGTTTTGGTATTGGGGTAATTAATATTGCTTCCCTTTCAACTTCATTAAAGAGTTTGAGGAGTACTGAAATTAAATCTTCTCTAAATTTCTTTTAGAATTCAGCTGTGAATCCATCAGGACTTGGGCTTTTTCTTTGTTGGTAGGTTTTTAATTACATTTTCAACTTCATTAATGGATAGTGGGTTATTCATAATTTTTATATTCTCTTGATTCAGCTTTGATAATCCATATGTTTCTAAGAATCTGTCCATTTCTTTTGTATTTTTTTGTAAGTAAATATTTTTAAAGTAGATATTGACAATCTTCTGAATTTTCACAGGATATATAGTGATTTCACCGTTTTCATTCCTCATTGTATGGATTTGAGTATTTTCTTTCCTTTTTTAGATAAGGTGGGCTAGGTAAATGTCAATTTTATTTAATCTTTCAAAGAACCAACTCTTTAATTCATTACTTCATTTTATAGTTATCTTAGTCTTAAGTGCATTAATTTCTTCTCTGATCTATATAATTTCCTCTTTTATATGCGTTTGGCCTTGACTTGCTCTTCTTTTTATAGAAGCTTGAGGTACAACATTAGCTTGTTTATTTTTGTTCATTCTTTTTTCCTAATGTGAGTATCAACCACTATAAATTTCCCTCTCAGGGAGGGAGATTATAGAAACAATACCTTTTATCATACCATCAAGGAAAATGAAATACCTTGAAATTAATCTAACTAAAGAAGTCAAAGATCTTTTCAAGAAAAATTACAGTACTTTTAAAAAAGAGATCATAGAGGATTTCAGAAAATGGAAAGATATTCCATGTTCCTGGATAGGAAGAACCAACATTGTGAAGATGCCATACTCCCAAAATTGCTGTACAGATTTAATGCCATCCCTATCAGATTACCACTAACATACCTCACAGAGGTTGATAAATCATTCCTAAAATTTATCTGGAAC
>NW_004524612.1:15534558-15536680 GCF_000260255.1 Octodon degus
GCACTTATTCCACTGAGCCATCTCCCCAGCCCCATATATCTTTATTTTTGTTTAATTGTAGATATTTTAAATTTCTTCTTTATTTCATCTGTGATGCATTTGTTGTTCAGGAAGGAGTTAGGTGTTATTTAATTTGCATGGAAGACTTTCTTTTCTCTGCTTCCTACTGCCCTACTAACTAAGTACCTATCTTTTCTGATTCCAGTTTCCATCCCCTTTAAACCAGGTGGGTGCCTGTGCTGAGTCCATGTATGCAGAGAGCTGACAATGTTCTATATCTCATTCTGAGATGACTGCTAAATCTGGTGCTTCTGGGGACATATGGTTAGAAATCTGAGCTTGTGGTAGCTATTATTCCTCAGTATGAAAGGTCATTAATTCAGTGACATCACTCATTCTTTCAAAAACACATATTGTGTGCATTCTGTGTGTGTATCTCAGGGTATTGGAGAAGGCTGAGGGGGATTTTGACAGAGTGGCGTGATGACACTTGTAAACCTTTATAATAGGGTGGTCAAAGATTTGACTGAGCTCTGCAGGAGGAGCAGAAGTTAGCGTTGCACAAGAGGAATTGAGAGGAGGTGCGATCAGGACTGGGAGTGACCCGTGTGTGACACCAAGGTCTGAGGGACCAGTTTGGATGTGCTGACTATTGCTGGATGGGAGAGGCATCTGGAGCATGGAGAGAATGAGGCTGGGGACATTCAGAGCTAAGCTCATTAGGCAGGCTAACGAGCTTTACCTTGGTCCTGAAGGCAGAGGGTGTCCCATTGCATAGCATTAAATGATAGAAACATTTTCTGTGCTTCTGTCATAGTCACTTGGAAGCCTAGGGAAAATTCTTCCTTTCCCAACACTTTTGGTTGCTAATTGGCCCACATCCAAAGAAGTGTGGCACAATACAGAATGCAGTACTGTAACGTCTGCTGGCTTTTTAAAAATTTCCATTAGGTAATCATTAATTTTTTTGTTTTTACTTTCATTTTTGGGCAATCTCACTATACAATCCAAACTTAATTCCTTTTGTTCAGCCTCAGGAGCACAGATCCATAACCACTGCACCTAGCAGTAATATTCCTTCTTTTATGTATCAAAATTCGGGGCCGGGGAGATGGCTCAGTGGAATAAGTGCTTCCCTAGCAAGCGCAAGGGCCTGAGTTCAATCCCCGGTTCTGGGGAAAAAAAAAACAAAAACAAACAAACAAAAAAAACAGAACCTCATACCAAACAATGAGTTCTGGGTTGCAAAAGAGGATTTATGTTTTTCATCTGTTCATTTAAGTTTTAGTCCACAAAAGGTATCTGCTGGCTTATAGCAATGACAAGAAGTCCATTTGTGGAAGTTGATGTCCATACCTATCATTGCAACCATGCTGTGACCATATCTATAGCTATGTGTCATCCTCTGTCAGATGACTTGGCCATCTTATAGTAATGCAAAACCAGCATCTCTGTCAGAAAGCCACTGTCTTAACTACTTTTCTCTCATTACTGAGACAAAATACCAGATACCTTAAATTAAGAAAGGAAGGAAGGGTTTATTTAGCTCACAGTTTGTGGAGGTTTCAGTCCATAGTCAGCTGGCTCTAAGGCAGAGTTGTAGACAGAGGAGCAACAGTTCAGGATGACAGAATAAAAACCACCAAGAGCCCTTTTATTGTAAGTAGGATACCCATCCTGGGGCAGGTGTAGCACTCACACCATCTTCATACCCTCCTCTTGCACAAGATGAGGATGTTTTCTTTCATTCGTTTCTCTCTCTCTCTCTCTCTCTCTCTCTCTCTCTCTCTCTTTCTTTTTTTCTGGAATCAGAGATCGAACTCAAGACCTTACACTTGCCAGGCAGGCACTTAGGCCACTAAGTTATCTCCCTGGCCCAAGATGAGGATGTTTATAAAGTGAGGATGCCAGGCCCGCGCTGAATTGCTTAGTTAAGCTTCTAAACTTCTCAGGTTGACACAATATGACAACTTTTACACCTGCCCACAGTTTTTATGATACAATATTAATCACAGATGCTGAGGGTCAAAGTTCCCTATAAAATTAACCAGGTTTGGAGCAAGGCTCTGTCTTCACTTATTTGTAAAAGGAAACAGGAAAACTGAGAAAATTATGCTACTTG
>NW_004524612.1:15537211-15540398 GCF_000260255.1 Octodon degus
TATACCTCATTTTTATACTTTTCTGCTGGATGGTTAAGAGCAAGATAAAGCAAGATGTGTATAACAAGAAATGTAACTTTTGTATCTGATAAGGTCAGTCAAGTACCCTCAGGATTTATCCTGTAACCCTGTACCACAATTTGCAGATCCTTTGTCAGTGTCAGCCGTGTGGATGAGTCACTGCCATTGCTTGACCGATTTGTTCTCTGTAAAAGTCTGAGAGAATGTTTTTCTCCCTGTGAGTCTCCTTAGACACACTCTATGACATCAATCACATTGCTCTGTGGCCCCATAATTTCCTTGATCAGAAAATTTGGGACACAACTGAGTTACATGATGTTACAGTATAGGTTCTCTTATGTCCTCAGTCTTTACTGACCTTGAAAGGCTAGGGTCAAAATGTTGACTGTCCTTCCAGCCTTTCTATTTCTCTAAGTTTTTGTCTGCAAACTTAGGTTGTTAAACTTCGAGAAGAGGAACTTATTATTACCCTATAACATATGCAGTTGGGTTTAACCTCACTGTCTGAATATCAAACATCTTAGGCATAACATGGAACAGGTATTTTCCACCAAGTATTGATATGTTAAACTTTAAGTCCCTACAGAATATGGAGAAAAAAATTTAAAAAATGAAGAATATTTAAAGAATATGAATAAACACAAATTTTTATACAGAAATTTAGAAATCTAACCATATAGAGCATTGTAGCAGGACAGACCTGTGACATTATTTTCCCTTGTGTCTTTTTTTCATTTATTACCCTTTTTTAAAAAAAACCAAATAAACATTTACTTGAGAGACAATATGGTAACAATTGGTATGTCATGACAAGAAGTATGTATTTAGAAGACTAGAATGAAAGTGATTCCAAGTGTGACCCTTCTATTATGTATTGATACCTTCAATGCAGTTGCTTGGTTCACAAGTATCAGCATATATAGTTAGTCAGAGTGAGAATCCTACCAATTAACTTCTAGTTTCAAAAACCTGCTGATGTTTCTCAGGATCACTGCCTTACCCAGCCTGTGTGTATAAATGTATGGCTTTGCCCCTGTCATGTTTCCCAGCTTTTCTCCTTGCTCTCTCCTCGTTGTCCAATCCCTAAGTTCTTGCTTTCCTTTTAATTGTGTTATACCTTTCTATTTGTATTTCTTCTTTTGAGTTCTTATACTAGGGAGACTATATGATATTTACACATGTGTGTCTGGTTTATTTTACTTATGAGTATATCTTCAAGTGGCATCCATTCAAATATAAATGTTTCAAGGTTATCATTCTTTATTGCTGAGTAATACTCCATTGTATAAAAATACCACATCTTTTTTAACCATTCCTCATGTGATGGGCATCTTGGTTGTTTCCAAGATTTGGCTATCACAAATTGTTCTGCTATAAACGTAGGTACACATATATCACTATGATATGACGCTTTCAGTTCCTCTGGGAAAATTCCCAGTAGCAGGATAGCTGGCTTGAATGAGATTTCAAGTCCTAGTTTTTTAAGGAGTCTCCACACTGATTTCCATAATGGTTGCACCGGTCTACATTCCCACCAGCAGTGGAGAAAGTTCCCTTTTCCCCATAGCCTCTCCATTTGTAGTTGGTTGATTTTTTTATGATAGGCATTCTTTGTGGGGTGAGACGGTATCTTGTTTTAATTTGCATTTCACGGATGGCTAGTGATGTGGAGCATTTTTTCATATATTTATTTGCTTCTTTAATTTTGTCCTCTGATAAGTGTGTGTTCATCTCGGATGCCCATTTCTAGATTGGGTCTTTAAATTTAGGGGCCCTAATATTTTTTAGTTCTTTGTAAATTCTAGAGAGCAGACCTTTGAGTGCTTATTAGTTAAGATTTTTTTTCGAAATTTGTGAGTTGTCTTTTCACTTTGTTTGCAATTTCTTTTGATGTGCAAAAACTTCTCAATAAGACCAGGCCCCCGTTGTTAATTCTTTCAACTGTTTCCCGTGCGATTTGATTTTTGTTCATGAACTCTTTGCCTATCCCTATGTCTTCAAGAGTTCCTCCTACTTTCTCTTCCAGGAGATTTAGTGTCTCTGTTTAAATGTTTAGATCTTTAATAGTCCATTTTGACTTTAACTTAGTATATGGTGATAGACGTGGGTCAAGTTTTAGTTTTCGGCATGTAGAGAGTCAGTTTTTCCAGCACCATTTGTTAAAGAGGCTATCTTTCTTCCATAAAGCGTGTTTGGCCCCTTTGTCGAAGATCAGGTGGCTGAGTGTTTTTGTTGAGGCCTCTGCATCTTCTAATCTATTCCATTGATGCTCAGGTCTATTTCATTGCCAATACCATACTGATTTTATCACAGTAGCCTTGTAGTATAATTTCAAGTCATGAATTGTAATGATTCCTGCGTTGTATTTGTTGGCCAGGACTGCCTTTGCTATTCTTGGTCTTTTCTGTTTCCAAATAAATTTTAGGAACAATTTCTGTAGGTCTGGGAGCTATGTTGTTGGTAGTTTGATATGGATTGCATTAAACCTGTACGATAATTTGGGAGCATGGCCATCTTCATGATGTTGGTTCTTTCTATCCGCAGGGAAGAATATCTTTCCATTTTCTGAAATCCTCTATGATCTTTTTTTCAGAGTACTATAATTTTCCTTGAAAAGATCTTTGACTTCTTTACTTAGATGAACTCCAAGGTATTTTATTTTCCACGGTGCAATGGTAAAAGGTATTGTTTCTCGAATTTCCCTCTCAGTGTGTTTGTTATCTGTGTAGAGGAATGCTATTGACTTTTAGGTATTGACTTTGTATCCTGTTATGCTACTGAATTTATGTATCAATTCTAGTAGCTACTTGGTGGAGCTTTTTGGGTCTTCCAAGTATCATGTCATCTGCAAATAATGATATTAACATCTTCTTTACCTATTCTTATTCCTTTTATTCTCTCTCTTGTCTAATGGTTCTAGCTAATAACTCCAGAATTATATTGAATAGGAGTGATGATAGAGGACATCCTTGTCTTGCATCATATCTGAGAGTAAAAGATTTCAGTTTTTCCCCATTTAGAATTATATTAGCCATTGGGTTGTCATAGATGGCTTTTATGAATTTGAAGTAGAGGCCTTCTACTCCAATTTTCTGTAGGACTTTGAACATGAATGAGTGTTGGACTTTGTCAGAATCCTTTTCTGCATCAATTGAGATGATCATGT
>NW_004524612.1:15540878-15568116 GCF_000260255.1 Octodon degus
CGTAGAGATTCTCAAAGTAGCTATTGATAATCTTCTGAATTTCTGCTGGGTCTGTGGTAATTACACCCTTTTCATTCCTTATTGCTTATATTTGAATTTTTTCTTTCCTCTGTTTGATGAGGTTAGCTAGGGGCTTATCGATTTTATTTAATCTTTCAAAGAACCAGCTTTTTGATTCGTTAATTCTTTGAACTGTTTTGTCTCAATTGAATTAATTTCTTCTCTAATCTTTTTTTATTTCTTCCCATCTTTGGACTCTGGATTTGGTTTGTTCTTCCTTTTCTAGATGATGGAGGTACAGCATTAGGGTGATTATTTGTTCCCATTGTGTTTTCCTAATGTGTGAGTTCACAGCTATAAATTTCCCTCTAAAAACTGCTTTCATCACATCCCATAAATTCTGATATGTTGTGGTTGAATTTTCATTGAATTGTAGATATTGTTGAATTTCTTGTTTAATTTCATCTGTGACCCATTGATTGCTGAGTAGGGTGTTATTTAATTTTCATGTATTTAGGGGTTTATTCTGCTTTTGTCATTTATTTTCAGTTTCATTGTACTGTGGTCAGATAATATGCATGGGATAATTTCTGTTTTTTTGTACATACTTAAGTATGACCTATGGACTAGTATGTGATCTGTTTTAGAAAATGGCCCATGTGCAGCTGAAAAAAATGTGTATTCCGCTGTGGTTGGGTGGAACACTCTGTATATGTTCACCAAGGCCATTTGTTCCAAGGTCTGGTTCAGTTCTGCTACTTCTTTGCTAATTTTTTTGTCTGGTTGACCTATCTTTTTGAGATAAGGGGGTATTAAGGTCTTCTGTTAAGATTGTGGTATTGGGTATTAGTTTTTTCATGTCCATTAAGATTTGTTTTATATAGTTGGGTGCTCCCGTGTTTGGTGCATACATATTTATGAGTGTTACCTCTTCCTCTTGATTTTTCCCCTAACCAGTATATATGGCTTTCTTTATTTCATTTGATCATTCTTGGTTTGAAGTTGAGACTATCTGAGAACAGAATTGCTACCCCTGCTTTTTTCTGAAGTGCTGGGGCATGTAATATTGTTTTCCATCCTTTGACTTTCAGCCTATGAATTTCTTTATGAATTAAGTGTGTTTCTTGTATACAGCATACTGTTGGATTTTGTTTCCTAATCCACTGTGCCAGTCTATTTTTCTTAATTGGTGAATTGAGTTCATTTACATTGATGATTATAACTGAAATGTGTTGACTTATGATTGACATGTTATTTACCTGCTTTTGTTTACTCTTTTTTCTCCTGTGTTTAATTGTTTGCCCTATTTAGTGGGTTCCCTCTGTTCTCATTTGTGGAGTTCTGATCATTTTGGTCCCTGCCTAGAACATCTTTCAGTAGTCTGTGAAGGGTTGGCTTTGTCATCATGATATTTTTTAGTTGTCCTTTGTTATAGAAGTATTTCACTTCTCCATCAAACTTGAAAGGGAGTTTTGCAGGGTATAGTAGTCTGGGCTGGAATTTGTTTTCATACAGGACTTGAAGTATTCTGCTCCATGCTCTTCTTGCCTTCATGGTTTGTGAAGAGAAGTTGGCCGTAATTCTGATGAGTTTTCCTTTAAATGTGATCTGCTTCTTTTCTCTGGCAGCTTTCAGCATATTATTCTTGTGCTGGATTTCTGGAATCTAGACTATTAAATGTCTACTTGTGTTTTTAATTGGGTTGAAGTTATTTAGCCTTCTGTATGCTTCGGTTACCTGAATGTCAGATTGTTTCCTTATATTTGGGGAGTTTTCTTCTATTACTTCTGCCATATTCTTTTTATATCATTTGCATTGACTCCTTCTTTCTCATTGATGCCTATTAGTGTTACATTGTTCATCTTTGCATCATCTTGCAAGTGATGAATTACTTTTTCTTGCATCCTAGTTGTTTTTAAGAGATCTTTTCTTACCTTTTTACTAGCTGCACCAGCGTCTTTAAGATCTGAAACTCTGTCTTCACTTTCACTCAAACGGTTTTGCAGGCTTGTGATTGAAATTTTAAGTTCCTCTATATCTCTTTGACTCTGCTTTATGAGATCTATTTCTTTCCTGTATTACTCATTCAAGGAATCCATTATTTTTCTAATCTCTTTTTTTTTATCAATGTCTTCTTTAGAAGGAGTTATTAATTCTTTTACTGCAGTTTTTTTTCAGATTGAGTTTCCTCCATATGTTTCTGCATTTGATTCTTTACTTCAGATGCTATGAATTCAGAGATTTCTTTTTTTTATTTCAGAAATTAATTCTGCTCTGAATTTCTCTATACCTTTCTGCTGCTGTTTCTTTGCTTCCAATGCTATTAATTCATACATTTCAGCTGAGCTAGTGACCTCTGCACTTGTTCTGGGTGGGCTCAAGGCCTGAGATTGCATTTTGCTCCTTGTCTTTGTCATTTCGTATAGCACTGACCTGTGTTCTTTGGTGTAGCACTTTGGTGCAGTTATAACCTTAGCACCTACTGAAATTTGGGTGCAGATCTAATAAGTTTGAGTTTATCTAGTTATGCCTGGTTTGGGTCTAGCTGTTGTGTTCAGCTCCTCCCTGCTGCAACCCTTGGAAGTGAACCTGTTGTGCCCTTCTGGCATAACAGTGAACCTGTGGTGCCCCTTTGTTGTGGCCCTGGCCCAGGGTGGAAAAGGGGAGCACAGAATCTCTCCCACACACTAGCTGGGCCTGGGCTTGGGCTGGATCTGGGGGTCCTGAGAGCATTGTTGCAGAAGTTCTCACTCACTCGGCGGGCTTGGGGGTGGGGGCTCTGGAGGGGTGGAGGGGTCCCAAGTGTATGACAGAGGGTCTCACTCATCCCGTGTGCCTGGGTTTTGGTCCGGAAAGATCCTGAGGGTGCAGGGAAGCCAGAAGCTCTCCCACACACTCCCTGGGCCTGGGCTGGGCCAGATCTCCCAAGGTTTTATAATAATTATCTATAACTAATTTGTATCTAAGAACTAATAAATACCACTTGATGAGAAGAGTCTTGTTTTAGGTTAACACTGTGGAAACTCTGAAAAATTGGAGGAAGATGACAGGGCAGAATAGGCTTAGTGTTTAAAGTCCTCTTTGCACTTAAATTTTGTAATGTTTTTGATAAATGATTCCTATTTGCTATGAATGAACCCACAGAGTGTATCTAATGCAGATGCACAGAAAGTAAAATTGCCCCCATGTTCCATCCTCTGGAGCTAACTGTAGATGATACTTTGGTGAGCCTGCTATCAGATGTCTCTGAAATTCATGCTTTTGTTTTCATAGTCACTCTTGACATTGTCTTTTTGTGGACTATTTGCTGTGACTATCTAGACATTTTTTTTCTACTGCTGCTAAAGTTTTTTAAGTTAGTAGCTGTCCTAAGTTCTATTTCTTTTCTTTACAGCTCTTAGCTTGTTTTATAAATGAACAAAGTATGTATATTTGAAGATATGATGAGATGAGAGAAAAACAGATGCAGAGCCATTTTAACCCTCCTTGTTTGGATGACCCCCCTTTTGTCCTTGGTTCAGAGTCTATGCTTGTGTTAGTGTACACTTTACTGGAGAGATCTGCTTTATAAGAATAGCTGTTGCTTAGACTGCAATCACCCAGATGCAGTGTGTGGATGATGATGTACTAAGTGCATAATGCTTTCAAAGATCCTTCCACAAGCTTGCTATGTAACATCAAAATAATCAAGGAATATATGAGATGGGGATTAAGACACTTGTTTTATTTATTGATAAAGATGATTGAGTTACCTTACCTGACTTGATTAAAATTCAAAAGGTTGTGGTTAAGAAGGAATAGATAATTTAGAAAAGCCATGATATGAATAAGTACAAGTAAAAGAAATTCAGATATGAAAATCTAATTATTTTTACCCTTACAGTGTGGACACGTAAGTCTTGTTGAATTTCAAGTATTTTTTTCAGAAGTTCTAGAAGCATGACTCTTGTGGAAAGGTAGGTGGGCCACTCACAAGAGACATTGTTCATCAGACTGTGGGAAGTCATAGACCTGCCTGGACAGTTTTGTAATTGGTGACAGAAAGACAACAGATATGTGCTCATTGTCACCATATGGTTTTCTGGAGAATTTAATAAGTTTTTAAAAAAAATTACAGTGAGGATAAAACATTAACATATACATGCCCAAAGTCAAGGGGCATCACTGTTTGCCAGTTTGTATTTTTGACTCTCTGTTCGGTTCTGCAAGCTTCCAGACCTCACTGACCTATCATTCTCCTGAGGAAGAACCACTTAGGCGATGCACCTTGCTCAGCTAGTGGACATGCTCTGAAGTGGCCACATAACACCTGGGCACTGCAAGACAGCAGTTCTATTCATGATGACATTGGAGTGTTCAGGGTGGGAAAGGGCTGCTGTGTCATTTTTGGTTCCTTTAGAGCCTCTGAGCAAGGTCCATGCTGCTTTACTCTTTTTTCTCTTGGGAGGTGCTGCCTGTCACCTCCACTGTTCATGCACCCAGCCCGCTTTGCTAAGGCTTACCATGGAGCACACAAATGGGAGTGAACCATGTCAGGAGCTTGCTATATTAATTATGTTTCTGATTGACTTTCTATAGAACCAGGGTTTAGGGAGACATTCAAGCTCCTTTACAAATGTGAGTCTTCCCTTTATGTGCTAGCCTCTCTGCTATCATTTCTCCTCTATCTTAAGCCTTTCAAGCTGTTTTACAGAGATTCTGTGGTGCATGGATGGACTCTATTAACCAGAGTACCCTGTCCCTCTGCTGTGTAGCTGACTGAGGAGACATTTCTAAGTGAAAGTCAGACATGAACTTGCTGCAGCATCTTTTATCCTGGGCACACCTAGGCATTCTTGATCCTCTTGACACTGTCATCTGTGGTCATGATGGTAGCGTAGACTGCACAGGGAGAAATACGCAAGTGGGCATAGGCTTCAGAGGGTTTGAAAAATGTACTTGACCTTAGAAATGAGATTTAAAGGGCACACCTTTCAGGAATATTGAGAAAACAGCAACAAAAAAATGTGCAATGATGAGGTGAAATGACTCAAAACACAGATTTTCCTTATCTTACCTTTGAACAGATGCCTACCCCTGGCCTATGCCACACAGCCTGTGTTCAGGGGAACTATGAGCATCAAGATGTGGACCCCCAGGAAGACAGGGGAAAGGCCAGCAGGAAGAGGAGGGTTGGGGTGGGTTGGCCTGTTCAGATCTGAGAGCTAGAGGTGCTGTAAAGTGCAACATTGTATTTTTTTTCTTTACTCATCTGTCCTTGAGCCACATGAGGCTCAGAAAAGCAAAAGGGTTAGATACTGGGGAAAATGAAGACATTCTGTGTTTGTAAATTGTGAGTCAAATCTTTGTCCAAACCTCCTGGTCTTGTGAAGCTTTGTGTATTTGGCTTGCACAGAGTTGACACATGGCAAATACTTGTTCCATCCCCGTGTTTTTCTTTTGTCTTTTTTTTCTTTCTAGTGTTTCATATATGTCTAGAGCTCATAGCATATCATATGTGGAGCAATGTGGATTTCAGAATGCGTGTGCATGTGTCCCCACTCATCCTTATGCTGCCATTATCTATATCCCTTGGGAGCAGCTGGGGTGTGTGTGGTGTTGCAGGTGCCTTTCAGGTACTTACAAGAGACATTCAGCATTCAGCAGAGTGCAGGACAGTGTACCCACCCTGAGAACTGTCTTGCCACAGAGGCTGGTAGCACTTCCAGTGAGAAACGCTATGAGCTTAGGGTGTGGAGTCCTTGGCAACGTGATTGAATAGAGGCTGTTTACAATGCTGACAACTGTTTAGGGAACCTAGAGAGCTTATGCCTTGGCTAATGGTATTACTTGATGGAAATGTTGACTTGAGTCTTGATCCCCACTGTGAGATTACAGATATGTTAAATTCTAATGTATATGTGAATATTACTTTAGATTTCAGAGCACTGCTATCATTGTTCTTTTTCTATTGATATGGGTGAAATAAGGGTTGTTACTATTTGGATTATTTTCCCTAGACATCCCCCCCCCAGGAAGCTATTAGATAAAAAATTGGGTTGCTTTGTGGACAAGGCATTTCACCAGAAGAATAATCTTTGCGTCATTCTGCACACACACAGAGATGTACACACAAAGAAACTTTGGAGGGCTCTTTTGATATTACCCAGGGAACCGACAGTGCCAGTAATAGCACAGGCCTGTGTCTCTCACAGAGCTTTTGAAGGCAAAGAAAGTAAATGACAATTCCAGTGGTAGCTAAGATATATTTTTGTGGTGGCTAGAAAGAGACTGGCATTCTTAGAGGAGTCCAACAAATTGTCTTTGAGCCTTTGAAGGCACACAGAAAGCTAATGACACCTCAGAGGAATAGCCTTCTCAGGTTTTAGATGCCACAGATGCCAGCGATGCTAAAGCCAGGATATAAAACCTTTCTTATAGGGCCTTTAAGAATCCTGCACGTGCTTTTATTAGCAGACTGAGTGTGGATATAGAAATGTTAATGGTCTGTGGAGCAAGCTCAGCTTGTTTTTGCAAACTATAGAACTATAAAAGTTAGCAGAGAGGACACACATTCTGTCTCTCCTTTCTTTGTTCTTTTGTTTCTTATCTGTTTTCTCCTCCAAGGACCAACAGAGCATCTGTCATGTGTGGAGTCTTAAGGATGCCAAGGTGAGTCTGATGTGGGTTCTCCTTCCTGAAAACTGCAAGGGAGAAATATGTGTGTTCACGTCCCACAGTGCCAAGTGGAAAGCAGCAGTGATGCAAACAAAGACAGATTAAATGGAAACCTAGGCATGGAAGAAATTATTTCTAGCTGATAGGATCAAAGAAAGCTACACATAAGAAAGAGTAGAGATGGCATTTAACTGTTTTCAAGTCTGTAGGATTTGGACAGGTAGCAATTAGCTTTCAGGGAGCGAGCAGACAAGTATTGTGGGGGTGGGCACTTGGTGCCCATGGCCTTGACAAAGGTTAGGGCAGGAGAGATCTGATGCAGGGACAGCAAAGGTTATGGGCCTGCTGGTGTGTGCTTTTGTGACTATTCCAAGAAGGGCTCTGATTTCTTAGCTGTTAATTAATGGTTCAGAACTCTAGTCCCTCCCCCCACAAATTCCTATGGAACTTGTTAGAAATTCCAGTGCCTGGGAGCTTCCCCAGGTCCCCTTGTGTCCACAGAGCTTGCTGTCCCTCCCTGCATGTGGCCAGTGTCCACCTGGAAGCTGGCCACAGGAGACCCTGTAGCTGCATGCATTACCAAACTGTGACAGAATGCTGAGATGGCCCAAATAGGAGAGACCTGGAGATCACTTTTCTAGGAGGTATAATCCCCAGATCTCTTCAGCAACCACAATAACATTTTTTATTTTATTTAATTTTCTTTTAATGGAAAAACCAGTTACACTAAATGAAAGCAAATCACTGCCATAGCAGATTTGAATGATGTTTATAAGCCTTTTATATGATTTTTATTGAGTTTTTTGTTTCCTAATTGATTAATAAAGAGAATGACAGGGAAAACGGACATGTTATCTTCCATCCTGGGTCACATGGAGTGAAATTGTTCCCACGTTGGCAATGAAATGCTCAAGGTGATAGTTATTTTTCATTTATCTAAGTTTGATTTTCAGTGAAGTGACACGGGTCCTGATTGTTCTGTAAATAGGGAATTGTTAGGAGGAAGTAAAGTGTAGCCCTTCAAAAAGCAAATTTGGACTTTGACAGCTCATTTGACATTAATTGTGCCAGACCCTGACTTCACAGCCCTGCCAGGCCACCCGCCAACAACTTTTTGCTGGATTCCCAGTAACATCTTTGCCCTGTCTTTGGCCTCTCACCTGCGATCCCAGGGTCTGGTTACAGTTGTTTCTTAGTCAGTTTGGGCTGCAATAGCAGAATGCCATAGACCAGGAGGTTGAAGTCAGACATCTCTTTCCCAAAGTTTTGAAGACTGAAGGCCAAGTTCAAGGTGCTTGTAGATTCAGTGTCTGAATTTGCACATGGTACCTTCTTGCTGACAAGAAAGAGGGAAGAGAAGAGAGAATAAAGGAGGGATGGGGGAGAGGAAGAAGAGAAGGGAGGGAGATCTTTTTATCTTCTACCTCATGTAGTACCTCATCTTCTACCTAGTCACCTCCCCCAAATCCCACCTCTTAAAACCATCACATTGAGATTTAGGCATCAACATGTGAATTTTAAGGAGTACAAAATTCATTCCATAGAAAGTGGGATGGTATTCAACATATCCAAGTACAAAGAACATCTGCCAACCAGTGAACCCTGTAGTCATATTTGAAACACAAGGGCTGCTGTTTCAGTAGACTGAGCAACACGGCTGGGACATGTAAAACCCCCAACAACAATCCTACAAGATATGCAGCAGTAATGAGCATACTAAGCACTATTGACTGAATGTTTGCTGTGTGCAGATAGAATGCTAGAGACAAAAAGCTTCACCTCTTCACTTGGAGCACAGGGTAGCCAGGTTGCAGAACGAGTTCACAAAGATGGTCTTTTTGACTTTCAGTCCTGGTGATCCCACACTTGGGGGAGTGAGCCTGGCCATGGACATGGGTCTGGAGACTGGAAGGCTCCAGGGCAGGCCTGGCCTTGTGGACATAACACTTTGCTCATAAGGAGTGTAGTCAGGGGATCCGCTTTGTGGGACCTCCAGAAAGCAGCCTGTGGTCCCTGGATCCATAGTCATCAGGGCATGTGTTTTGAGTCTTGTGTTTCCATAGACAACCAAGGAAGCTGTGGTGGTAGGTGGAGGCTGGCATGGGTGGGAATTGCTGTTGATGAAGTGTCAGCTACATGTTGCTGAGTGCTAAACATCCTATGTCTTTGAAGCTTCATGACCATGCTATAAGGTTCACATTATTGATATGAATTAGAAGAGGACAGTCCTTTGGGACATCTGGCTCCTGCACTGCTCACTAGCAGGTGCTTTGTCCAGAGCCAGGCACAGCTCAGTCCTAAGTGCTGCAGTGTCCAGGTCCTGGACAGCGTAGGGCAAGTGCATGGCAAGACCCTAAGCTTTCCAGCTTGGGACACTGGAGGAGAAATGTTAGGTTCATCTAGAAAATTTAGTCTTCATTGCCTGCCAGCTATGAGCCCCATAAGCCTGGATCTATGTATACATGAGGCTTTACAGCCCTAAAGCTGAGAAAACACCATGTCATAGGGTTAGTACCCAGCTGAAAACCAGATCAGTGAGGTGAAGTGGGAGGCACATGGCTTGGACCTTGGTGAGTGCTCAGAAATGAGAGCCACTATTATGCCTTCTTGAGAAGAAATCTTAGGTGGATACCTGTGCCCACCCACTAGTCTACCTTATCAGATCCTGTCTTGAAAGACCTTCTATCAGGATAAATTGTAAAATGTCTTCTCCATGCTATCTGGCTTTTGTGTCCCCTCTTCCCTCTCTCTCTCTGTTGTTCTGGTGGGGTGAATGTCAAAATTCCAGGGGCAAGTATGTTGCTTGTACTATATTAGGAAAAGAGTTGCTTCCCCCATTCTGGATTGACCAGTTGGAAACACGGATGCTACTTTACATCATCAGTGTGACCTTGCTTGAGTCAGCAGACAAACAGTAGGTAGTAGCTTCTTAGCCCGATGGGTTGGTACAAAGTGGGAGTTTTAATTAATATCTGTGTCAGTGTTGATCATAAGTTCAGGTGATGGTCTCTCTCTCTCTCTCTCTCTCTCTCTCTCTCTCTCTCACACACACACACACACACACACACTCACATACTGTGGGTCTCCTGCTCAAGGACTCTTGGGCTATAAGGTTCATTGTCTTGCCTGGACTTTGGTCTAAATCTGTCCATGGCCCTGACCACTGTGTGGTCACTAAACTGTCACAACTTGTGTTAGGAGTAGGAAGCCTGGCAGTGACCCAGCAAAAGCCTGGCCAGTTTAGAGATATAGAAGACTTTTCCTCAGGCAGAGCACAGAAAATGTCTGGTTGAAATATTTCTGAGATGAAGCCACTTTAATTCTTTGTTTAAAAATGTCATTCCATGTTCTGCTCAAATGCTGGCTTACAAGCTGTGCTCTGACTGCAGTGTAGGCTTTCTAAGAAATCAACCCAAGAGAACTCTTGCTGGAGTGCTCTGTATCCAGGGTAGGCTCTGAAAGTTAGAGCTGTTGCCACGGGAACCAGTGGAGGAGCTTCAATGTACAAATCTTGCAATTACATTTAAATTTTGTATAACATTTGACCTCAGGTTTCCTTTAAGGTGGAGAAGAACATGGGGTAGGAATTACCCAGTCAAAGATTAATGAAGCTAACATCCTTATTTTTGGACTCAATAGTTCACCTTTGGTATTTATGTTTTACTCTGTCAGTAAATGATTATCTTTTTTTTTTAAAGTCCTAGAAGTATGTACTTGCAGTGCCACCTGCCTTTCAGATCATGCTCCATGCTGGAGCAGGTTCATCATTGGAGGTTGCTGCCTTCAGACAGAGGACCAGTGGCCAAATGAAATGGTTTTGCCTTTTAACCACTGACATCTAAATCTCTAAGGTGACAGGAGGCATTCCATTTTACATGGTGAGACAGTCTTGCCAGTTCTGTTCCAGCAATGCTGTTTTGCTCTGTTCTGTTAGACAGGAAGAAGTAATTTCATTGTGCTGAAGAACAGTGGATTTAATATTAACAACAGTTAATATTCATGATTTCAATTAGTTATATTGAGATGTAGCTAATGTGCTATCTATTACACTAGGCACTTACTACACATGCTCACACTTAAATTTATACTACCGCGAGGCAGAGCTGTGGCTCCTTCCCAGCGTGCAACGTGCACTGCAGACAACTATAAGTGGACAGCATTTTATGCATCCACAGACCCCATACTGAATATACTTAAGTCAAAATATGTAAGACTGCTGATTTTTTTTTAATTTATTTTTTATTTTTTGGCAGAACTGGGGATTGAACTCAGGCCCTTTGCGTTTGCCAGGCAAGTGCTTATTCTACGGAGCTCTCTCCCCAGACTGCTGATTTTTAGAGCCAAGACAGCCAAATATCAGCAGTTTCCTGTGGCTCACCTGAACACATGCCTGTGTACACCCAAACTGGCAAGATGACATAGCTCTAGAACTTCATCCCTGACCTGTTTCGCAGGCCTAACGACATGTGGGATTTTTTGTAAAAGCACAACTAACCATGCAGAAAGGTACAGTCCTCAGATGTTCCGTCTAATAATCACAGAGCAGGGGATCCCATAATCCTTAGGGGTTGTGTCCATGTGGCCGGGAGCTGAAGCTGAGACACTGCCATCCACTTTTTCCCCATTGGTTTCAGGTTTTAGGACATCAAAGCAAATTTTGTGAGTGACATTTGTCACTTAGAATTAAACTACCCAATCCACTGCTGTGGTTGCCAGGCCCAGGGACTCCAGGCAGCTCAAGACTGTGGTGGGGAAGGAGTCAGACCCTTAGCATCTTAGTTCCAGGGAAGGGCCACACCAGGAGGGAGGTGGGCTGTGCTGAGAAGGATCTGCCAAGAAGCTGTGTCCTTGAGGGCCAGGCTGGCCAGCTCAGGCAACCCCTGGGCCACTTTAATGTTCCCTTCCATGGCTGTCAGAAAGGCCTGAGGTTCCCTCTTGGCTGTTGCGAATCCCAGGTTCATCTCTCCTCCTGCCCTGGGGCTCCACCTTAGGGGTCTTAGCATGCTCCTTCCCTGGCACCATTTTCATCCATCCCAACACATTCCAGGACTGGGCTGTTGGGAGAGAGAGAGTCTGGGTTCAAGACTGAAGGATTCTCTGTGGTTTTGTTCACCCTCAGCCTGGCTGTGCTCCCATTCCTTATGTCCACCAGTCCTTTTTCTCTGTGCATGAGAGTAAAGGTTCACCCCTGAAGCTATGAAGTGAAACTGCAAATGTGAAGTATCCTTTGAACATGGACATCTCAACAAGGATTGTGATTTTTGATTGTGGAAAGTGTAGTAAATTAAAAAAAAGGGACAAATATAAACTATACACTATTTGTGTGTCTTTGTTCATGGTGGAAACAGTGCTCACTGAGCCAAGGCTCTCAGACAGATGCAGGCATTGCTTCAGGACCTTTGATGGGCATTCTGGATGGCCATTCTCCTGGAGACAAAAGAGGAAAAGACCCCACAGTTCCCTTTAAGGTCATGTCCCCAGTGACCCAAGGCCCTCCTGCTAGACCCTACTTCTCAGAGGCTCTACTACCTTCCACTAGTGCCACACATGGGGATGGGAGCAGACCTTTAGCTCACAGGCCCTTGGGGGGCATTCATTGCCCAAATTATAGCAGAAGCTTAGAGGGAGGCGCCAAGTGTTGGTGGCCAGTAGGTGTAAGGAAGCCAGAGTTTAGCTCATATTTCCTTTTCCTTCCTTCCTTTCTTCCTTCCTTCCTTTTTCTTTTCCTTTCCTTCCTTTCTTCATCCTTTTTAAAAAATTACTGGTGATTAAACTCAGGGCCTTCACAACCTTTTTAATTTTTTATCGTGAGTCAAGGTCTCATTAAGTCACTAAATTGCCCAAACTGGACTTAAACTTGTGATCCTCCTCCTTCAGCTTTCCATCCTTCTTTTTAAAAGTAACTTCCTGCACAGAAATTTGGAGTCCATTACTGTACTGAATTGTTACTACTTTAATTACTAAATATACTATTTTTTTAAGGAACCATGAAGTTTTATAGTTTTAGAAGTATGTGCTTATTATTTTATTTGACCTGATTAAAAAACAAAAGCAAATGCATCATTATTTTCATTATCCCTACTTCATAAAATGAAACTGAGGATCAAAGAGGTTAGTAACACGTGTAAGGCTGCACAGCTGTCATGTAAGGCAGCAGGGACTGGAACGTAGTTCTTTTGACTCTTAGTGTAGAGCTCATTCATAGAATCATGGAACTGTGCATAGATAAAATAAAGGCTCGCATCTTGGGACAAGAGTCCTGGGTGTTTTGTTCAGTGGTGGGTGATGAATTGAATGCTTAAGAGGGGGAACCTGCAGGTGTGCCCTGAGCAGCGTAGCTGGAGGGAGAGATCTGAGTGTGAGCTCTCTTAGGAGTTAGTTCATGGGTGTGCATTGATTTCAGTAAAGCAGGTGGCTGTCATGGGAGGGCAAGGGAGCAGCTCATGATGGGACTGGAACCTTCTTCAGTGTCAACATGAGTAGCCAATAGCCTCTGAGACTCCCTGTTCACCGATTCTAAAATGCAGACTTTATCCTTCTGCTAGCATGAGGTATTAAGAAGCTGCTTTCATAATTCTACTTCTCAAATATGTCACTTTTTCAGTGACATTCTTTTATTCAATGTAGTAGGTAGCCTGAATTGTAAGAATAGAATGTATTTCCCATGAGACTAAATTAAGCTATTTACATTTTGAATACATTGAAAGGCTCTAAGAACATTTTTCTCTCTCATATCATTCTTGGAAAAAGAAGATTCTCACCACTGATTTATTTCATGCTTTTATCTGGGTAAAAGTCACTTGCAAGAAAACCCCACATCTATCTTAGTGTTGCTGTTCTAGCCCAGAGGGGGTGGCTCTAGTACAGTTACACTAAGATAGGTGTGGGTTATCTGTCTGGAGAAATGTGGATTCACTTTAGCAGCAGAGCTGTAGCCACAACAGAGCCAGTCACCAAAAGTGGGTAGGCACGAGGTGCCCTGGGTTCATGGCTGCAAACATGCAGGTAGATGCTGAGCATGGTCCCGCTTGGGCTCGAAGGATGGACCTTCGTACTGGTGGCCTAATAGACAACCCGACATCCTGTCATTACTACCTTGTCAGCAGGAGCGATTTTGTGTACTTGACTAGATAGTACCAAAGAATGCTTGGGTTTGAATGTAGGTTTTAATTTTTTTTTTTTTAAAGTTGTCAGGCTAGGCTTGAATTTTCAGTCCTGCCTCAGCCTCCCACAGTGCCAGGATTACAGGCATGCACCACCATACTTTGTTCCAGATTTGCTAATATGTTTTAAGAGCATTTGAATATAGGATGGCAAAACAACATTCTAAAAACTTTTGATTTAAAAACACATTTTTTGCCTGTGTCAGAATGACAGAATTGTTCAGTGCGTCCTCAGTAGAAAATACAGAGCGAGCTCATGTGCTGGGGAGTGGTATGTAGAGAGTACATGTTTTCCATTGAGCTGTGCAGGGCAGAACAGGTCCCTTTTGTCACCCACTGTGGGCTCATGGCCAAAGCACCTGTAACAAAAGACTGATGAACAGGAAAAAGCACACAAGTTTATTTAACATAATTTTTATGTGATGTAGAAGTTTTCCAGATGAGATCCCAAAAAGCCTGGAAAGTTGTTTAACATTATGCTCAGGTCTGGTGGGGAGGGGACAGTTTGCTTGAGTGTGATTGGATAAAAGGGCTGTGACCTAGTCATGATCACGGGGGCCTTAGCAGGCCATGGTGACCAGAGTCTTCCCTGTGTTCTTGTGCCTGTGGAGATGAGGGTGCTCTGTTTGTCCAAGTGTAAGGAGACTCCTCTCAATGTGAGTCTTGGGTCTTGCATCAGAGAGTGGTGGGGAAGGTCACAGAGCTCTTCCTGATTCTGCAGTTTTGTCAAAATCTAAGCAGCCTTCCTGAACCTATCATCTGTATGTCTTCAAAGGTTCTTATTTTTAATTTATTTTCAGATTTCTGGCAGTTTATCCTCAATGTTTAGCTATATCTTTGTCTCCTTCTCAGATTTAGAGTTTGCCATCCACAGTAAGTTCCTGTTGCAGTGTGGAACTGCAAAAGGCAGTATGCAAAGGGTCTGGTATAACCAGCAAAACACACAAACACACACACACATGTGCATGCACACACACATGCACTCACACCCCCACGTATGCACATACATGTACTCACGTGCACACACACATGCACACATGCACACACACACACACAAAGCAAAAGAGCTCAATGTCCCAGTTTTTCTATTTTGTGATCTGCATTTTCTTGTAGCAGGGTGGGGAGTACCTTTTCTATCAGAAGTTACTGGGATGCAGAAATCATAGGTCAAAGTCTCCTAAAGAGAGAGCAACTTAATTTAAGAGGGAAATGTAATGTTTCTTTGCTTTAAAATAATAAGATCATGGAACATACAGCTCTATTTAATCAATGCTAAAAATAAAAGTAAGAGCAACTGAAGTTGAAAACAAAGAGGAAAGAGAAAAATGCTTACTGACTTAACAGAAATTAAAAAAAAAAAATTAAAGGCTCAGGGTGAAAAAGTTGAACTAAGGAAATTTAACTGTCCCAAACTGCCACAGCCTAAGCCTGGGCCCTGAATGCCCACAGAACTAAAAGCAAACACACTGATGCTCACTGCACCAGCTCCTCTGCACCCACTCTAATGGCATAATCTTCTTAGCAGTCCTGGAGCTGGGTTGCTTCCCCAGTCTGGTTTCAGAGGTGAGGAAACAGAGGTGAGGCACAAGGCATTCCTGAGACTCCCACAGTATTACCCACCTGGTGATCAATGAACTGAAGTTTGAGCCCAAGAAATATGGTTCCAACTTGCACCAAGATTTTAATCAGTTAGTAGAATTTTTTTCCTCTTAAAAGCATACAGATGAGGCCAGTGTGCAGGCATTTACCTGTGGCAAAGCATGCTTTTATTTGTTTGTTTTAAATTGTTTGCCTGTTTTGACCTGGAATAAAGTTAAAGTGACAAAGTGTATTTGATGGTGATTGTAAACTTGGTGACTGTTTTTGCTGATGGGAATGGATTTATCATGGCTGCCTTGTGCCTACCATGGAGTTGGCACTCACGAAATGTTGAGTAACTGAGTCCCAAGACTTAGCAGTTATCAAACAATAAACACCCTTGCAGTTTTTAGAATATTTTTATGTGCAGTAGTTGCTACATATCACAGAAACTTCTCTAGGCATGCAAAAGAAGTCCTATGGCTCCTATTTCCCAGATGAGGAAAGCAAGACTTAGAGGGCTCCCTACTGTGACTCGGGTCTTAACAGCTAGCAGAGGAGCAGGCTGTTACCTGAGGCTGGATTCAGTCTTATAATTCAGCTGCATTCTACAGAGCCACAGGTAAATCCCTAGGGAGTTGTACTCTCTAGAAGTAGGAAGCTCTAATTGTTTTTCCTTTCTATTTTAGAAGGAAAAACGTTAAATATGGTATTTGTTTCTTTACGTTACAGCTCTTTATCCCTTTAAGAGAATTTTTTAGGACTACCTTTTTTCCTGATTGTTTTCAATGTCTCATTTGATATTTCCCTGCAATTGACAAATTGAGTGTGATGTTTAAATGTAGTAATTTTTCCTAGGCTAGTTGCTAAGATCCATTATAAAAAGGCTTACCTCCAAAGTCAGTTGCAATGATAGCGATAGTAGTTTAAAAGTGCTGTTTTCCAATGCAATTTCTCCCATTGAATAGATTTTGACATCATTTTGAACAAATGCTGGGAAACAACATTATTTTAACACCATGTTCTTATTTTAAAATCCTAATTAAATATGAAGCATCCTTGGGAACAAAGATGATAGCTTTCTTATTCTTCTCTAATTCTCTCTGGTTTACTCTCCTTTCTTGTGAATTCAGAGAATTGCTACAAGGAGTGAGAGGTAGAACATTTGACTGGGACACAATTTAACTCTCTCCAGAACCCACAGGCAAGGAATTAAGCATGATTTATCAAATGAATAATATGAAAGGAAGATTCCTTACCATACTTGATTTTGTCTTCTTTCAGGGAAAAATGTGCATAACTATTTGTTACAGTTCCTGTGGGTACATGCTTATTCCTCATTTTATCAGAGAACCATTGAAGAGGGAACATTTAGAAAAAGAGGGAGAAAATACCAGTTGAAAGTGAGATGCTCACATCTTAATTTTGAGAGAATACAGAAAGCCAAATGCTTTCAGAAAAGGGCCTCTTCCTCCAGTTATCTGCCTGGTGTGGCATCCCAGTTTGTTGTATAATTTCAGCCCTGTTACTATGGTAACCTGCTTTAGTGTAGCGATTGTTAATCAGGATTTGTCATTATTCCCCTTTCATCACAAGGCTCTATATCCTTATGGATTAAATCACAGTTCTCATTGACAATGGCATAGATCAAACATTATTGCCAGACATAAAACTCTGGGCTACTGCCTTTCGTTTCCTCCTTTACCAGAAGTAGTGGATGCAAGCTGAAATCTAACTTCTGCAAGGAAATCAGTGCTCTGCCTAGCGCCTCTGAGAGCTGCCCTCACAGAATTCCAAGCAGGGCTGTGAAAAAGAGCGATTGTAGTCTAAAATCACCATGTGCCTACGGGAAAGGAAGTGTCGCTTCATGTCATCACCTGCCTCAGTCTGAAGATACAGATCCAGGCAAGAAGCTGTTGTACTGTGACCTCTTCTTTGGTCCTTTCATCTGCATTTTAGTACCAGGTATTTAGCTGAAGCCAGATTCTTGGAGCAGCTCGGTTTTTGTTTCTTTCCCATTGATTTTCTGGCTTCCTGTCTGCTGCTTTTCTATAGGAATACGGTATCTGAAGGGAGGCCAAGTGCTAGCCCAGGTTTGAGGCTGCTCCATTGTGACCCCTGGAGGTTCCCAGGCAGCTGCTCTCCCTGGTTCTTAGGGTAGCTGGGAAGGAACGTTTGCAACCCCACAGTGTAGCAACTGCTTTTAGTCGGGCCAGAGTGCTGCCATCCTTGGAAAAAGCAGCTTCAAAAAACATACAAGTGGTGACTCTTTATCTGCACAGTGTTATGGCAAATTGCACGTCGTTAGCCATGTGCTTTCTGAGTGCCAGTTGCTTTGTTTAGGAGCAAGATCCTCTAGCCACACTGGTTAATAGTGCCAGGCTGCTTGGGTTTCATTTCTGGCCCTGCTCCTTTCTCTCTGTGTGTCCTGGGCAAGGTTTTGAACCTCTCTGAGCTTCATTAAGCACAAGGAGGGCACTAATAGTACCTTATCCCAGAGTCATAGGATTAGAGAGGCTGATATTTATAAAGTGCTTAGCTAGTGACTAGCATGGTGTGAGTGTTGTATAGGTGTTTGTAAATAATTGAAAACAAAACAACACTGTATGTACATGTGTTCAAATACCTTCAAAATCAGATGATTCAACTGTTAGTGAGGGGTGGAAAACATTGCTCCCCTCCCCCTCCTTGCTCCTCTTTGCTCCCCCTCTTCCGCTGCCTGCTTTCTCTCCTTGATCTCTGCACTGTGCCCAACCCCCAAGTATCATTCTGATTGGCTAAATTAATTCTGCAGCATCCTGCTGTGAATAATTATGTTGATCCAGTGTGTATTCTGATGCCTTTTTTTCCCTTTGCCTAAATTATAATGTGACAATTGCGGCTCACAGCTGGCTCATCAGAGGTGGGCAGTTTGGGAATTGGCACATCTGAATGTGCTTCTCTGTTAACTCTCTGTCTTGATTGCTTAAGACAAGACATATGTAAACCCCATGATTATTGCCATTTTTTTGGACTTTGCAAAGACTCTATCTTCAAACATAAAGCTGCCGGGTTTGTTTTGGGGGAGGGGGGCATGTCGGAGTCCCCTCTCCCTCCTCCCTCCTCCTCCCCTTTCCCTTTCAGACAATAAATAGCTGTCAGGCTTATGTCAAGGATGAAATTATAGGTGCACATGAGGCCTTGATTACATTGTTTTGGAGAGATTGCTATTAGCATACCGAAATGAAGTCTAATTTTTCACTGACAGAGCGAAGTCAAACTCAAGTGACGGCAGCAGGACGGACCATGTGAGGAAAGAGCATCCCAGAGACACAGGCACCTGTTCTGTGTCGGGATCGGCTCTTGCCTATTTAAACCAACAGCAGAAATGAAGTAATTAGTGCAAAGAATAGCTTCGCCCTGGAAATGAATGACCCACCGATAAAGGGTGGAGGATGATATTTGGGTGCGAGGAGGCTCTCTCAAGCACATTCACTCCATTCCAGGGCGGTGTCTCGACGGTGGAGTGAGCCTGTGCTTTAGCTAAGGCATGAGCCAAGCTGTCTGGATTATGTGTTTTGCTGGCTGCCTGCACGATTCATTTTTGCTGCCGCAGGCGTCCTGAAAAGCTGCTGCGCTCAACTGCAGGGCTGCCACCTCTTGGACTTCGGCTCAGTATCCTTCCATAAAAAATCCTTTATTAAAAAAGTGAAAAACAAACATTTTTTCTATGTGGTCTCCCTGAAATATTTTAACAAAAGGCACCTAGTAGGATGGTAGATTAATAACAGTGTGTGGATTATTGTAATCATCTCTGTCCAGTGGTATAAATGTTAAAATGATACGTATACACACCGATATGCATATATTGCGTCTGTGAGCATGTATAAAGATTTTGGCACTGTAACTTGGAAGATTATTCCACATGACTGTTTCATTATTATTAATTGCTGAAGGAGAAAAATAAAGTTTAGTGCAGGTAGAGATAAGAGTGTGTCCTCATGTATGAAATCTTGTGCCCGTACAGACAATTTGTAGACAGACTATAGTTTGGAAATTGTGTACTGAAAACAGTTTCCAAACTATGGTCTGTCTTGACTCTGGTTGCAAACCAAATTGGACAGGGACCAAATCAAATTAAATGGTTAGGTTCAGTGTTGACCTTATGGGAAAATTTGACTGGGTTCCTGTCCAATTCAGTTTACAGCCATTCTTTCATGGAAAGAATGCATGTGCAAGGCACGGTGCCATGCCATGTGAAGGGAAGTGGTTCTGCAGTGAGGAATGCCGCCTTGGACCTGAAGAGAATCTGTACATCTGGCCCCGCAGAAGTACGCAGCTTCGTGCAACTGCGAACACTGAGACTGTAGAAGAACAATCTCTATTTGCTTTGGCATCCCCCTCGCCTGCTATTTAGGTAGTGAAGAGGGGGGCTATCTAGGTTTGATGAAGGGGGTTGCATTTGATATGTGCTTTGAGGTGTGAGAGAATGTTAAAAACAATGAAGAAAAGAAACCATCCCTGGCTGGGTGAAACCTCGACGCAAGATCAGGGAGAGGGCTGATTGAGCCCTATGTTACTGGAAAACTATTAATCCAGTGACTGCTGCCTGAAATGATTAGAGCTGGGAAGGAGACTGATGACTACCTAGGGTAGGGATGAGGAAATGAGGAGTCCTGCTTGTGGGTGTGGTGGGGGGTCCTGGGGGAGAATGAAATCGTTCTCTAATAGAATGTGGGTTAGGTCGCATGATGCAGTGAATAGCCTTGATACACTTTCAGTGGTTCCAAAGTATGATACATGGATCATGTCTCAATAAAGCTGCTACTAAATAAGTACTGTTGCCTGTTTCCTATGCAGACCCATCAAATCAGACTGCCCTGGCAAGGCCCTGGTCCGCAGCTGATGTTACTGAGTCTGGAACCATGTCTAAAGACTCCAGGCTGGAGTTGGGGTAGACATAGTCAAGCCCTGGGGTTCAAGCTGATGGATAGCAAGGGGTTTAATCTTAGCTTGGAAGTTCTCCCTGAAAGATCTGTGCTTCTGGCAAAGGAAAGTCATTGGAAGTCTATAGTCAAGGCTTGGCATGCTCAGACTGTTCTTTAAAAAGCTACTCCCAGTAGGAAGGGTGGTTTCTGAAAGCCAGGATGCTGGCAGAGGCTATTTTGGGTAACAGTGGGAGACCGAGAGGCTCTCTTCTGTGCAGATGAGAGATGGCTTTGGTGAGTGGAAAGAAGAGACAAAGGAGAGAGTCACTGAGGGCTTGGTCTTGCCTAGATGCAGGGCAAGTGAGGGTCTCAGCTGAGAGCCCTCTGTTTTTAAGGCTACACTCTGGGAAGGATGGGGGAAGCAGAGCAGATGAGGAGAGCAGAGAAGGGGTAGTTCTGGAGAAATGACTTGTGAATTTTGTGTATGCTGGTTTTGAGGGACAGTAGTTCATATCTGAGCAAGTGTCCAGCAAAGAGATGGAATGTGGATCTGACCCCGGAAGAGACGTTGGCCATGCAGATGAAGGCATGTGCAAAAGGACTTCTTCTGTGCCGTACCTAGCTGGCTCTGGCCTCCCCACGAGCCCTCATAACATGGGTAACACAGTTGCTGGCATTGCCCTGTGAGCGACCCAGAAGCAAGGGGATGCTACAATGTTTTTATGACCTAGCCTGGAAAGTGACATTGTCACTGCTAATAGATGGCACTGGTCACCTGGTCCAGGGTAGAGGGGACCACAAAGGGGTGTGAGGGTTGCAGGGGCCCTCCTGGAGGTTGGTCAATACCCTGATTCCAGGTACTGCACTGTAAATACTAAGAAGCAGTCTGGTCTCCACTGTCTGGTGCCCTGCTGCGAGCTGATGTGTGTGGAAGCCCATCTTGCCTGCAGGATCTATGCATTCACATAGCATTTGGGGGTCTGCCATGCAGCTGAGGCAAGATGGCCAAGCTCTGTGTCTCTGGACGGTCACTTCTGGGAGGTACTGTCTACTCACAGACTCCTGACCCTCAGGGTTGTCCCAAATGCCAGGCAATCCCATGATGTGCATCTCCAAGGGAAAGATGACTTTTGGGCGCCAGAAGAAGTAACTCTTCCATTGTCTGAGATTCAGCTGCTGCGCCTGTGTGTTTAGCCATACTACAAGGTGACTTGCACTGTGAGTGCTGCCACATGAGTGCCCCAGGTCACCTTGCACCCCAGTCATCAGGCCAGGCTGGGAGAGTGGGTAGAAAGGATTTTTTTCCAGCTCTGCAGTGCTTTGCTCTGCATCCTCTGAGGCTGGAGGGGAAGTCTTTTCAGAAGAAAAGGTTACAAATGAGCTTCTATTTGTGTAAACACAGGGATGGGATGGATCTTCTTGAATGGCACTATTTACTATGAGTACATTAGCATTGTTCTCTAATAAAATTCCCTCTGAAATGCTTTTTTGAACTTTCAGGTTGGGACTGAGGGTTTGTTAAAATGAAGAATAGAAGGTCAGTTGTAGTGTGTTCTGGATTCATTGTTTGGTTATCATTGGTTAGGTAGAGGAGGGATAATCAAAGACAAACCAAGGTGCAAAAGAAGGAATAAGGGTGGGGCCCAGGGTAGGGGCCCCTTGGAAGGAAAGCTCAAGGGGCTGGATCCAGGCGAGGGCATTGATTAGCAATAAATTGTCATTTCTGTTACTTGGTCCTCCTGTCTTCCTACTCAGGAAAGTGAAAAGGAGGTCTTACTGTGGGCTGCCATCTCTCTCTTTGTAATGCATACAAATGTCCCTTTTCAAAAACAACAGAGGGAGACTTGGGATAGGCTGGCATTTCACAGTACTGTTGGGTTTTCACTGTGTGTTGAGCACCAACCTCTCCTGTGGACCATGCACTGGCTTTTCATCTCTGGCAGTGGTGAGGCATCTCTCTTTGGAAGTGAATGCATGCACAATTTAAAGTGTGAGTTCCGTTAAGGAGAGAATATAAATAAAAGGGTAGTTGGCAGAACCCACAGAGGTGGTCTGGAAATGACTAACATTTGGGAAATGCTACCTTAGGGCATGTTGCTTTGGCTTTCATTGCTCTAGTCAACAGAAGGGTTTGCGTATGGGAAGTGGTGCCCTGGACTCCTGGTGAGCAGGATTGTGGTTGGCGCCATTACCTCTTAGGTATGCAGCTCTAAGCAGGTCATTCACCTTAGCCTCCACAGCTCTCAGAATGGACTGGGTGTGTTTATTCTCCTCCTTGCAGGCCTAGTTGAGGCACAAATAAGACAGTGTGTGAGCTTGCTGAACACATATGCAAGACGACTGTTAGAAAACTATTTTACGTTTCTGTGGAAGCATGGAAATTATTTGAAATATATTTTAGATTAAGACCAAACAGGGCCGGGGATCTAGCTCAGTGGCAGAGTGCCTGCCTGGCAAGGGTGAGGTCCTTAGTTTGATTTCCTGGTACTATTAAAAAAAAAAGATAAGATTAAATAATCTGTATTTTAGTTTTGTCTTCTGGATTTTTAGGTGATATTATTGATCTCCAGGTCTAACTACAAATTTGCAAAAATTAAGACAGAGACTCCCTCTGCCTGCCACTTTTTTCTACAGCTTACTTTGCATTCTGGCCAGTCATCTCCTCTCCTCTAGTCTTCAAGTTTCTTAAATAAAAGTTTATTCTCTTCATGTTTGTTCCTCCGTTGTATCTTGGTCTTGTGGATGGAGTGAGTCCCGGCTTCACTGTCGTGTAAGCACTACCACGTGGCAGAATAGGCCTGGGCCCCACACCTAGATCTTGGAGATGACAGCTTTGGCAGACAGGCCGAACTTTAAAATCAAAGCCCAGAACACTTATGGTTATTTCTCATGAGTTGGGGATATTTTCTGGTTGAGAGACTAGGTTAGAAAACATTGAGGTTTTTGCCACCATTACCTGTCAGTTGACAAGTAGTTGATTTTGTCAGTTGACAGGTGAACACTCTGGTTTTCTACTGCATTTCATTCAGCTAGGATGGGATGTTATTACCTTCAGACTGTGATTACTTTGTGGGGCTGGGGACCCAAGGACATTGTAAGAAGGTCCAGTAGGGCACTGTGAGAATTTCCAGAGATGACTGAAAAATGCAGAAAGGCTCCCTAAGTAATCTGCAGAGATGAAGCATGATGTGGCTTTTAGGATGTCCTTTGTCCTTATGGCTTCTCAGCTCTTTTCAAATTAAGGGAAGCAGATGAGACAGAGATGTTGCTAATTATATCTGCGAGGAAAGTGAACTAGAGTGCCAGCTTGGAGCAGAGACCAGAGCAACTTGAGAGAGAAAAAATTTGTCTGTCATATTTGTACAAATATGTGCACTTCGAAGATAATTACCATAGTCATTGTTTACTATTGCTGCACTATATTAATTATCTATTCAATGATAATTAAATACATAACTCTAAACATCACCCCCAAACAAATTACCTTTTATCAATTGAAACAAACCAATTAAAAATTTCAAAATGCAACCATGTAATCAACAGCTTAATACATGATAATTATGACCAAAATTTCAATTAATGTGTTAATAATATGACCTCAAATCTCCAGAAACAAACAACAGCAAAAAAGCAGCATTACATAGCAATTATGGCCTGGTTTGACTGACAGATATCTGTGAGTTCATTTTTCTGTCTGACTTGGTAATTTGACTTATATAAAAAAAGCTAGTCTATTTACTTCTGGGTTCTGAAACCACTGCATAAAATGAGCATAGGGTTTAGAAGCATGACCTTGTCTCTTTCAGTTCCTGCTGGTCTTGTCCTCCCACTTTCTGGTAGTTGTATTCTCAGCTAGCTGCATTTCAGCTGTCCCTTGAGCCTGTGGATGGGGTAACGTGACTGTGGCCTCTTACTTTGTGGATAGGTGCAATGTGGTGCAGCTCCCTGAACATGTAGGTACTGGTGGTTTTGTGGACCCCAAGCTAGAGTGTGCATATGTGTGCTGGGGTCAGAGGGTGAGAGGAGTGAGGCGTGGTGATAATTCATAGCCTGCTGTTTGTTCAAGCCAGAGCCATGAATAAGGAGGGTCAAGAGGGGAGGCACCATGCCTCTGTGTGTGTGTGTGTGTGTGTGTGTGTGTGTGTGTATGGAGGAGAGCTTCTTGGAGGAGGCTTAGGTGGTGGAAAGGATTTTAGACATGAAGAGTTGGGGAATAAAGAACATTTTAGCAGAAGGAAGTAATGAAACTGCTTGGGTTAGGTCAGGGCATGAGGTTGGCTAGAATTCAGAATGGCCAAAGAAAAGCAATGGTGAGAGTAGAGAGTAAATCTATAGATCGTAATTTTTATTCTGCATGTGATCATTGATAAAAAAGCCAAGTCTCAAGTCTTAAGAAAAAGACAAGTCATTTAAAAGATCATCTGGTCTTTTCACCAGACTTACAATTTCAATATAATCTCACACCATCACCGTCCTCAGCTGGCCCTTGTTCACTTAGTTCACCATGGCCGATTTGTTGTGAGAGCAGATTTTATTCAAAAGAAAGCTAAGGGTGCATCTATGCAATGTGTTAATTGTTGAAGCTGTCCTATGGATAGCTGATTTGGTTTGAAACTGTCTCATCGCTATTTGTTTATCAATAAAATTATGGAAAAAAAAAGAAAGAAAATAGACCCTCATGAATCCTGTGAGAAAAAAAAAAAGGGGTGCATCTCAAACAGCTCTTTATTTTGATCTGTACACACCTCTACTCTGTAGCATGCTTCACTTAGCTGCACTGGCAATTTCATCATGCCCAGTTAAGCTGTGAGCATATTTTTTTGTGTTTTGAAGTGGAAAATCCCCCTGATAATTTAGCATATTAGACTTCAGCTAGAAAAGAATAGAAAATTGAATTCTCTGTGTACAAATGTATGTATATCTGTGTATATAAAACTACATATATAAACACGTGTGTATATGCATATAAGTGAAATAGATTGGGTTGAGTCAAAAAAGTATAAATATATCACATGTAAAACTTACTAGACAAAGAGTTTTTTTTTTTTTATGACTCCAAGGGGAGCCATAATAAAGAGGTTTCTTAAGACCACAAACTAGTGTATGTCAGTTTCTTTTTGCTGAATTCCTATCTCTTTGACAGGAAGATGAGTCACTGGTCTGAATCCTAAAGCCATAAAATCTCCTGGGTAGACTTATCTCAGAATGGGTATCTGAAAACATTGCTAGGCTGGTGACTGGGTATTTAGGTGGATCAGAGAATCAGTAAAACAAACATTTCTTTTTAATATTTTAGATTTTGTGGGTTTCCTGTTCAGTAAAGAAGTACTTTTTAAAAATTATATTGAGAGAGGTAATACATTCTCAAGGAGGCTGTTCAGAATCAGTGAAGCTCATTTGTGTTCACAACAGCATCATTCACAATCACCAAAGAGGCAGAGACAACCCAAGTATTCATCCATCAATGAGTGAATAAGCAAAATGTGGTCTGTACATGCAGTGGGAGATCATTCAGCTTTAAAAAGGAAAGGAAATTGTGCTACATAGTATAATACATATGAACCTTGAAGACATTGTGTTAGGAGAAATAAGCCAGTCATACAGCCATAGTGTGTGCTTTCACTTGTGGGAGGATTCTAGAATGGTCAGAATCAGCATCAGGTGGGAGTTGCCAGTAAGCTGGAGGAGGTGAGGCCAGGGACTTGTTTAATGGGGACAGTATTTTAGTTTTACAAGATGAAAAAGTCCTGGAGATAGATCGCACGACAATATGAGTATTTACCGTGGTATCAGTCAGCTTCTCATTGCTGAGACACACACAGACTTCCACAGTTCATAAGAGGAGAGGTTTAACTTGCTCACAGTTTTAGTCCATGGGTATCTGGCTCCAAGCAGACATCTGGGGTGCGGGGGTGGAGGAGCAGAGCTGCTTAGTTCATGGCACCAGGAAGAAGAGCAGGGAACAGTGCCAGAGCAGAGGGGTGAAGGACCAGAGAGAGACTCCAGGGCCCCTCCTCCATGACCTACCCAGACACAACTAGAAGTGTGGCCTACCAGCCCCTTTGCAGACCCAGAGCCTATCAGGTTGCTGACCCTACATCCTAACTGCCTTACCACTAGCAAATGGTAATTAATGTTACATGTATTTCACCACATTTTAAAATGCAGGAAGTGAAGCATAATATTCAGGCCTTGAGAATGCACAAGCAGGAGAAGTTGACTTGACCAGGCTGTGGTTGAACTGTGGGGGAGGAGCATGCTGAAGGAGAAAGGGAGGGGAGGAAAGAAGGCCCCTGGCTTTCTTCCACTCCCAGTGTTCTCACCATGCCTGTCTTCCCACACATGACTTCTGCTGTCTTCTTGTTTCTTACCACTCCATACAGTTCCTTCCTCTGCTTCTTTACCCAACCTGTTTCCACTTCCTCAAGCCCAGGAGAAAACTTACCCCGATCTCTGATACTTCTGCATCTTTTCTTGTTTTCCCTATTTAAGGGTGGCAGTAGCTTGAGGTCAAAGGTCAGGGGTAGAGATCTGCTTGGGTTTTCTTGGCAGAAATTAGGGATAGACATACCTGGTTGCTTCCCAAGTAGTGCTGGCGAGGGGATCGCTCACTGTCTGTGAATCATGGGATCTATGTTGGTGGCCCTTCCATGTCTCCTCTTCATGATGAAGAGCATTCTGTCCTATGACTGTGCTTCTCAAAGGAGCAAGTGCTGCAGACTTAAAAAAGAAAATTTTAGAGACTCTGAAATTGGGTTTTGCATTTTATAGTCTCACTTTTAATGATTTTATTTAGCTGTTAAAGCTTTAAGTTGGGGCTGGAGAGATGGCTCAGTGGTCTAAAGCACCTACTTGGAACTAGCTTGGCAAAGCATCAGGGACCGCGGTTCAATCCCCCAGCACCACATGCCAGCCAGCCCCGCCCCCTGGTGG
>NW_004524612.1:15568216-15593938 GCF_000260255.1 Octodon degus
GGGCTGAGCTGGCCTCTCTCTCTCTCTCTCTCTCTCTCTCTCTCTCTCTCTCTCTCTCAAATAAAAAAAAATTAAAAAAAAAAAGCTTTAAGTTATCTCTGATACCACTAACTGAAAATTACTGAAATATTTAACATTATGTAGAAATAAACACAGCAACAGTTTATTTAGTAAGACTAGACAATTTTCATATGTAAAGTGGTTTATAGTTTAATTCTAAGCTATGGTTTGGGCCAAGGAATCTATATTGTCATAGATAGTGATGGAAAAGAAGAAATAATAGTCTGAAATTCTCAACCCATAAAAGGTATTTCATTTGTTAATAGTAGAATTCAGGGGTAGGTAACAGTAAGTGCTAATCATTCAGGATGAGAAATAGTCAAATGCAGTCACCAATTAAATCTGTATTCCTGGACATATGCTTTACAGAAGAGCAGCCATCAACAATCCTGTGATTCTTACCAGGGTTATGGTACTTGTGACCACCCAGTTCTAAAGCACTAGCTAGCCAGGTGCTCCCTAGTCTGCTTCAATAAGATGCCAGCCTCAAGGACGCATTTGCAGTTTAGGAAGGATGTACTTCTATTTTAAGTAAAATAATTCCACTTATTTCTTATGTTAATTGCTTTGTTATGATTATTAAATGTGAAGTTAGGGGGTCAAACATTAATTATTTGAAGATCACTTAAAGAAAATTACTTAGGTATTGAAAAAGGTTTTACTTTTTTCTTAGTAATAGTGATCTGTTGTTTCTATGGAAATAGACATGCTAGTCTTAAATGTTCTGTGATGTTGACTCACAAAAGCTTAACATTACTTATGTAAGTAATGCAAGTACTATAAAATTTAATGTGAAAACTATTTTAATTGAGTTTGATTCTTATATTTATATATGTATTGGTACTATCTTGCGTTCATATTTTAAGAAAAAAAATCTGTTACTCAGCTATAAAGAAAAATAAACGCACAGCCTTCATATATAAGTGAATGTCACTAGAAGATATAAGTGAAATAAACCAGACCCACTTGTGCAAATATCGTATTGTCTTCCTAGTGTAAGAACTCAAAAGAAGAAATAAAAGTTGAAATGTATGACACAGTTAAATGGGAAATGAGAACTTAAGGATTAACAATAAAGAGAGAGAAAGGAGAAAAGTTAGGAAATATGGCAGGGGCAAAACCATAAATTTATATAAACAAGATGGTTAAGGCAATGATCCTAAGAATCTCCATCAGGTTTTTTAAAATAGCACTTAATGGGTAGAATTCATACCCTGGCTAACTATATATGCTGGTATCTGTGAACTAAGGAACTAAACTGAGGATAGCAACGTGTAATAGTAAAACCATGCTTGAAATACCTATTGTTTTGGTTTTCTAAATGAGCACTGCTTCTAATGTCATCTCAATTATTGCAATACTCTCGTTAAAGTAAGTGTTTGTAAAAAAAAAAAAAAAGGTAATAAAAGAAAACAAGAAAGAAAAATGTCATAGGATTGTCCTGATACAATGTTGTATATGGTTTGATTTCTAAATTTCTGTGTAAAGATGTGTATTTTTTTTTTCATTCTACAGGGATTTAAAGTTTAGAATATCCATGGTTGTTGAAAAATAGCAGTTCCATGTTAGGTCTAAGGCGTTTGATAGTCAGACAGATAGTGATGTTAAGCTCAACTGCCTCTGGTACAGGGTAATAATATTATTAAACTTCTCTTCTGGATGTTTAACAACTAAAGTTTGCAGACCAAAAGTTAGAGAAAAAGAGGGGCTACAAGGATAGCCAATATTTTGGCCCTAGCCCTTCAAGGTCAGTGAAGACTCAGGACATAAAAGAACCTGTACTGTGACATCTTGTAACTCAGTGGTGTCCCAAATTTTCTGATCAATGAGATTATGGGGCCATAGAAGAAAGTGATTGATGATGTATAGTGTGCCTAAGAAGAGTCACCTAGAGAGAAAAAATTTTCTCAGGCTTTCACAGAGAGCAAATTATTCAAGTAATGGCATGACTCATCTAGATGGCTGACACTGACAAATGATCTATAAGGTGCTATATACATAGCTTCAAGGTAAATCCTGAGGGGATTTGTCTGACCTTGTTGGATACAAAAATTACATTTTTACTTATATAGGTCTTGCTTTAACTTGGTTTTAACAATCCAGCAGAAAAGTCTAACCACAAGGTATAAAAAGTAATGCCATATTAATACGCTGAGCTCTAAAAGGCTCAAGTCAACAAGTTCAGACAATTGCCAGTTCTGCTGATAACCCACTACTATTACGGACTATTGGACTATATTGGGTTATTTTGCTGAATTCAAGTACTTACAATATTTGAACTGGTATCAAGTATGAAAAGATCCTTTAAAGACTTCTCCAAATACAGCTTTTCTAACAACAATGGAACACCCCTCTCTGACAAAACAAAACAAAAAAGGGGGACATAAATAAAGGGCCATTTTTGTAGTGAGAAAATATATATGTACAAAATAGGATAGATATACAGCTACGTTCTATTAGCTCAATGAGAAGAAAGGTTTGTACTAATATTGTTTAGACAAGATATCATGTCTGCATCTTGTCATTTGAATAACTACTATGAAGACAATAATATGCAATGTATTAATTGTTGTAACTGTCCTACTAACCTGTTTTGAAACTGTTTCATTTCTATTTTTTCTTATTAAAATGAATAAAAAATTAAAAAAATCAAAATTATTTAAAACTTTTTGTTGTGAGCTTATCTGGACATTTTTTGGGAGAAGGGAATGATTTTTAAAAGTTGTCTATGTTTATGGGAAATAGGGTGATAAATTGATACATGTATACAACATGTAGTAATCATAACAAAGCAATTAACATTTTCATTCTCTTCACCATCTATCATCTCTTTGTTGTGGAGACATTCCAACTCCTCTCTTCTAGTTCTAAGAGTTTTGTACTTTTTAAAAAAAACCACACACATACCTTCGTTCATGAACTCAATTTATTCTATGATTTTGGAATTTTTTTTTTTTTTTTTGGTACTGGGGATTGAACTCAGGACCTTGCGCTTGCCAGGCAAGTCTTATTCTACTGAATTATCTCCCCAGCCCTGGAAAAAATGGTTTTGCAATTATATTAGTCACCAATGCAGAGTTCTCAAACAAAAACATAATTTTGCCAAATGCTTGTGTTTGTGAACCAAGTTATTCACAAACAAAAGTGTTGGTGAATTGTATATACATACTGTATATGTAGTGTAGTGACAAAAGGACATATAAAAAGTTGAACTTCTTTTAAGTAGACCTGTGTTGGTAGGGATATTGATGAAATTCTGAAACTATTTTGTGTTTACTAGGAGAGAGCAAATGAGTAAACTGATGTGTTGGAAGCCAGTATTTTATGGAGAAGGAATATGAGGATGGAGCTCATGGTACTAGATTTGAATTAAAAGTATCAGTGTGAACTCATGTTTAGATCACACACAGATGTACACATATATACATACATACATACACATACATGCACATATTTCCTAGATATGTCACCTGGCACAGCCTGGAAGGTAGGCCATTGTGGTAGTTATAAACATGTCTAGTGTTCCAGTCTTTGTTTCTAGATTCCATTCTTCACTAAAAGATGTCACTTAAGAGATGGTGGTCGGCAGCAGTTTACTGTGCCAAAAGTAAAGAAGCACTAAAAAAATAATGAGTCGTGCCAAGGGGCTGACTTGAAAAGACCCTCACTAGCCAGACTTGAGCTGACTGCAGCATCAGGGAGAATATTGCTGGTCCTGGATTATAACACATTAAATTTAAAAAAACCACAACAACAACAACACTGTTTATGAGTCCATAGTGATGAAGATTGGCAAGAGGGCGGGTTGGGTTGGTCTGCTTTGCAGAGGAAGGCCCTGTAGCGACTATACAAAGATTGTAGAACTAGAAAATGCTCACAGGGTAGCTCCGATGCAATCAGGACTGACTCTTGATGAACTCTAGGACTCTTGAGGGCAAGGCTGTTGATATGAGTAATGTGTTTTCATGTTCACAAGGTGTCACCCACAGATTCCTGGGGAGAAGATGGGAATGTTTGTCACAGCATTAGCCAAATCATCGTACACAACTTCACTCACTGTGGAACTTGGATGTAAGGGAGTTGTGGGAGTGACTTTCACAGGACAGCTGGCCTGGATGCCTCCCAGGGGTGTTGTGATACACAGAGGAAAATGCAGTAACTGGGGAGACCCAGCAGAAATAACAGCCAGTTGCAATAGTGAAACTCAGCTGGGTGTAGGTCAAATGATACTTTGGGTGACAATGTGGAACCCATGTTTTTTTTACATGGATTATCAGCTAGGAAGAGGTCTTTATTCTTTTTTTCCCCCATAATTTTATTGATAAACAAATAGTAATGAGACAGTTTCAAATCAAATTGGTAGGACAGTTTCAATAATTCATAAGGTCTTTATTCTTGAGAGATGCATGGTAAAGCATTTGGGTGAAAATGTATGATTCTTAAGCCCACTTTTGGATAGTTTGGAAAAAGAAAAGTATATATATATATATATATATATATATATATATATATATATGGGGTCTATCCAGCTCATTCATTTATTCAGAATACATACTGAGTACCTACTGTGTCAGGTGCTGTTGTAGCACTGAGGCTCGAACAGGGGAAACAAGATAATAATTCTGGTCTAATAAATTTTATTTTATTTTTATTTTTATTTTTATTTTTTTGAATAAATTTTAAATTCCTTCAGGGTATGTATCAGACTCTAAGTATTAAGTAAATCACATGTTATTTTAGGAGGCTCTGAGACAGGGACTGGTGTGTGGTGATGATACAATTTTAAGTAAAATGCCGGCTGAGAAGAGGACTCATTTGAGAAGACTTGAAAGTAGTGAGAGAGAATGCCATGTGGTGGGTAGGTGACAGGATTCTAGGCAAAGTGAATGGGAGTACAAAGGTCCTGAGGTAGGACTGTGTCCAAAATGTTCAGGGAACAGCAGTGTGGGTACAGTAGGGTGGGGAAGGGTTGAGTAGTAGAGGATGAGTTCAGAGAGGTTTAGGGAATTGTGTGGGGAGGAGTGGGTGTTATATTAAGTAGGAAATTGAGTGCATTTTGGGTCCTATTCTGAGGTAAGAATTTACTGGGAGATTTGAGCAGAGGAATGACAGGATATGATTTAATGCTTTGAAAGTACACCTCTGGCTAAGGCATGAAGATTGTACTGGGGTGGTCATATGACCTGTTTGGAGCTAGTTCAGAATTCTGGGAAGAGACAAGGGTGGATTCGGAGTTGACTTTGAAGATTGATTGATTGATTTTGAGGTACCGGAGATTGAACTTAGGACTTGTGCTTGCCAGGCAAGCACTTATTCTACTGAGCTATGTCCCCTGCCTGAAGTTTTGTTTTGGTGGGCCTTCCTTCCAGCTTGTCTGTGGGGTGTCAGATCGCAGAGAGGAGGAGCCAAACAAGATGCTTTGGTTAGTAGATGGAATCAGGGATGGAGGGCAGCAATGAGGGAGTATTATAGACAGCTAAGTTAGATAGATATTAATTTGCAGTCAGGGAGGGATTGGACCCTTGAGGAAGCTGGCACAAAAAACAAAGACATCAGAATTGTGGCTGGAGCAAATCCCAAGAGAGTCAGGCCTTAGGATGGAGACACAATAGCCAGTGGGAGAGAAACGGCAATTTGAGATTAGACAGTAGTGAGCTCCACTTAATCTAGTGGAAGCTATAGGCATCAGATGCACAGGTGGGCAACCTGAGCATCTGGACCCATACTCCCCTCCCTTTCTAAGAATTTCTTTGGTCTTTCCATGTACTCTTGTCAGATGATTCGTTTCCTTATTGGATCAAGGTTAGCTAAGCAGCTATACTTGTATTCCTGGTTGATTGTAGTTTGACCCACATTGTATCCATGTTGTGATTTTGCTGTACAAATTAGCCGTGATAAAGGGCCTCAGTGGTCACCTGCTCGAGACCCTCCTGGAGATCCAGGAACTATTCTTTTTTTTTTTTTTTTTTTTTTTTTTTTGCAGTGCCGGGGATTGAATTTAGGACCCTGCGCTTGCCAGGCAAGCGCTTATTCTACTGAGCCCTCTCCTCGGCCCCTTCCTTTGTCTTGAGACTTCATTCCTCCATGTTGTAAGACCATGGACTCAGCACAGTTGACATTTAACAGGTGGAGAGTTTCATTTTCCACATCAGGAGACCTGGGTGTGGGTAGAGGAGCAGCAGCCACATGGCAGAGTTCCATGAACATCGGTGCTGAGGCTTGGGGGTCATGGCAGGTCTGACTCAGTGCACAAGTGTGGGACACTATCCCCACCCTTTGGGCCCTCCTGTGTGTGCTGCCCCTCTCTCCTTGAGCTCTCTGCAGGCAGAGTGAGGTAAGGAAGACCAGGTGTTCTTCAGCACATCCAGGTCAAGGACAGTGTCAGGCTGGACTAGATGGCCCTGTGTCTTTGCCAGGCCTTAGGTGCAAGAACTGGGAGGAAATTCAACCCCCCCTGTCCTTACTTCTAGGTTTTTGTGATGCCTTTTCCCTTTTAAATAAAAGTACTGTTCTTCACACAATGTAGAATACCGTTAAAGAGCTGCATTTCCTTGAAATTTGTTCTAGGATAACATCTCTGTCAAAGCACTTCACAAAGCTTTCTAGTAAAGTAGCTGTTTTGTGTGTGATGGCAAGAAGAGAGGAGAGGGCTGCCTCTTGTAAGGCAGAGTTTGATTGGCATTTTATCTCTTAAAATCTTTACTTCCAGCAAAAATCTAGTTAGCATGCTGTTTGGATTTAAATGATGAGAGGATCATGGTTCATGGAGAGGTACACTGTCAGAATTCAGCTTCTAAATAGCTAACTGATGTTGTGGTTCTTGCAGAGTTTTCATTATATGAAATGTACACATTGATTTTAGTCTTAAAATTGACATAATAATTGTATAGATGTATAGAGTACAATGTGATGTCTCACTACATGTATACATTGTATAATGATCAAATTAGTGTTATTGTTGTATCCATCTTATCAAACATTTTTTTTTTTTGGTATGAGAAAATATTCAAAATCCTCTTTCCCAGGTATTTTGAGGTGTATAATACTCACTCATACATTATTATTGACTACACAAGTGATGGTGAATATTTTAGAGACAAGTGCCAAACTGTAACCCACAACCCACTTATTTATTGCAAACTGCTGACACTACAATGAAATCTGCGTACTGAGGTTTCATAGTTCACCACCACTGGACTGTAGTCACCTTGCTATGCAGTGAGCTCCACAACTTGATTTTTCTTGTCTAAGAATAACTTGTTATCCATTTCCCAGCCTTTCTCTTCTCTCTTCAGCCTCTGATAACCACCATTCTGTTTTCTACCTCTATGAGAATGACCTTAAATTCAACATAGAGGGAGATCATGAAGTATTTGTCTTTCAGCGCCTTGCCGATCTTATTAGCCACAAAGTCTTCCAGTTCTATTCATGTTGCAATGACAGGATTTCATCTCTTAAAAGATTAGTGTTCATTGTGTATATTTATCACATTTAAAACAATTTATTCATCAGATGATGGACATTGATTGGATTTTGTCTTGTGTATTGTGAATTGCTGTAAATATGGGAGTTCAGATACCGCCTCAACATACTGATTTCATTTCCTTTTAGTATATATATACTCAGTAGTGAGATCAGTGGACCATATGGTACTGTAGTTCTAGTTTTAATATTTAAGTGATTTCTGTACTGCTTTCTATAATTGCTGTACTAATTTGCATTTTCAGCAACAATGTATAAGGCTTTCCTTTTCTTCACATCCTCACCACCACTTATTACCTTTTATTTATTTATTTTTTTTCATAATAACTACTCTTATAGGAGTAAGGGATATTCTCATTGATTTTGATTTGAATTTCCCTAATCATCAGTGATGCTGAACATTTAAAAATATATCTACTGATCATTTGCGTATCTTTTGCATATCTGTCCAGTTCTTTGCCCACTGTTAAGCCAGTTTTTATTTTGTTTGTTATTATGTTGTTTGAATTCCTAGTGTATTCTGGATATTATTAACCTCATGCTGGATGCATAGTTTGCAAATATTTCCTCCTGTTTTGTAGGTGATCTCTTTGCTCTGTTGTTTGCATTGTTTCTTTTGTTGTGCAGAAGCTTTTTAACTTGATGCAGTCCCATTTGTCTATATTTGATTTAGTTGCCTGTGCTTTTGTGTTTTTATTTAAAAAATTCTTGGCCAGGGACAGGGAGATAGCTCAGTAGAATAAGCGCTTGCCTGGCAAGCACAGGATCCTGAGTTCAATCCCTGGTACCCTTAAAAAAAAAAATCCTCGCCCAATTTAGTGTTGTGAAGGATTTCCTCTATGGTTTCTTCTACTAATTTCACACCTTATATTTATGCATTTAATTCATTTTGATTTGTTTTTTTAAATAAGTGATATGGGTCTAATTTCATTATTTTGAGTAGACTGTGAATAGATAGCTCATTTTCCCCACATCAACCAGTGAAGGGGCTATGTTTTCCCGTATATATTCTTTTTACTTGTGTCAAAAACAGTTGACTCTAGATGAATGGATTTATTTCGGGATTTTCAGTTTTTCCCATTGGTCCTTGCATCTGTTTTTATGACACTACTGTGCTGCTTTAGTTCATACAACTTTATCCTATTTAGGGCTTAGATGTCTCCAGATGCCTTTGTTTGTGTGTTTGTTTGTTTGAGTTGAGGCTGGCTATTCACAGGCTTTTGTGGTTCCATAGAATTGCTTTCCTTATTTCTGTGAAGAATTTCATTGTATTTTGATAGGAATTGCATTGAATGTGTAGATCACTTTGGGATATTTTAATAATATTAGTTACTTCATGGATTTTTCACAGTATTTTTTAATACATTAACATGGGATGCTTTTCCATTTATTTGTATCATCTTAATTGGTGACTTTCATCAGTGTTTTATAGTTTTCATTGTGGAAGTCTTTTGCTTCTTTGGTTAAGTATCTTATTATAAGGTTGTGTTTTTGTTTGTTTGTTTGTTTTAGTACTGAGGATTGAACCCTGGATTTTGTGCTTGCCAGGCAGGTGCTTATGTCACTGAGCTATATCCCCAGCCAAGATTGTGTTTCTTGATTATCCTTTCAGATAGTTCACTATTGACATAAGAGAAGTGTTACTGACTTTTGTATGTTGATTTTGTATTCGGCAGACTTACTGAATTCATTTATTAATCTTAACTGTTTTGGAGGAGTCCAGGATTTTCTGTACATGTGATCACGTTACCTGCACACAGGAACAATTTGATATACTTCTTTGAGAGTTAGATCCTCTTTATTTCTTTCTCCAAAGCCTAACTGCTCTGGATAAGACTTTCAGTACTTTGTTGAATTGAAGCAGTGAAAGTGAGCATCCTTGTTGTGTGGAATATTAATTTTTAATGGGTTTTTTAATTGCTCCAGTAGGAAGAAAATACTTATACAATTTTTTCCTTGTTTTTTTCCCAGGAAGATGCCTTTATAACTTGAAATCTTTTAAAACCTTTACAAAAGTTAACAGTACAATTCTTAGCTGAATGTTCAGATCAAGTGCTTTTCTTCTCTTCCTTCTTTGCATTTTGTCAGTTGAAAATGTGCAATGTACATTTGAAATTCTCCTTAGGTCATAGCTTTGTTACAGTGGAAATGGATTAAAAATAATATCAGAGAAACCCAATATGTGATCAAAAATATAGTTAGGATAAATCAATAGCTAATCTTTAAAATTATTTGATTTATCCATTTCATGGATTTAGTAGGGGATCCTGTTTAGCTAGAATTGTAGGCAACCTTTCTCCACTATGTGATTGGTTAAAAAATAAGCAAGTAAATTAGATGTTTTAAAAATGTGAATTCCAAATAAATAAATTTATAAATTCACTTATGTTCTGGAATAAAAAGAAGTAATTAGGACTGCATTATTGTGGCATTAATTAACATTGCTAATTCTTTGTATGTAATTATGCCAAATAATAATAACACTAATAAAATGTAAATATCAAATGAATAAGAGATCAGCTCCCCTTTCTCTTTTTAAAACCACCAAATACAGCCTCAGATTATGAACAGGCAGTATCATCCAGCTTCCAGAAACCCACTTTCTAAATACTGGCTGTGTGAATGCTAATGAAAGCATGAATTCTGTGGCATAAATCTCCTCTGCTGTCTGGTTCAATGAGGGGCTGCCCCATAAGCCAATAATTCCATTCCTCAGAGCATTGCTGAGAATATTTATATAATTAAATATCATCTGTCTCCCCATTTAATTCCTGGTGGCTTTGCCCCCCTGGCTGCTTTTGCTATTTCCTTGGGCAGGAATGGCCCAATAAAGTTGCCGTGGTGCTGATGGATCATCTTCATTTAGGCGTTTGGGTGATGAGTCCCTTAGTAACTCTGGATTTGATTTACCACATGCAGATCCCAAATCTTTCGCAGGAGCCCTAAGTAGGGCAGGTTGTGTGCAGTTTTGAACTAATTTATTTGAAAAAGAGAAATGACATAAAGGTGTTTTTTTTTAGGAATTGAATTTGGAAAACACTTTGGTTTCCTAGGAGAACCAGCCCCCTTTCACACAATGTCAATGAACTGGTTGTTATGGCTGTGTCTGGTCATCCTCCCAAAGCCTCATGCAGTCACAGGTGGGGCTTTTTGAGGTGGCTGGATCTAGAACATGTGATGCTAGAATTAGTTTATGATGTAGTGCTAGGCTCAAGGACACTAGGATTAAGGATATAAGTGCTACCTGCCCTAAGTAGCCAGGATAAGATAGGATAAAGGATAAAAAGAGCTGTGGTTGCTTCTTGTTGTTTCTGCCTGCCATGAACATGTTTCATGCCTGTCTGCTGTGCCATGCCTTAGAGATGGCTGATTATGACTGAAACCTTTACCAACTTTGAGCTAAGTGAACCTTTCCTCCTTTAACTTCGGGTGTTGAGTATTTTGTCTCAACCATGAGAAGAGTAACTAAGACACTGATGATGTTGAAAATCCTTATTAGACAAGAAAAGGCAAATAAAGAGAGAGCATGATGTCTTGGAGGTCAGGACCTTGGGCCTTTGGCAGGATGTGGCTGAAGCTGGCAGAACCTCTCTGACTCTTGCTGCCTATGTCTTGTAAGTGAGGGAGCTGGGCTGTGGCTTCTGGGAACCTTTCCAGTGAGACTGTGGAGTGAGGGGCACAGGACTAGGTCCTGGATATTGATCTCTCTTGGCCAACGTCCCCTCCTGCCTTGTATTCTGTGAGGCATGGGATATGGGATTCTTTTTTTTTTTTTTTGCAGTACCGAGGATTGAACTCAGGACTCTGTGCTTGCCAGGCAAGCACTTATCCTACTGAGCTATCTCCCTGGCCTGAGATATGGGATTTCATTGTGGCATCTTAGGGCTCTTGATTTCAGGTGATTAGAGAATAAACAACGTAGCAGAATTTGGCTGGAGGCAGAGAATGGCCTGCAATGGAAAAATGGCTAAGTTATTCTTCATCTCAGAGCCCTGGCTCTTTTTTATTTTGGATTAGATGCTGGCAGAATTAGGGTCTTCAAGATGAACTGTGTGGCTAATGTCATTCCCAATGTCTGACACCCAAGGATGCCATAAAGCACTCCTGTCCTAGTGCACAAATGAGAGACTGACAATTTGTAATGCAGAAGGGAGGGTCTTAGCAGAGTCAGACAAGTTGGCACCCTGACCTTGGGCTTTCAACCTCCAGAATGTGAGCAATAGCTTTGTTGTTTCTAAGCCACCTAGTCTATGACAGTGGGTTGCAACAGCCAAATGGACTAAGACAGCATCTTAGAATCAGAGACTGAGAGCTGAGAACCCAAGATAAACCCTCAGCAGTCAAATAATGTCATCTCAGTTTCTCTTAGTAAACAGAACCTACCTTATAGGGTTGTGATAAGACTGGGCAGGTACATGAAGCTGCTTGTGTAATATTAGCAACTGATGCCCCCATTTCACATGCATGAAGCTCATGAGCACTGAACATTGAACCCACAGCTGATTTTTCTGCCTTTGACCATGGCAGATGGGACACCATGCCTTCTGGAGCTGTAGAGCAAAATGCTTGTTTCATTGTCATACTAGAAAATCAGATGGAACAGCATATATCTGGTAGTTGGAGGATTAAGTATAGAATCACTATTGCATTGGCCAGAAACAGAATTGCATTAATAATGACATCTGAGACCAAGGGCACATCTGTTTATCAGTAGGAAAGAGGCATAAGGAGGGATAGTTGCAGGAAGCATCATCAAGTGGGAAGGTGGGCCTGGCCAGGCACCTTAGAGGGGCCATAGACCCTGTCCAGATGGACACTGTCTGCTTGGGTAGCATCAAATGGCCCACTTGGACAAGAGGTAGGTGGGAGGACCATTGAATCCAGGGTGAAGTTCTCTACCATCTGCCTCTGCTCAGAGTTGATAGCTGCTCTTGGTCTGTAGTTTCAGGTGAGTATTGCTTCTCAGCCTTTTGGCTAAGATCAAGTGTACAGCTCCAGTTGTGTTAAAGACCTTGCCTTTCTGTGCTCTGATTCTGAACCCACACGGGAGACTAGTACTGGTAGGTTCACTACTGGAAGTATATAAAAAATCATTTTCTCTCTGTTTTCTCTTGTGCTTGATTCTTTAGGGCCTTCTCTTAAGTATTTTTTTTTCTCTTCTTAAGAAGTCTTAAAAGCTAAACTTTTATCAAAGAATATTGCTTTTTACTGGACATAAAGAGAAAAATGAGACTAAGATGCTAGTAAGTACTTTTCTCTCTAGTCCTGAACACCTATTGTGGTTTAAGTTTAATGTAACCTTGACCTCATTCCCTGATTAGAATGTTCTTACTTAACTTTTGGTAAATCTTTTCCAGGTGAACAGTCCCTCATGGGCTGAGTACAGCTGGGGCTTCCGTGTATCTTGGCATGAGATCCTATCCCTTAGTAGCTGACTGGTTTTTCTCCATACCAGTGTTGTTCAGTGCAGTCAGAGATAGCAGATATTGGCTTCTCAAGGATTTCAGAAGTTTTTAACACTGGCCTGTCTCAATGGAAATTTTAGTATTTAATATGCAACTCTACATAATACAGAATTGGAGAGCTTTAGTGAGTACAGACTTGTACTCAAATCCTAATGGAATTTAAGTCCATTGAAATCAATAATATGCTCTATTTGAAAGATGAGTCAGATACCTGGGCCATAGAAGTACTTTGAGAAATATCAGTCTTTTTTCTCTCTAGGATAGTGGTCTTCAACCGAAGCTGCACATAAAAAATCAACTCAGAAACTTTATGAAAATTATGAATGTCTGGGTTTCCTTCTAGGCTATCTTACTTATTTTTCTTGTTGCTTAGACAAATACCTGAAACCTGAAGTTAAAGGAGGAAAGTTTTATTCAGCTCACAGTTTGTAGAGGTTTCAGTGCATAGTCGGCTGGCTCCACAGGAGGGTGGCATGGCGGAGGGCCATCATAGAGGAGAAACAGTTCATGTCAGGTGGAAGTAGCAAGCGGCCCTCTTTCTGGCCCTTATATTTGATCAAGGCTACATGCCCTTACTCAAGTTATACTCACAGTCAGTGGGCCTTCCCATTAGCCACACCCAGAACCATGCCAAACTAATCAGTGGACTAATTTAGTAATACATACCCTTGATCCCAGCATTACACATTTAATCCTAGCAGCACACTCTCGATCCAGCCACCTCTGAAAAGCTGCACCCATGACTGCATGAGGCTTTCAAAGGGGACATCTAGACACAAGCCATAACATAGACCAATGGAATCAGAATAAATTGGGGTGCATTCTAGTTATTGGTAGCTTTCTAATACTACCCAGGTAATTCCAATGCACAGCCCAGTAGAGAACCCCTGCTTGGAGAAGATTGTTAACTTACTGCTTTTTTATATTATATGTTTTGGGTGTTTGTTTCTAATTAGGATTAACATCACTACAATATAATATATTCATCTTACATTAAGCTTAATTAGAACAAACACCCCTTTCTCCAACAATATATCCATTTTCTCTGGCTTAAGCACTCTTTTTTTTTTTTTTAACTAGGTTTCCAATTAAAAACCCAAGCTCATATAAGAACAGAACCTGTGCACTAATCTAAGAAAGTTTTAGATCATAGTTTCCTGGCAAACTCAGCCAGAAGTCTTACCATCCTATGAGGATGGCATGGTGGGGAGTGGGGGTAAGCAGAGGGTTCACACCTGGATCATTTGCCTGTAAGCGAGTAGCGGGTTGTGTACAGTGAGTGGAATTATTTCCTGATGAAACTTTACAAAGCTCTTCAGGGTATTTTAGGCTGAATCTGTTCTGAACCCTTGAAAGTGAGGCAGTGTACATGGATGTGTTTCATCTGAGCCTCGGATTCCTCATCTGTAAACTGGAAGTGCTGAGGAGCTCCTCATAGTTGCAGAGAGAGTAGAATAATAGCTGACGTGTCAAACACCATTATAAGTTTCAAAAAGATGTATGAAATGACTCTTTATTGTCTGTGCCTTATTGCTGAAGAAACCAAAACAGAGGAGCCTACCTGCTTGCCTGAGATTTCAGGGTTGATTCACCAAGTAGGTAGGATCTGAGCTGGGCATGAAGCTCTTGGTACATTTGCTTAGGACATGTGAAAAGGCCTGAGGCAGAGCAGGTACCCGTGGACCCCAGGGAAAAGAATGAACCTGGGGCTGGTGAAATTATAGGTGTGGGGTAGAGGCGACCCTGTCTTTTCATGGCTGAGAAGGGGTGGATTGGTAGGGTGGGGATGGTGGCAGGGTTTTAAAGAAATTTTGGCAGTCTTGGTTATCTAAATTGCATGGGAGATTGCACTCAGCATGTTATTAGTTAATGAAACTGTCAAAGGTCAAAGTATACAAGAGGTGTGTTTGGCATAATGGTATGTATTCGTTGTTTGTATGATGTATGTGTGCATATTTGTGTTGTCTTTGTGTGTGTGTTTGTGTGCTAGAGAATGACACAGTGAATGATGCTGCCTCATTTTTACCCTTTGTTTTCTGAGCTGAGATCTGCATTTTCCCTTCTGGCGTCTTGTTTTGCCTGGCCCAGTGGCTGCTGTGATCACACTTTCAGGGGCTCCCCCAGGACCTAGCTGATGATGGCTGTACCTGTTTCTTGGCGTGTGAGAGCAGCACCGCCTGCCCCCATGTCCCCTGCCTTATTCTCATAGGCCCGCAGAGCCTCTGGACTCTGCAAACCTCAATCCTTTCACTTGCTGGGATCAGCTAGCGCTGGCATCCAGGTTGCTCTGACTCATTCTGCCCCTTCCTGTCCACCCCAGCTTACTGTATTCCCAGGTGGAGAAACCCCTGGCCATCTCCACCCAACCCACAAATAAAGGGCTGTCAGCTGAAGGCAGCCTTACACGGGGCTGGACAAGAGCAGGCAAGCCAAATCAGTACCTCGCTGCAGGGCCAAGCACACATTTTCTAGCTACCCTCTCCTTCCTTCCTCTACCAACATGGCCCCTCTGCCCAAGCCCCTTTCCTCGCCAGGAATTAAAATGTTTCATTTGGAAATAAGAGCCCTTGACAACATGGCCAGGCTCTACAGCAGCCAAGTTTGCTTGTCTGATGCCAGTGATGTGAGCCTGAACATGGAGATTGGTGTTCAAAGGCACCCAAGACTGCCATGTCCATTTGTATTGTCCTGGAAATCTCAGGGAAACCAATCAAATGATGTTCTAGAAATGAAATATTCAGTGTACAATGTTATTAACATATAAAAGACTTATAGGCAAATCACTTTTAAGTATGACAAGGCCTCAGAATGTGTTTGGTCTTAGCATGGGGAAAAAGATTTTGGGGAGTTGTTTATCAGGAGCGCCACAAGGGAGGCTTATTTCTTCCCTTTAAATCGGGCTGAATATGCATGTGTGCACTAAATGATAATAGCAATTGTGCCAGCCAGGGGATTAGTTGAGCTTTTGCTCCAGTAATTGTAGCATGCAAATTTAAAGGACCAGGAAAGCAGGGGAGGCATGTGCCATCTTCTGCTTCTCTATAGCCTAAACTTCAGCTGTGTCTTAGGGTGCATTAGGGACAGCTGAACAGAAAGTGTTACAGTATTGAAAGTCTGGCTAAAAATCCCTGCCCTGCCAGGAAAACAACAGTGTCAGTGCCTTCAAAGGCTTCCCTGTGTACTCTGATGCTATTTAGGAAAACCACGCATACCACATGGTGCCAGTAAGCTCTGTTGGGTGTAGAGATGAAACTTCTTGACCATTTCTGATCTTTATGAGACAGTAGGCTTACTGGACTGCTACTGTCTGGCTTGGAATCTCATCTTTGTTATTATTACCTTTGTGACCTCAGGCACCTCCCTTGTGCTCCTGTGCCTTGGGTTTTTGCATCTGCAAAATGGGGATGATAGAATACTTACTCATAGGTTGCTGTGAGCATAAGCTACCTAGATACATGTGAAATACTTAAAGTGGTGCCAAGCACAAGTGTGTTAGCTACTATTGCTGCTGGTTTAATTATGATTATTACTCATTTTGATTCTGCATATTTGTCTTATAAGTGCACTTCCCAGCCTGGCAATGATATCAGTGAATATGGATCTTGGTGTTATTCTGGTTCTCCACATCACGGGGGTGCTGTCTCCCCTGGACAGCTCACCTGTCGCTGGTAGGCCTCATGCATATGCATGTGGCCAAATAATTTGTAAGAGAATTCTGGAGCATGAATGTGATTCTTGGGAGGTATGGTCCAGGGAAGTAGCATAGCATTTTAAAATAGCATTGTGTAACCCTATGGGGGGAAATATGTGTTTAACAAGGTAATTGTAGTCCATTTTTCCAGATCAGGAAAATGAAGCTCAGAAAAATAAAACTATGAGCCAGATGTCGCACAGCTAGTAGGTGATTTATCTGTGTTTTGGACCTGCTTCTTTTTTCAAATGCTGGTCCTGTGCTTACTGTTTGGGTCCCTTAAGCTCACACAGTCCACTTTCCCACCTAAGCAGGAATCCTTTCCACATTCATGAAAAGTGACAGCGTAGGCTTTGCTGGTATGAATCATAAATTTGGAAGACCATGACATCTTGAGTATGCTAAGTATATATCAATATCCTGGTGCAGTGTTTCTGGTTAGAGATAATGCTAGCTGACTTCATGCGTGCATTAAGAACATTGTTTGTTCTTATTAAGTATCTGGTATGAGCAGGTCTTGAAGCAGAACTTAATAAAAGGAATATTATAAGTACTTTTGCATTGGTATAATTTTTCTCATAACCTTTTCTTGTGGTGGCTGGATAAGGCTCCATCTTCCAGATGCTTAAATTGAAACAAATTTGAAAACCTAAGACTTTAAAGTGCTCATGTGGCAGAGAAAGTAGTTCTTCGAACAAACAAACAAACACAACCTAGGCCTGCCTGTGCTTAGGAACTGCTAGGCAATAGGGAAACGCAAAAAAACAAAACAAAACAAAACAAAAAAAAAAAACAAAAACAAAAACCAAAACCAAAAAACCCTTAACATGTTCACCAAACAGTACTGGTCCAGAAAGCACAGACTGGCTTCAATCCAGATACTTTGGCAGAAAGGGCTTATAGCTGTGAGTGAACTTTCTGACTTTTGCCCACTTCTCAATTGCCCCTGTTACTGCCACTTTGTTACTGTTTGATTTTTGTTGTTGTTGTTGTTGTTAGAACTTCTTACTTTCTACCCTTTACCTAAACTAGAATGTGTAGTTAAAAGTAAATATACCTTAAATGTAAGTGTAACGTTAACTTCAAACTTCTGAAGAAAACATAGAAGAAAATCTTGTGATCTTGAATAAGACAAATTATTCTTAGGTAGGACACAAAAAATCTGAAAATAAGAAAGAAAAAATGGTAGATTGGATTTCGTAAAACGAAAAATGTGTTATTTAAAATACATTGTTGAGAAAAATTAAAAGATAAGTCTTACATATATTTTGTTTTATATCATAAATATAGTCAAATTTTCAATTTGTAACCATTCATCATTAATACATGAAATCCCTTTAATTTTTTGTCTATTTTATTTATTTAACTTTTTGGTACACAGTCTCACTATGCAGTTCAGACTCATAGTGAGCCTCCTGTTTCAGCTTCCCTAGTGCCACCATGCCTGGTTCTGGGGCTGCCACGGCACACCTGGGGTTTGGGGCCAGCACATCATGCAGTATTGGGATTGAATCTGGTACTTTGCATTTGCCAGGCAGGCGCTTATGCTGCTGAGCTATTTCTCTAGGAATTTTTGTGTATTTTGTATATTGACTTTGTATCCTAAGATTGATGACATGTAATTATTGGTTTTTGTAACTTGTTGGTCAGTACTTTCTTTGTAGACTGTTACAGACCAAGAATTTGCATTTTGCAAAATTCATAAACTGAAACTCTAACTCCCAGTGCCATGGTACTAGGAGGTGGGATAGTGGGATTAGTGACCTTACTAAAAAGACCCCTCCCACCATGTGAGGGCCCAGTGAAAGGACAGTTTCTCACCAGACACCACATCTGCTGGTGCCTTCGTCCAGGCTCCAGAACTGTGAGAGATAAATTTTTGTTGTTGATAAGCCACTCAGAATATGGGAATTTGTTACAGAAGGCCACTAAGACTAAGACTACTGATGCTCTGTGAGTACTGATGGTTTTGATCATCCAAAAGCATCTTTATTTTCTTTTGTTGCCTGATGTTGCTGACTAGGACCCCCAGTGTGATGCTGTTGTGATAAGAATGGTAAGAAGGCCTCCTGCTTGACTCTTGATTGCCTGGGAAAAAGTCAGTCTTCCCCATGAATAACAATGCTTACCATAGTTTTTTTTTTTCTTCTTAATGTATTGGTTGTTGCAGGGTCTCACTACACAGCTTGAACTCATGGTGATCCTCCTGCTTTCAGCCTCCCAAGTGCTGGGAGTACAGGTGTGCACCACTACACCCTGGACTTTGTGGCCAACTCAGCCCACCCTGGGGATGGGGCTGGCATGACATGTGGTGCTGGGGATTGAACTGCGGTCCCTGAGCTTGCCTAAGCTTGCCTAAGCATGCACTTTAGTCCGCTGAGCTATCTTGCTGGCCCCTACCGTAGGTTTTTTGAGAATACTGCTGTTTGCTTTACTTTCAGCGTGGAGGGGCCAGGTATAGTCCTCCAGTTGCCTTTGCTCTGTATCTGTAACATCTTGCTGAAAGGAACTGAGAAAACCAGGCCAGGCCAGTCAGAATCCAGTTAGAAGGATGCTGGTTGGGAGTCCATTTTAATGTGTTTTAGAAAATCTGGTCTTTGTGTGGTATGGGCCATTCTTCTTGTCTGCCCTGTCCTCTTCTCCCTGAACTTCTTGACCCTGAAAATGTTGTGAGGGGCATTTTAAGAGTTACCTCAATTTAAACCATCCACATTTTGAAAATAAGAATTTAGGGAAACTAGTAGCTCTCTACATTGCCTTTATATTTGTGATAAAAATTCTTCACAAAATTTACCCTGTAGTTGCTGTGAGAGAAAACAAGGGCCTATATCTTTAAGATACCAAATAACAAATTATTGTTAATAAATAAAATTATAATAAGAAATGTACTTTTAATCTGCCAGCATTGACTAAATCACCACATATTTGATCACATAAGCAGCCACAGGTGACTGCAGATATAGAACAAGCAGAAATGGCTACATCAGGGCAAAAGAAAAGCCAGAGGCCTTTGAGCTGGATCTCTTAAGAGCTTGGAAGATGGAGGGAGAGAAGAAGGGTCAGAAAGACCTTTATGGAGGGGAGGAGGTTTGTAAAGGCCGTGTAAAATAATGTGTGTCTGGGGGTTGTTTTTTTCTCACAAAAAGTGCTGCCTCTCAGAGCCCTTTTTTTCTGTTCAAAATCCTCCCAGTGCAATGTGTTCTATTTTAAATCTTAGTACCTGTGGTTCCAATATGTGTTTTTCAGTCCTTCAGAAAGAAGGCAGTTAAATGTCAGGACACCTCTGAGCAAAGGCTCTCTGTTTGCCTGAGTTTTTATTCTTTGCCATATGAGAGACTAAAACTGATATTAGCAATTTCACATGCCAGCCCTATAAAGTCAAGCAGTCACTGCAGTGAAGACACTGAAGGTGTAGACTGGGAGATGGCCAAGGTCAGGGCGTGACTCTGTCCAGGCAGAGAGGGCTCATTTTGTACCTACATGGGACCACATCCTCCTCCACCAACCCTGAACCTTGCTCCCTCAGGCTGGTCCAGGCATTGCCCGCAGATCGGGGTTACAAATGTTCTCCAAGCATCTCCCTGACACTTCAAACGTCTGCTGAGCACTCCTTGGGCTGCCTGCCCGGGAATCTTCCCGCTTGTCTCTCTTCTGGGCTTGCAGCCAGACCCAACTTTTCAAGATGTCTTCCAAATCCTGCCTTGATTCGCTCAATCTGCAGCCCTTCTTTGTCACTGTTTTCTTGTCACTCTTCTGGTTTTTCCTGCAGTCATCTGTGTTCCTAGTCTGTCCCATTTTAGGCATTTGCATTTGAAAATGACTATATTACCATTTTACTCCCAGGAGGCAGCCTTTGTTTGAAGAAGGCACCTGGGCTGCACCCGAGGCTGTGAGCCAGGCTAGTCCTTCCAGGGTGCTGAGGGCTTGGTTTATAGCTGGGTTGGCATCCCAATTGGCACTGTTGGCCTGGACTTATTTATAACTCAGACAAGAAGGGAGGCCTCTCAGCTCCATCGTTATCTAGGACAGATTCTAGGCAAAGGAGCCTGGATGGCCTTAGCTTTCTCTGCACATTATGGACAGAGACTGGGTGGTAGTGGGGCTCTTGGCAAAGTGTGGAGAAGTCCCTTGGAAAGGACATAGATGGACGAGTTCATGGTGATTTCTGGGAGAGAGGGAGTAGACTGGGTATATAACCTCTCAGACAAACAAAGGGATGGTGAGGGGTAGATTAAGCTGGTGGAGATCTGGGGGAGTGGCCAGTAGCCATGTTTGTTATCACACAGCCATACTTCCCCATAGCTCTTCCTCTTGGACCTTGCAGAACCATCATGGTTCTTCTCTGGTCCTGATCTCTCCAGCTCACTGAGTCTTCTGCTCCTTCTTAGGAGCACCCTACATTCATACAATACTGTAATGGCCATACCTTACCTGCCCCTGAAACCTTCCCAACCCATATTGATTGTTCTACATTTTCTTTGACTTCCTCTAGAACTAATAACTTCTACTACACAGCTTAATGTAAGCCATATATCTGCTCAGTGTCCCATTTCCCCTGTGCCTTGAGCTTACTTATGCTGCTACCAAACCACCATCATCTCTATTCCTGCATTTCCAAAATGCTAAAGCTATAATATAGAATCAACAAACTTTAGCTAATTGATAACTGGGATTCTTGATGAAAGAAAAATTTTAGTCTAAGAACTTAAAGTAATTATACTGGGCGGAAAATACTCAACTTTTTGGTATAGTTAAAATGAATATCCTGAGTCTCTCATGAAGAGGATAGTGTCTCAGTAACATTTGTATTTCCAGAATGTAACAAGGAGCCCGATTCATGGACTAATTTGTTGAGGAAATACCTGACCCACTTACTTAAGCTTTTCTCTTTGAAGATGTTTGCTATCATTTTGATCCAGTCTTTGTATATAGGAAAATATTACAACTGATGGCTGATGATTGTTCAAAGTCTATGATGCTTTCATCTTGGTAGCTACAACTCTATTTCTTATTTTTAATATTTATTTTTGTATTTATCGCTCCTTCAAGTTTATTTATTTTTGATTCACTCCTCACAATAGATGTAGGCAAACAGGATAAAGCAGCATCATTTTCTTCCATTCCATTTCATCTTTTATCAGCATTTAGTTCTCATGGGTGGCTTTTCCTGAGTCATCAGTATTGGACTAATGGACTGGAACAGCCCAAGTTGAAAGGTAATTACTTACTCTGTTGCTGATAGCCCAGATGAGAATAGGACTTATTAGATCTGTAATAATGGAAATCTGTGTTTAATGCAGATCTTTTAAGCAGTTTGAAATGATCTCAAATTCATCTCTCTTTGCCATATGTTAAAATGTCACATTATGGTTTTAAAATTCAGGATGAGAACTGAAGCTTCAGGAGGAGTCTGTCTGTAGAAAAGTTCTCAAATCTGTTCTTTAAAATCAGGAGCACTTGTTCATCTCACATCAAGCCTCCTCCAAGAATTGAGCCCCATCTGAGCTCACCCGAGGGTAGGGTGATAATCAGAAGAGTGGGGCTCAGTTCATAGGGAACCAGGACAGAAAGGACCAAGAGGAAGCAAGTCTGGTAGTTCCTGGGCAGTGCATGAGGCTTCTCAGAGACATAGGCCTTGGGTTTGGAGAATGGGCCCAAGTCTAGAGCTTTTGTGGCTTTGTCTTCAAGGCAGATCCAGAGCAGAATGGTCGTTAGCCCAGTTCTAGTTTCAGCTGTAGAAGATGTCAGTGTTCCATAAGCACTGATTTCTCAAAATATAACTCCAGAGATCTCTGTGTAAAGGCTTTCCTTTTCATGTTGCAGGCCTGACCTTCAGATCAGTAATGTTGAGTGGCTAGCCCAAGGCTGCTCAATTAACACTGGATTAGACAGGGCAGAATCTGTTACTACAGGCTTCCTGCCATACTTTCTAAAGTGCATTCCAATGAAGACTTCCAATCCATTCCCTATGTTCTCAAGTTATTTCTGCTACCTCATTTCTGTCTTCTGGCTGTGGAAATGCCCCTAAATAATTTAGCTTCCTCTCTAGTATAGAGCCTTGTCTAGAGACTTCTTAATGGGAGTGATAACCTCACAATATTTCATAAATGAAACAGGATGATCATAGAAGATGCTTATAATACATTTGCTTATCTTTTGTTTTTTAAAAAAATTCAAAGCCTTGATACTTTATGTCAGTACATTCTCTTTGAGAACAGTGAGCTTGCTAAGTGGCCTGTGCTTAACAAGTATGATATGATCAACCTCTAGTTTGGGAAGAAATGTTTTTAATGGATAGAGAAATAACTTTTATGGGGCTGGCCTGATAGCTTAGTGGACTAAAGTGCCTGCTTAGGCAGAGCACGCCGGCCAGGGTTCAATCCCTAGCATGCCATGTCCCCCCACCCCTGGGTGTGCTGAGAGGGCAATTGAGACTGGGCGTGGTGGCGCTTGCCGGTAATCCCAGCACTTGGGAGGCTGAAAGCAGGAGAATCACTACAAGTCCAATCTATGTAGTGAGACCCTGTAGACTCTGTCCTAAATGCAGGAAAACAAAACAAAACAAAAAAAACAAAAAAAAAAAAACAAAAAAAAAAAACAAAAAAAACCCAACCTTTTATCATGATATATCAGCATATAGTTATTTGTCACATGTTTTGGTGACACAGTGTGTACCATTAGGAAAATTTAAGATCTTTTTGGTAACAGAGCTCCTATGTTATATCTGCCACTGTTGATGTTTTCTTTATTTGTAACCTTTTCTAGGTTGATCTCAGGGAAGTCCTAAAATTTTCTAAAACTAGTCTTGGAAAGAAGAAAATCTGTTGATACCTTGGGTAATACTAAGTAAAAACTTGTGTTACCTGCACAGTATCTGATTCATTGGAAGTTGAGTCTGTTTATAGTTGAAGTAGGTGAGGATTTTAAGGACTGGAGGGAGTATTCCTGGCCCCCAGTTGAGGGGAAAAAAAAAAAAAAGAGGTGAAAGGACCTTTCTAAAATGCTTTGGGAGTGGTTCTGGACCCTAGCCTCCCTGAGGTCTAGACCTGGCCATCTAGAGATGTATCCCACCATCTCTGGACCTATACTTCATCACCTCTAGGTCTAGACCCCATCACCTTTAGGTTTTGATCTCAGCAATCTCTAAATCTAGACCCGGCTGCATATAGGTCTGAACACCACGTCTAGACCTGGACTCTGCCACCTCTACATCTGGACCCCACCGCCTCTACTTTGAACTTGAGCTACTTCTAAGTCTAGACCCTGGCCGCCTCTAGGTCTAGACCCTCAGCACCTTGTTTCCAAGCTTAAAGTCTTCCTAGAATTTCAGTTACTCTTTTATTTCAGAAACATGAGCAAATTTTTACCTTTGGTCAGCTCCTAATGAGTACATCTATGAGTATTTATGAGACCAGAAAATTTTATGATTCTTTCAGAGCAAAAAATCTTATTTGTAAAGAGACTGGATAATTATCCATGACATTTTGAATGTCTGGAGTCCTTTAGCTAAGAGTGTGAAAACCAGAAAACTCAGGGGAGTATATACTTCCTGATAGGTTTTTCTTAGTTTCACATACCTTCATTGTAAAAACAAAAGAAATGTTAGCTGTTCAGCAACAAACAGGAAAGTAATTGAAAAAAACCTGTTAACTGCAAGCTTGCTAATTTTTTTTTTCAAAGTTTTATTGATAAACATATAGCAATGAGACAGTTTCAAATCAAATCAAAAGTACAGTTTCAACAAATAATACACTGCATATATTCTTCTTAGTGGTTAATTGCTGTACAAGATGCAGACTTGTGATCCTACTTACAAGCACCATTAGAAAAAATCATTCTATTCATTAAGAGAATGCAATTATATATCTATCCCAACCACTTTGAATACACAGATACAAAATGGACATTCATAGTTATACCCCAATTTTTTTTAAGTTCCGTTGTTGAAAGCTTGCTAATTTTGTATCACAGAAAATAGCACAGTTATAAATGTAGTGACATAGAGATATGACAGATTTTTTTGAGAAAAATGAATATTCACCTGGCTGAAGACATATTCCTGTTGCATAGACATCAGTGATAGTAATGGTCACTGTTGTAGTTCACATGTTGTTTCTTCAGTTAAAATTCAGAGTGACCCACGGTGATAAGCAGTCTGTGTTGAAAGGTTAGAAGCTCTGAAGTTTTCAAGATTAGAACACATTTGAGATGATCTCAGATATTTTTCTAGATAAAGAGGCAGGGGAGACCACTGTTATTATCTGTGACTAAGAAGAACATGAAGACATAGTATCTAGACTATTACTCATTAAGGCTTTTGTTGGTTTAAATCAATTTTGTTTTTGTTTTTGTTTTTGTACCAGGAATCAAACTCAGGACCTTGCACTTGCCAGGCAGGCCCTGGTTGGTGGTTTGCTTCTTGGTAATTTTGCTAGTTTTCTTTCTTTCTTTTTTTCTTTTACTGGGGGCACATGACTCAGACCTGGTTGCAAGTTCTTGGATCCTTTGCTGATTTGGAAGCATTAAAAAGAATTAGGGCTCCCCCTTGGTCACAGTCTCCCCCTGGTGGTATCCTATTCACTGTGTTAATCATGGTGAGTTTGTGTCCCATCCTGTCATGGCTGCCTCTCAGGTCAGTGTTATCTTTTAATACTTGAGTTATTTTTGTCTCTAAAGTAATGTGGTAATAACATAGCATCATCCTTTATCTTAAAAAATACAGCAAAACTCTCAACTTTCTTCTAGGAGCTGCAAATACTTGGATCTGCACACTGAATAGGTATTGTGGGCAAATGACAAAGTTCAGTTTCTCTCTGTAACTGTGGGACCCTGACAGTCCGTCTCTTCATCTTTTCAGAAAAGAAGTGGGATTGAATGAGCTCCACTGTTACTTTCAGTTCTAATAGTCTATCATTTATAATTATAATGCATATTGTCGCTGTATACTTTAGTCGCTCTGAAAAGAAAGAAGGCTTTGTATTGTCCTGGTTTCATCTTGGTATGGTGTGTCTATTTTTGTTCAGT
>NW_004524612.1:15594223-15598473 GCF_000260255.1 Octodon degus
CTTGCCAGGGAAGCACTTATTCTACTGAGCCATCTCCCTGGTCCCTGAGGGGAGATTTAAAAGGCAAAAGATTTATATGATCTGAAGAGAAACCAGAGTATGGGAGATTTAAAAAGATGTTAATGGTTAAGCCCTTGGTATAGTTACTAATTCATGCCTGTCTGCTTCTCTGCACTTCTCCAAGTAAAGGTGTTTTTTGTACTGGGGATCAAATTCAGGACCTTGCATTTGTCAGGCAGATGCTTATGCCACTGAGCTACTTCCCCAGCCCTTCAAGTAAATGTTTTTAATATACAGAAATATTGACTCTTTAGGTGTCCTGGTTGAAAAACTGTTTCATTTGTATTCACAAATAATTTTTTGTCACCCAGCATGTGGATTTTTCCATGCTAAGAAATTTCCCAGTTTTCTGCAGATCCCAGTTGGTGTCCCGTGATTCACTTCATTTCTGGCACTCATTACCCACAGTGTGTGAGACTTCATAGGTTAAGGGCTCAGTACCAAAAGTCTTCTGTCATCACACTTCAGGTGTCAATTGCAAATCCCAGGTTGTCTTCTGTGCTTCTATCTGAAGACAGCTCCCACAACCCCCATATCAGGTTCCATAACTTGCTAGAGTGGCTCAGGAGATGCTTTATTATATGTATTTGTTTGTCGTAAAGGCCACAATTCAGGAATATCCATATAGAGAATGTGATAAGGTGAGGCACAAAGAAGGGATGCACAAGAAAGGGGTGCACATACCCTCCCCTGGGATGCCAGCCTAGCAGCACCAACCCAGAAGGTTCTGAGAGTGGAGTTGGAACTTTGGCCCAGAGATAGTAGAAATGAAACCAAGACAAGGAGTATGAGTACTCAAGCAAAGCTTTAATTTGGGTAGGAAGGTTACCTCAGAGAGAGGAGAGACAGGTCTGAGTGAGAAAAACCAACCAATCTGATTCCATAGCAGAGAAAGCAGCAAGGTTTTTATTGGGTTTCCAGGGTGGACTAATATCTGGTAGTTTTTCACTAGTCTTGGGAATAGTTTTAAAAGATGTCTTCTTTCTTGTGCAAACAGCCTGGCCTTGGGGAACAGGCAGTCAGCTTATCCCAGGAACGGTTGTGTTCCTTATAGTCCTCCATTCTGCCCAAACATTCTGGCCTTGGGATAAGGATGGGCTGCTGTAGCTTCTAAGAGGATGGCACAAACTGTGCTTTTAACCAGTAACAGGTAAAAGGCCTGGGAATTTGTTTGCCCTCTGACTTTCTGTGGTATTCCGAACAGTTTTATTCTCTCATCTAGTTCACTTTTGAAGATGTTATGATGAAGGGGTAAGAGAGAAGGGAAGAACACATAGTGAGTAGCAGGCTTGGTGTCATGAGTAACAGGCCCTCTGTTATGGCTCTTTGTTTCTGTGGTGATCCCTGTCTCCTTTCCAAATACTGTCACGTTGTTGAAATCTACCACATCTCTTCTTCTTATCTGATTTTCTGGACTTGTCCTCTCTTGCATACAACCTCTACTTCGATAACTTTCCATTCCAATCACTCTTTCTGGGCTCCCTTGTAAAATATTCAGTTAATACAGAAAAGACTGATTGAAGACTAGGCATTGTCCTAGGCACCAAAGATAGGCAAGAGAAGAGGATGGGTGGTATCCACATCTGCAGTAAATGTATGTGTACAGGGAAGAGGGGACAGAACACAACAGGAAGCACAGAATATATGATAATTTGAAATGTTGCTGAACGCTACAGAGTAGCATTGCCAAGAATGGTAAGCAGGGAGTAGAAGGGGATTATTATTTTGTACCAGCTGGCCAGAAAAGACCTCTCTGTAGGGCCAGTGCTTGAGTGGAAATATAAATGAAACAAGAAAGTGAGTAAATATTGACAGGAAGATGTTCAGGAATCTAGAACAGCAAGTGCAAAGGCCTAGTGGGGTTAACATCTGGACATGTTCCAAAGACAGCACGCTGTGTGACTGGGGAGGAGAGAACAGGTGGAACAGACCCTTGGAGGCTTCAGGCCAAAGTATAGACTATAGAATGGTTCCTAAACGTGATAGACAGTGGCAGGAAACTTCCAAGCTGGGGATGATATGATTCTTTTTAAATTCAAGACAATTACTCAAATTGGTTAGTAGGGAATTGGTGGGTGGAGGAGAGCCCTAAAAGGTGAGAATGGAGTCATGAGGTGTTTGTTAGTGGAGGAAATTAGACAAGCTAGCTAGGTAGTGATGGAGGTGATAAGAAGTGGCCAAATCCAGATGTATGGGGCTGAGCCCCGGACCTTCTACCTTGTGTGCTGTGCTCCAGTGTGTAAACAAACAGCCTTCTTCCATGGCTCTTGTGCCTCACCCTGCAGCATGACTGGTGTGCACTTTGGGTGATGGAGTGGATTGGGAGACCAGTGGAAGAAAAAATCTTCTCTTTTCAAAACATAGACATGTGAGTGACATATCAGACAGAGTACAGCTAGGAGACATTGTTTTCTTGTTACACAAATCCATCTGCAGCTTCCAACTGGAGGTTTTCCTGAGCTCCTACCCAACAGCATTTTGAGGCTGAGGTATGGATAGTCACTAGTCTGTTTGTCCAATAGCTGTGGCAGCTAAGGTGTTAGACCCTAACCCAGGTCCTTGGGCTTGTAGGGCATTCTTACCCCCAATTCCTGATAATCCATTTGACTTACAGGATGACTTAAGAATGGATATTTGGATAAAAAGAGACAAGAACATGGCCTTTCAAGGTCAAGAAAACAAACTAAATTGTATATATTATCTCTTGTCATGTGATAAAGTATTCCAAAATTTTGAACCTTAAAACAATACACACTGATGACCTCAGTTCCAGCATTTCAGTGGTCTGAAGTCTGATCCCAAGGCTCAAACCAGGAAAGACCTGTTCTTAGTTTTGCTTGGGTGGCTGTTGGTCCCAAGCCTCAGGTCATTGTGACCACCACAATCCTTTGCCTCCAACATGGAATTTGCTTCCTCAGAGCATGGATGGGAAAACATCTACTGGCAAGGCAGAAATCCTAATGTGTTGTGACTGACTCCCAGGGTGGGATCTTCTCAGTGTCACCATATTATATTAGTTAGGTAAGTTATTCCAGGAGAAGGGATTATACAACGCCAGGAGATGAGCTTGCATGGCACATCTGTGTACTATGAATTTGTTCACAGGAGAAAAGATCTCAGAAGCTACCTTGGGCTCTCTTCAGTTTTAATAGATGAAGAACATGAAACTCAAAGTGGTGACCTGACTTATCCAATGCCACAGCTATCATGGAGTAGGGTGGACCTTCTGATTTCAAGGCCAAAGGAAGTGGGTTTTATTTAGCTGTCCCATCTGGAAGACTGGTTGTTAAGTTTGTAGTTTCAAGCTCTAAGTGTTTTATTCATTTTCACATGTTAAAGGCCTGCCTTTATGTAGTGACCTCAGGCTTGGGTTTAAATGACCCATTTTTTTTTTTTTTTTTTGAGGTATAGGATGCTAAGGCTCTGCCCAAGTTTATTCAGCTGAAATCCTGTGTTTTCCACTCATATCAACATGTCTTTGAAGCATATAATACAGTTTAGAAGGCAATTCTTTAAGACAACACACCCTAAGAGCCAATTAGTTGATGGAACTGTCTGTAGCATGTTGATGTCCTTAACTAGGGGCTAGAGACCACCTGGCTGAGAATTTTAATAATCTCAACTTTGTGTTTCCTCTTAGCTCCTGGAGCATGTTGAGCTTTCTGTACTTGATACCACTTTTGTCCCTTCAGCCCTGCCCATATGTTATTTTAGATGATTGTTACACTAGGTCATAGGAGGCAATAAATAATTAGCTGTGCTCAGACCTAGTACTGTGCGAGAAGACAAACCCCAGCATGCCCATAGCCCTTACGACCTCTGTTGCCAGGGATAACATGGGAGTCAGGGAGTGGAAGGTCTCATGAGTGTCTAGGGTGTCCCTGGGGTGCTCCACTCCTAATAGAGCCAGTGAAGGAGCCTCCAACAGAGAAAGCACAGCCATGATTGGGAGGCAGCTGTAGCCACAGTCAAGGGCAGGACAGAGGCCTGGGAGTTTAAAGCAGTGGTATGCACACAGAAATAAAGCACATGGAAGTGCAGATTGAGTGGAGAAGCAACAGTGATGTACAGACAGCAGGAACTGGCCACACTGGGGTCAGGTGCCTGTCCTAGGCTTGGTCCTTTTTCCTATTCTTTTCCTCTTCCTCCTCCTCCTCTTTCTCTTCCTCTTCCTCCTCCTCTTCTTTCTT
>NW_004524612.1:15598573-15637084 GCF_000260255.1 Octodon degus
TCTTTCTTCTTCTTCTTCTTCTTCTTCTTCTTCTTCTTCTTCTTCTTCTTCTTCTTCTTCTTCTTCTTCTTCTTCTTCTTCTTCTTCTTCCTCTTCCTCTTCCTCTTCCTTCTTCCTTCTTCTTCTCCTCCTCCTCTTCCTCCTCCTTCTCTTTCTTCCTCTTCCTCTTCCTCTTTTTAATTTTATGTATTTGGTACAGAGTCCCACCACACAGCTCAGACTGGTAGTGATCCACCTGTTTTAGCTTCCCCAGTGCTGGGATTACAGGCATGCACCATCATGCCTGGTCTTGGTGGCCAGCTCAGTGTGCCAAGGGGAAGGCCAGCAAGGCATGTTACCACATGGGACAAACCTAGGTTCTTGTGCTTGTGGGGCAGGCACTTAGACTGCTGAGCTTTCTCTGTGGTCCTCTTCTTCTTCTAAAAAAGTAACTCTTCCTTGAACTGTCTAGATATCACCTAGATAAGGAGGTATGAAGTCTGTTCTGCTTGCTGGAGAGGAAGGGAGGCAGAGCTCAGGCTATATAGGTGGGATTGGGGTTGGTATGTGTGGGGCTTTGGTTTTCTCGCTGCTCTCTTCGGTAGTCAGCCTGGAGTAACTCCCATCCTCTAAGCTCTGCCTGAGCCATGTGTAGGCTACAACTCTTCTGAGAAGCAGGAGAAGTCAGTTTCCTTCCCATGGGAACAGTGAACCCCAGTGACCCCCTTCCTTCTATACTGGAAGGTTTCTTGCTAAGTTGTATGTAGTCAAAGTAGCCAAAGAACCCCTCTCCAGTCTATGAGTAAATGTCTTGGTTTACACTGGATTAAATATTTTCCCAACCAGTTCTTTAGGAAACTGGCACAAAGTTTTTTGAAGATGAAGACATATTTAAAACAAGGATATTGGATTCCTTGGATTTGCTAGATGTTTTAAGCTTACTAAGTCTGGCTGTCTATGTTTTATCCAAACCATGTAACAACCCCTGAGTAACAAATGGAGCAGGCAGGACCTGATTTGATGGATGGAGAAATCTAGGTTCAGAAATGTTAGGTGATTTAACAAAGATTCAGACACAGGTCTTCCCACTGTAGATCTATAACTCAAACTGAACAGACAACAGCCTGATTTTATCACCTACTCTGTGAAAGAAGAGGAAGTGAGGGAGGGTGAAGGGGAAGAACATAAATGATATTCAAAATAAAGCATGAGAATGAACAGTTTGCAAACAGAACTTTCTGATTTTTATTGCAGGACTGAAACTCATTTCTTTGCCATCTTTTCCTCCTGCCTTCTGCTTTTGGTAAATGTTCACAGAATTTACCATAAAACCTTCTATCTCAAGCTAAAGCGCTGCTGTGTCCTTCTGCAGAGCCCTTGCTGACCTCTTCTCTGGAGATGGCTGTGCCCTTAGCAAATGTGAATCCCCTTGTGGACAATTGGGGTTGGGGACAGCTGGCGGCAGGGGCAGTTCATCAGCATGCATCACTAGTAGGCCCAGTGGTCATTAGAATTCATTATAAATTGCTCTAAGTCCCAGGAATCTCATTTATTTCTCACTTGGCAGTTGGAAGATGTTACTAGCTGTAGATCTAGGTTTTTCTCCAAGGATTTTACCTAAGCATTGGAGGCAGGTAGGTCAGATGATCTGGCGGGTCAATGGGTGAGGCACAAGAGCCTATTTCCACCCAGAGTAGACGTTCTAAAGATACTGCTGGGGAAAATTCATGGGGCTGTGGCACAGTTTAACCCTTTATAACTCTGATGGGCTAAGGAATACTCAGAGTATCTTTGCAAGTCACTGGAAAGAGAGAATGAACAGAGCATGGGAAGAAATAGCCAAAGGTTGAGCAGAGATCTGGTCTAGGTGCCTTTTCTGCCTCAGCTACTGAGGGCACTTTCCACCAGAGCCTAGATCATGGGCTGAACTGGTAGTTTGTTTACTTTCTGAGAGGGTTAAGTACCTGAGCGCTGTCTTTCCCCATGGAAACCTAGTTGTCTTTCAAGGCTGAGCCCTGTCTCCAGGACCGAGCAGTTGCATATAGATCATCTCCTCACAATTTTCGCAGTGATTCTGTAAGGTAGATAGTATTGGCAGTGTTTCTCCCTCACCTCAGGTAAGGAAGCAAAAGATCAGGCTTCTGTAGCTGGCTCAGACAGAGTTCTGGTGAAGAGGAGAGCCCACCACAGCTGCACATCTCTGCTTTGGCTCTTTTTACACTAGCACCCTCCCCCTCACTGTCGCTCCCCACCTGAGGATACAGTGTGAGGTGAGCCTGGTTTGACCTCCAATGCTCCTGAATCTTCACAAGTACCCCCCATTGTGTTCCTTCCCTTTTCATCTTTCCTCCCTCTCCCATTTCCTCTGATGCCCCCACCCCTTCTTTCTTTTCCCTCTTCTGATATTTTGAGAGTCTTTCTTCACTCTGTAGCCCAGGCTGGCCTCAAACTCATGATCTTCTGCCTCAGCTTTCCTAATGCTGGGATTATGGGTGTGCATCACCACATCCAAATTGTAACCTTTTTATTATTGGGAATTTACCTTTTAACTGAAAGGGAGGCTTTCCTCTGACATCACATTCTCATCTTCTCATGCCTGTTCTAGCACAGGGATGGCAAACATTTTCAATAAAGGTCCAGATGGTAAATATTTTAGGCTTTGCAGGCCATACGGTCTCTGTCACAGCTACTCCTGTCTGCCATTGTAAAATGCAGGCAGCCGTGGACAATATATAAATGAATGAATGTGGCTGTGCTCCAATAAAACTTTATTTAATGACACTTGAATTTGAATCTCATAGGATTTGCATGTGTCACAAAACATTTTTACTTTTTGTTTTTCAGCCATTAAAAAAAATTAGAAAAACCACTGTTATCTCATGAGCTATACAAAAACAGGAAGCAGGTGGGCTCTGGCTAGTAGGCCCTGTTTTGCCAGTCCCTGTTGGAGAACTAATTGGACAGTAGCCATTTACCTTTGGATAAAATTGTCACTGTGCTCATTCTCCTGGGAACACATGTGACTTAAAACTTTATATGCAGGTGAAAGGCTTTGTCACTTCCTAGAGGGATTTTGGGCAGCTGTGGCTGTCATGGGAAGGGGGAGAGGTGACACCAGCCAGATAGCTGCCTCTGCCTGAAATAAGGTCAGTCCTGCTGCGCTGCTATTGTCTCTTCAGCGAAAATGTTAGATTTAAATCCTATATGCCATTTATCTTTAAGCTCTGTATTGAGAAAAAGGTCTTGCTTTGGTTTCTGTAAAAATACCAGACTTAGATCTTTTTGTGCGAGCTGTCATCAGGCATTCTGAGCATTGATCCTGTAAATTCATGCTTTTTAGTGCTGGCAGAGGGATTGCTTTTGTTTCTGAACAATTTCATGAAGTATTTCTTTCAACTGGAGCTCATATCAAGTTTCACCTTGGCTACACTTCCCACCTCAACTAGATTTTAAAGAAGTGGTACCTGCCATTGTGCTGCGGAGGACAGCTTTAGGGTCCTTCCTTGGTGTGTGCTTTGGCAAAGTGTACAGCCAGCTGCTGGATGCTTCTTGGGGTCAGGAAACTGCATGGTGGAGGCTCCTTGCATGCTTGCTCTCTAGGTGCTCTGCAGTGAGCACACACTGCCAGAAGCCTGGCTGCTGATCTCGGGAGACTCTCGAAGGCTTTGCTTTGTGCCCACTCCTGGGTACGTTCTGGAGTAAAATCTTCCGTAAGATTGTATGTGTACCTATGGGATTTAGAAGGAAACCCACAAAAGAAAATGGAAACCTCATGAGGAACTTGATTTTCTTAGTACACAGGCCTCTCCTACCCTCTTACCCTCGCCCTGTGTTGCATGCTGGGAACTTCACTAGGGTTGCTGCAGCCAGGTTCCTATGTAGCTGCTTGACTTACTCAGCCACCTTCCAAAAAGACCTTTCTACAGCAAGAGAACATTTATTTAATATGTTCCTCTGCAAATAAGGGGCTGGTAATCTGAGAAAACATTAGGTAGATTATCCATTGTAATATCAAAGCATAACTTCTTTTCTGTTTCTTTCCAAGATGTTTTGATTATGCTAAGTGTTACTAGTAAACAGTAGTTGCTTGCTATTGTTGTTTTAAAAGTCAGCTTAGAAAGTCCTATAACATTATGTTCCCTGTCAGCATGGATTTATACTCTGGCTATTTCTTTATTCAGAGGTAGTACTACACAAGTGCCTGCCTGGCATGCACAAGGTCCTGAGTTCCATTCATGGTCCCAAACAAACAAACAAACAAACAGGCAATTCTACAGAAGGTCTAGTGTGTTAAAGAAATAGAATTATTAATTATTCAATCCTTTGAAATGATTATACATGTAGACTAAACTCATAGAATTGGGCCAAGGATATAGTGCAACAGCATAGCACCTGCCTGGCAAGCGCAGGTTACTAAATTTGATTCCTAGTGCCAAAAAAGAAAAAAAGAAAAACCCACAAATGATGGATCTATGCCCGTGTAGCAGTCCACCTAGTCATCATGACTTCTGCCTTCTTATTTATTTATTTGGCACAGGTTCTTGTTATGCAGCTTGGACTGTAGTGATCTTCCTATCTCAGCCTCTCCAGAGCTAGATTATAGGCATGCACCACAATGCCCAGTTTTAGGACATGGCGTGTTGGGAGATCCGGGCCAACACTGCATGTGACATTGAGAATCGAACCCAGGTCTTTGTGTTTGGCGGGCAGGCAAGTAGACCACTGAGCTGTCTTCCTAGTCCCTGACTTCTGTCTTTTTACCCTGTGTTAACCATTAACTTCCTCTTTTGATTTTGGCTCGTGCCAAGCCTCCTCCAGTCAGCTCCTACTACTACACCATACTGCCCAGATAAACTGCACCCCTATTCTGATCCATAGAAGTTCCAACCTCTGTCTCCTTCTCAAGTGTCTCCCTCCAGCTTCTCCCCGGCAGCCCTCTCATGCCCAGCAATAAAGGATTTCTTTACTTTCACCGGCTTCTGTTTCACTCCAGAGGAAGGAAACTTACAATAAACTCATGGAATGTGATTTGAATGAGTGGGTTACTATGGTGGAGCTTTGAAAATTATGCTCTGGGAGGAAAAATCTCTCTCATTAGCTTTATAAGATTAGAGTGTTTTTGTAAGCATACATTTAAAATAACTGATTCTAAAGTTCATATGGAAAAACCAAAAGACCTAAAATAGCAAAAACAATTTTGAAACATAAATTGGAGAACTTTCATTACTTGACCTCAAAACATACTCTGATAAAGATGTAGTAGCCAAGCAGGGTGGTGTTTACATAAGAAAACCCCATATGTGAATGGAACAAAGCAGAGCATGCAGAATTAAGTTAACATTAACTTCACTTTAGAATCACTTACAACAATAACTATATTTTTGTGCTTAGGCTTTCTCACAAGATTTTAAGAAATACTTATTTTAGAATGGATTAAGTTCCATAAGAAGTTGCAAAAGTAGGACCAAGTTCCAGTGGGCTTTTCAACCAGCTTCCTCCACTGGTTACGTCTCTAGTCACAGCACACTGTCTCCTGTCAAAGTAGGAGACTCACACTGCTGTTATACTCTTAATTCACATGCAGACTCTATTCGGGTTTCACCAGCTACTTATCTTTGGTGTATGGTTTTATGGAGTTTTACTACACGTGTAGATTTGTGTATCACTCATTGTAGTAAGCACACAGAGTTGTTCATCATTCTAAGAAACTCCCTCATGTTACCCTCTGATACTTTTTCTGGCCATGTCATTAAGAAGTGAAAATAGCACAACAAACAATGTAGATTACAAAAGCGTGGTTAGTTTTCAGTTGATTTTTACAAATGGCACATTTCAAGTAAGTGAGATAGAAAGGATAGAGAAGCATATTGCGGCTGTGAGCACTTTCTCAATCTACTTCGAGTTCTCTGCTCATATGAAAGTGTTTGTGTGAGATAAGATTTGAGGCTTAGTTTGTTCCATTTGGCTGTCAAGTTTTTCCAGCACCACTTGTTGAAAAGACTCTCCTTTCCTGATTGAATTACCACCACACCTCTATCAAAACTTAATTCTGCATGCTCTATTTTTTTCCACTCAATTAGAGGTCTCTTTATGTAAGCACCACCCTGCTTGGCTACTATATCCTTATCAGAGTATGTTTTGAGGTTAAGTAGTGTAAGTTCTCCAATTTATATTTCAAAATTATTTTTGCTATTTTAGGTCTTTTGGTTTTTCCATATGAACTTTAGAATCAATCCATTAATAAATATTTGAGAAACACTTTGTAGAGTTTTTATCATTGTATGAAACTAAGTTTGGGAAGAATTAACATCTGAAGAATGTAGATTTTTCAATCAATCCATGAACATGGTATATTTTTCCATTTATTTAGGTCTTTAATTTCTATAAATAGTGTTTTATAGTTTTCTTTCTTTTCAAACTTAAGGGGCCAAGGAAATAGCTCAGCAGAGTAAGTGCTTGCCTGGCAAGTGCAAGGTCTTAAGTCCAATCCCTGGTACCACCAAAAAATAAAATTAAGTTTATTGGTACTGTTTAGATATATATATATATAGTGATCACATTAATCATAGGGAACTTGTATCTGTACATGATATATATTAATTCATGGTACAGACTTTATACATATTTTGTTAAAATCACCCAAAATATTGTATGTTATATAATGCTGTAATAAATAGTACTACTTTTTTAAAAAATTCAAGTTTCATTTATTTGTTGCTAACATATAAACTTATTTTTTCATATTGATATAATCTATGTTCTTAATAAACTTGCTTGTTAGTACCAATAGCTTTCTTCTTTAGGATTTAAAACATCATACAATTATGTTTTCTGTATATTAAATTTTTCTTTCACTTTTGTTCCTCTTGTTTGTCTTTAAATTGAGTAGGACTTCTCTACCATGTTGAATAGAAGTATAATGAGTACACATATTTGTCTGTTCCTAATTTAAAGCAGAAGATATTAATTCTTTAGCCACTAAGTGTGATGCTAGCTGTAGATTTTTTGTAGATATCCTTTATCTTCTTCTTGATTTACAAAGAATTTTTAAAATATCACATATAGGTGCTGAATTATGTCAAATGCTTTTTGAGCATCTGGGGAGATGATCAGATTTTTTCTGCTTTAGTCTGTTAATGTGTCCAATTGTATTTATTGAATTTTTGAATGCTAAAATGTCTGAGTCCTTTGGAGCAACCCCACTTAGCTATGATTATTATTCCTTTCGTATTTCCCTGCACACACTATTATTAAAGGATTTTGTATTTATGCTCATAAGAAAGATTTGGCCATATTTTTCGCTTTTTTTTTCTTCTGGTTTTGGCATCCATGTAATGTGGCTTTTACAAGATGAGCTGGGAAAAATTCTCTCCTCTCCATTTGAAAGAGTTTGAATTGGGGTTGGTATTATTTCTGCCTTAGATACATTCAGTATTTCCCAATGAAAGTATATAAGACTAGAGATTTTTTACTAGACTTTCTGTTTCTTGGATTACTTTTGATAATTTTTATTTCTCAAGGAGTTGCAGCTATTAATTTATTGCCTCTTAGCTCCAAACATACCTCTTTATGTAAGCTCTGAGGTACACGAAGACATTTCTTTATTGTCTTTTCCTAGGGTTATGGTGTTAAGTGTCTTCAATAGAAGACACTGGGCAGTGTGTGTGTGTGTGTGTGTGTGTGTGTGTGTGTGTGTGTTGATGGGGGGATATAGCGCTAGTGGAAGTCTCTCCTGCATTTCCAGTGGGGCCAGAGTTGGTGGTGTGGACATGTGGACCCCTGGCATAACCTGCCCTATCCGTGGGCCCAGAACAGAGTCTCTCTGTGTTAGGAAGCCTTAGTCTGGTGATGACTTTTCCACAGCTTCTCAGCAGAGACCCTGTGCTTCTGCCCATGCTGAGAGCCCTCTTACTGCAGATGCTCTAGGGGCTCCTGTCCCTGTCTGGGTCTGGAACCCTCACTGCACAGGTGCAGTGATGTCACTGGTTGCTGATCCCCTGCCTTCCTGTGGGTGGCCTATTGCTGGCTCATCATCTCCATATCCGCTCTGAATGCACAGCGGCTGAATCCTTCCATGCCTGACCTGCCTGATCGACCCACTCTAGGGGACCACAGAACATTTTCTTGTATAATATAGTGACTTAAAAAAAATTGTAGTTAGCATTTTGTATTTTAGATTCTCTGTTTGGCCAACTGATGGTTTCTATCTCCTAATTGACCCCAGACTTTTATGAGATATTTTTTCCTGATTTCCTTGAGTTGTCCATTTGGGTTATCTTGTAGTACACTGAACTTCTTTAATGAGTTTTTTTTTTTTTTTTTTTTTGTGAAGCACTGCCGGTGTTGAAACTTTGTCACCTGTGGTTTTGTCCTCATTGAAAGAGGGGGAGGAGGCAGTGCTGTGTGTATTCAGCTGATATTTCTTTCCTCTCCTCATTCCTGTCTTCCCTTGTGTTTTCACTTGGGACTTAACTAAAGAGGAAAAACAGTGTGAGTGATATTTCTGCAATCAGTGAACCAGGAACACAGCTTCTGACATTACTAAATTGATCAGCTCCAGCTCCAGTCTTCCAGGGTTTCATAATGGCTAGCAGAGAGGTTTAGAATTTCTTGAGATACTGTGAGCACAGAGTGTAACAGAATCCTACTGCTTCGTTGCTTAGAACAGAGGTACCAGGATATTAAGCTACTTACAGGGGAAGTATCCAGGCTAACAAGCAGCTTAGTTTAGCATGAGAAATAATTAAAAATTTCAGGTTGGTTTTTCTTCCCATAGAAAAGGCAGGGGGACCATATTTCTTATAGGCATCACTATGAATAGAAATAACCCATCTATCTTTTTACTTTCATCTAGACAAAGAAAAAAGCCCCCAGACTCAACTAAACCACCAGTCAACCAAACAAAACACTGAAATAATAGAAAAGTCTCTCTATTGTAGTTAGGCCTTTGGCATGAATTTAAATTTAGCCTCTCTGGGAATTTTGGAAAAACATTTTTCTTCATTGTTTTTGTAAGCCCTATGAAGCAGAGATATAACTTCCCCAAACAAAACAGCAGGAAAAGCAAGTAACAATCCCCTGGATAATGCAAATGAATAAAAATTGCCAGAATTATTGCAGAAGTGCTAAAAGCCCTACTTTGATATTTTATACCCTATCCCTAGACTTTAGTGTTCAGAAATGCCTGATTTTAGCAATGCCAGCACACCAGGGAACAAAGTTTGTGGAGAAAATAAATTATATAGAGATATGCTCCAACTTAGAAATGGGTCATGTTCTAAGGTTTGATTTGTAATCGGTTAGACTGGCAATATATTTTTCCTCTGAAAATTAACAATATAAAAGATGGTTTGCTTTCCTAGCTAATATCATTAGTTTTTCTTTGCAAAAATTACATTATTTTTCCTTTATTATAACAGTAATACATCAGTTTTTTCTTGCTGTGTAATCAGTTACCCCAAAGCTTACAGTTTAAAATGACAATCACCTGTGAATTTTCTTGCATTAGGTATCTGGGGTGGCCTCTGTGGGTGTCCCTGATCTGGGTCTCTCATGAGGTTAGAATGAAGGGTCAATTGTGCCATGTCTTCTGGAGCTACAGGTGTGGCTGTTGACAGGCTTAAGTGTTCTGCCCTGTGGTCCTTTCTGCACAGGCTGTCTCGCGACAGTGGGTTACCCCACTCTGAGCCATCCATGGGAAAACAAGAGAGTGCCAAAGACAGACATCACAGTCTAGGGCCTGGCTTCCAGCCTGACTTCCCATCACCCCCTGGTGTTCTGTTCAGAAGCAGCACATTCCCAAGTCCAGCCCACACCCCTGGGAAAGGAAATCAAGCTCCACCTCGTGATGGAGCAGTGTCAGCATTTGTGGCTATGCATTTGGAAGGGAGGAGGCTCTGTTCTAAGCTCACCAAGCCTTCAGGTGAGACTGCAGTTTGGCTGGCTGGGGAATGCAGCTTTATTAAAATTCTGAGCTGGGGCCAGGGAGATCGCTCAGTAGAATAAGCACTTGCCTAGTAAGCACAAGGGCCTGAGTTCAATCCCTGGTTCTGCAAAAACAAACAAACAAACAAACAAACAAACAACTTAAAAAAAATTCTGAGCTGCCAGCTTTACATCCTATCATGCAGCTGACCCTCTACATTTGGATTATATCATGTGTCATACATGATGAATGATGGTTTTTGTGCAACAAAGGATTTCCTCCTCAACTTGGGAAAAAATTTCTTTCCATGGCTAAGTAGTGCAATGTTCAGATTTCTTTGTGCAGTCAGGTTAGCTGTTGGGCAGCTTGGGGAAACACGGGTAGGGTTTTTTCCTACTCTCATGGAGTGCAGCCAACCTGACCAATATGACTGATGTCTTGATGCTGTAGAACTTAGAATGTATTTTTTCCATTGAAATAATATTTTGTAAATGGTGATCAGAATTCTAAGAAGAGTTGTATTTGGGATTCATTATGGGCTGAGTAGCCCATGTAGCGTCACTCACTACCTACACCAGCATCATTATCAGAAAAATGGATTTTGTATCCCAGATGTCCATCTTATAAAGATGTTTTTAAAATGTGACTCATTTTTAAGTTGGGGTCCTGCCTGTGTTGTGTTAGGCCCACCAGAAATCTTCCTAACGGTGGTTTACATTTTGTGCTATCAGCCTTTTGGGAAGAGAAAGTGACAGAAAAAGAAGATTACTATAATTTCCTTAGCACCAAGAGCTTGGCAGATTCATCTAGACATAATTCTATTCAAACTCAGATTTTCTGCAGGGCCTATAATGAAGTCCTTTATAGTTGAGGTTTGACAGGTCATAGACATCTGTTCCATATCCAACACTTCAGGCTCATAGGCAGGTACACTTTTTCAGATTTGGGACAGGAGAAACATTCTGCCTGTCTTAGACTTCTTCAGCCCAAATCTCGATGAAAGCAGACGATGTTTGTTGTGGAGAGAGAGAGAGAGAGTGCCATTCGGTCCAAGTGTCTTTGCCTTTCCATTTTGGTATTTTATAAATGGCTGCCATCTTTTCTCGGCAATGTAATAGTTTATCATTAGAGAATTGTCTGGGAAGTGACCTGTGACTTGTGGAACTAAGCGATGCTTGAGCTTGTATTCAAGGAAGATAAAAAACTGCATGCTGCTGTCATCTCTGCCCCTCCAGGAAATCAGACACCCAGCATTACATTTGGAGCACCACCTGCTTCCTCTGACTCCCCAAGTTAAGATGTCCTGGTGTGCATGAAAAGACAAGTAGAAAAATCATCAGAAAATGCCTGTCTGTGTCATTTGTAGAATCATAGCTGAGGATTTTGTTCATTATGTGTCTTAATATGAATCTGTACTTGGTTATTCAACTTCTCTTAATTAGCCACAAGACCAGCCTGCTGTCTCAGAAGACCAGGTCCTTGGAGAAAATTTTCAGAGCAGCCAATTTACAGGTGCTATCTCTCTAAGTGTGAGGGTGTTTTATTTTATTTTTAAATTCTACAAACTTACTTAAAATCAATGGGAGGCTTCATAGTGAAAACTTAATTTTAAGGAAAATGTAAACTCTTTGAACTGCTTCTAAAATTAGGAATCGTGAACATTTAAAATGTTAGAAGAAAATGGCAAGGGAGGCAGAAAAAGGAAGGATGAGCGGCAGAAGGGATAGAGAAATAACTCAAATAGGTAGTGGATTCCAGAAAGCCGGCATCCTTACTGTTGTTCAGCCTGAATATCCACTGCCCCAAATAAAAAATGTGAGAGACATAGAAACACCTTTATGTTTGTTATCAGTAGACTTTTAATTTTACCTAAATTTGGTATGCTTGATCCTTTCAAAATCCTTTTGCCTCAAAAGAAAGATCATTAACCTAGTGCTCTGGAGACTACAGTACAGACCAATTTTGGAGAAAAAAACAGAGTGGTGTCTCTTTTCTTGTGGGCTCTCAGGGCGCTCCCATTTGCTCAGCCTCTTCAAGCCAGGGTGCAGCTTTGCCCTCATGTCATGTGGGGGGAAGCACTTTGGGCCTTGATGCTGTGCTGATTGCACTTTGAGCCTCAGATAGGGCCGTGCTCAGTGGCTCTTGATCACTGCTGTGTCTCAAAATGGTCCCCACCTGGAGAGTAGCTCCTGCACTTCTAAGAGTTCTTAGAGTAGAGGAAGTGACATTTCAAATATTTGTTATTTCTTTTTATGAGAAAAGTAATGGATTATATAGAACAGAGCTCAAAGTAACAAGAGCTGTTTAAAAAAAATAGCACACTGTCCTGTGTTTACATGTTCTGCGCTTATTTTTTTTTCCAATAGAGTACCTCATTCTATCCAAGGGCACGTATCATCCCATAGCAAGTTTACTTTATGCAGAAAGTTGCTACCCATCTCTGTACATATAATCCTGTACTACATTTAAACATGAGCAAAGGAACTGGATTTTGTACTGTAGAAACTGGCTTTTGATAAACCTTGTTAATGTTCCATCTCTTTGTCACTATCTTATTTCACTGAGAGTCTATTCTCTCCTTTTCCTGACCCCAACATCAGACACTAATATAGGACATCAGAGGTTCCCTTTTTTCAGTGGGGGCCTTCCTGACTCAAGATGCCCACTGTGTTTGTATTTATGTTGACTTATTTTCTGTCTCGTTTAAGCCACATATTTAACTGTATGACCTTCATTCCTAAAGTGAGAAGAGAATAGTGACAAGCTTGCTGTAGGTTTGTAGCAACATAGTCTGTGCTCCATTTCCAATTAGGAACTATGGAGAGAACAGCAGCCAGAAAGCCAGAAGAGCAACCTGGGCAGTGGTGCTGATGGGGTGGGGTGGGGGCCAAGGTTTGTGCTGGGCTGGGACTCGCTGCAAGCAGAGGGCTGGCTCTCCAGGCTCAGCTGAACACCAGGCACCCTGCCATTCATCTCTGCTGATAGGGAAGGATGAAGGGGGCATCACTGGACCAATCTTGTTCATCTGCTGACTGACAGTTGACAGTGCCTTGTGTGACCTCTGGTCTACCACATGCTACTGAGGGATGGAGGCTGCCTGCTTGAGGATGCTAATATGTCCACACAGAGAAAAGGGAAGATCTGCTGCATGGTAGGGAGTGCCACTGGAGCCACGGGCTGCCTCCCCGCCAAGCCATCAGGTAGAACTGTTTGTAAAAGGAGATTCTAGAGGTTACCAGAAGCATGTGGTTAGGATCCAAAGAGATTATGTGGCTCCAGTGCCACTAGTGGGCCACATGCCTTAATTAAGCTCATAGGGCTTTGATTTCTGCACCAGACTGATTATTTTAATATGACCAAACTGACAACAGATGCTGAGGAGAAAGTAAATAACTGTGTTTTGCCAATATTTCTGGAGTATAGAGCAATGCAAACCAGCAAAGCTATGAGTCTTTGAAGGGTGACAAAGGATGTCATGTGTATCCATCTGAAATATAGATGCTAATCCTTAAAATAACTTCATTAAAATGTAATTTCTACTTTCAAGATCATCTGATTTTGATAGTCAGGAATTATTGTGTTAATGGGGAAAAATTTCATAAAACTCAGGTAGAAATTTGCCATCAATTAATACAATATTATAAGCTTTCACAGATGCCTAAGTTAGACATGGCCCTTAAATGTGGTAATTAATCAAGATGGTACAAAAGTAGAAGTGGAATTCTCCAAATGAAATGGATGAGGGGTGCCCTTGCTAGGAAGTGGGAGCTGGACTTGGCTAACAGAGCCGAGCGGGGTTCTGGAAGGCCTCTGACCAGCAGCCCTAAGGAGCACAGCAAGGCTTCACAGGCTGGTGCAGAGGAGGCAAGAGCAGGGGTTACGCCTTTCCCTCTGTGTTGCCAACATGAAGCACCCTTCCTGGCACGGGGCACCCAGTGTTCCATGGCCCTTCTCGATGGTGATGCTGTTTGCTGGAAGACAGATTCCTGAGCCTTGGGTTGCCAGTCCCCACCGTCACCCTGCACTTGCCTCCCTATGCACTGATGAGCCCAGGAGCCCTCTCTAGTCAGGAGCAGTGGCCCAGACCTGCCGCACAGCTGGAGTTTGATGGGAGTCGCAGAGCAGCCTGCTCATCCCTCGAGCAAGTGCAGTGTCCAAAGCCCTCAGCACCCTTGCCCGAAGGGGCCACGTGCGTCCTGTGTGATGAGGTCGGACAGAAGCTGGCCCCTGTCTATTTTCATGTAAGAGAGCGATGCTGCCTTGATTTTTCTTTTTACTCAAAAGAAAGCAGGTGATCAAGACTCAGGAAAACATTTACATTTTTACTCCTTGAAAATATGCCTGATAGGGCCTAGCTTTTTTCTTTTTTACATATTACTTTTTAGTTTTTTCTTTTATTTTATAGTTTACTGATTATGATGAAAGTGTTCACTTAAGAAACATCGGAAGTGCCTTAAAAATATAAAAAGGAAAGAGAAATCACCCATAAGTCAGCATGCAAAACAGTCACAGTTACATTTTCACCATGTTTTCTGCTAAGCATTTTCCTGTGCCTTTATTCTTGAGTGAGATACTTCTTTGTATTTTGCTTTTGTCCCCACTCAATTCTATTATTGTCTGATACCATGGAAAAATTATTTAGGATAATACTTTAGGAACTTATAATCTTATATTTTAGAGCTGTGTTACAATTTTTTTTTAAAATCCGCACTTTAAAATGCTATGACCTCAAATTATAAAAGCAGTAAAGGACAACACAGTATTCAACTACAGAGCCTCTAGGCCTGTGTGACTGGAGCTGTGGTTCCCTCCCTTTTCTAGGGCTCTTGTCCCATATCTGCACAACAATCAAACCATCCTTGATGCTGTGGGGGGGGGCACCTAGAGTAGGATCTGGTCAGGGTGCTTGAGGGACCCTTTGGGACCACATGGAAGCTCTACTTTATTCCAGTATGACTTGAACTTTTAAATGTCTTGAATGTGTGACATGGAGAAGAAGTTTCAAAGGAACAGATGAAATGGGAGAATCTGAAACTATACTTTGTTTTGAGGGTTGACAGTTTTTACTACCTGTCAGGGAGATAAACACTTTAGGACCAGTGCTGGTACGACCACTGATCCTCACCAACAGCAGTATGAATTGGTAGTGCTAGGTGATAAGCCAGTCCAGATAGTACCTTATTGTGAAGTATGGGTTTAAGGTCTTAGTCACATGATGAGGTTATGCTTCCACTGGTGGTTAGTGCTGAGGGCTTAGTCTGACTGAAGGCCCTTCCCATGTTGCAAACTCTGTCCCATGGCTGGCCTACTGTTCTTGGAAGATCCCATTAGATAGTGTGCCCTCAGCTTCCCAGTTTAGAGGAGCCTGGACCTAGAGCAGAAGACTGGGGGGTGAGACTCACTGTCCGGTTCTCCCCTCCCCATTCCTGCTCTCTACTAACACCTTCACCCAGAAGGTAAGAATTTTAGTTAACATGGTTTCAGTGTAGGAAAGAGAGCTTATGGCTGGTTGGTTTATGCCTGAATTTGCATTATTGCAGGTTTATTATAAAGAAATTTTAAAACTGTATCATTTCTCAAGCAAGGAAATGGTGATAAAACAAGACCTTCACAAAATAAAAAGCAGTATCAGAATCATCTTCTAATGCTTTTGAACATGTCCTCCAAATCACCTTCAAAATCTCTGCGAAAGTGTTGCTCTAATTAACCTTTCTGCTCCTCAAGGCTTTCAAGAGAAATAAAAATTTATTCCTCGCCCTCGTATGCCCTTGACAGAGGACAAGTCATTGGCATCAGCAGAGCTGTCCTCTGGGAGCATGCGGCTTTGCAGTGTGCCCCACTGAGAGCAGGGCAGGGACCTGTGCCCAGCCAGCCAGAGTAGAGGCCTCCGCCCTGTGGTGGCTGGGCAACAGATGTCCTTGCCTGGCAGACCTTCCTGTCTGCATTTCACGCCGGCTGGTGATCAATATTTAGGACCAAAGTGATGAACGCCTTTCATGTTTAGCAAGCTTGACTTTTTCTGTGATGAAACTTGCCCACTAATTTTGAAACAAACATTATAAATGCCAGTATTTCTAAATTCCTACCCTTCCTATATCTTATTTAACCCATATAATGTGATGAAAGGATCTCTGGCTCTTTGGTCCCCAGTACTTAGCTTTGCAGAATTTCAGTGTGAAAATCATTTTAACAAATCAGCCTTGGTTTGTGCCATTCCTGGACTTGACAAGTTCTCATCTCTCATGGAACGGAAGATGGCCCTCTGAGTTCTATTCATTTTTTTAATTCCTAAAACTATATACAGTAGTTTTCCCCAATCCAATGTTTCACTTTCCAAGGTTTTAGTTATGCATAGTTAATTGTGATGCAAAAGTATTAAATGAAAATTCCAGAAATAAAGTATTTATTGATTTTAAATTTGTATCATTCTCATTAGTATGATGAGATGTTGCACCGTACCACTGTACCTTGCTCTGGACATGTATCACTCCTTGGTGCAGCATATCCGCTTTGCATTATGCTTCCCATTTGTTAGTCACCTGACAGCCATCTAGTTTATTAGATTAACTGGCTTAGTTTTCCAGTGCTTACCTAATCTTTATTGTACTTAATAGTGGCCCCAAAGTGCATAAGTAGTGGTGAAAGGAGGTACCAGGGCATAAAACACAGAAAAGCAAATCAACTCTGGGTGATGCTGCAACACTGAAGAAGATATAGGAATAAACATCGTATATACAATATAGAGTTGGTGCTCTTAGCAGTTTTAAGGATCCACCAGAAGGTGAATGGCTTCTGTATTGGTACTATTTTTCTCTTTTATTTACTTAAACCGGGAATGACAAAATGATTTCATTACATGTTTTCTCTATGAATAATAAGAGACCCCATGGATGTTGTGTTGAAAAAGAATTTTGTGGTTCCATTTGGGGAAAATTAAAGGATGCTGTAGTTGATTAGTGATGTCTGCAGGGAACATGGATATGGAGGAGAAGCAAATATGCCATTTGATCTTGTGATGTATCAAGTTCACATATAGATGATGATACTACACTAACAGTTATATAGTATTTGCTATACACTGGGTCTTGCATTTTTAAATTTAATTCTTTTTTTTTTTTTTTGGTGGAACCAGGGGTTGAACTCAGGCCCTTGCGCTTGCCAGGGAAGCGCTTATTCCACTGAGCCATCTCCCTGGCCCCTCATTTAATAATTAAAATAACTCATAAAGCAGGTATGAATAAGGAAACATGCAATGCAGAAATTCTCACAAATGAGGACATGGAGATCAATAAAGTTAAATGACTAAATTAGCCAGTAGAAAGAGGAGGGTCCAAGTCAGGCAGTCTTGTACCTGAGCCCAGGCTCTCACACAGAGCCTGTCTTATCTTTTGCTTGCTATTTCTGTGCCTGCTGCCCTAGGACTGGTATAAGACTCAGCAACATGTCAGAAGAAAAATGCAATATTAAATTTATAGGATGTTCATTTGGTCCTTGGTTTCCCAGATAAAAGACATGATGGGAAACATCATCAGTGATGAGAACAGCAAACCACCTTCCTCCTTCCTGTCCACTGTGAAGCATACCTAGTTCTCCCCTCCACCAGCACTGCCCACTTCTTACAGGAGGTGGATAGGAAGGGATCAGGTATGGACATTTAAAGATGGGAAAGGCACTGATGGTAGGAAAGGCATTTAAGAGCCCAATGTTCATTTTTATATGAGACACCTGTATATATAAAGTTGTATTACATATTTATGTGCATATAATGACATTTGGATCCCAAAACACCTCCTGTGCAGTAGTAGTCCCTTGAGATTACATTGTCTGATGGCCTCACAGCTGTTTTAGTTTGTGTAGTGCATTTTATGAGATTTGCATGATAATGAGAGCAACCTAAAGGCCCATTTCCCAAAAAGAGCCCTGTCATACCGCAACACACCATTTTATATGTATTTTAATGATTCAAATAAGATACATGGCTAAAGAGAGTTTTATAAATACCATTTACTTCATACATTAGCTTAACAAAAATCCTTATTGCATACCTATTCTTGCCTATTGATACAAGGCAAAGATGGTGATATAGTGACTATAAGAAGTAATGACTGCCCTCCCTGGGCTCACAGTTTAATGCTAGAGATAGTCCTTGACCAAACAGGGACATGAGAATTATGTGCAGACATGGTGAATAGGCTTGGAAAGAACCCCAGTCCCAAGGTTTTGGGGTGGCCATTGTAGGGGGATGAAGGAACCATGTGACCAGCCCAGGCATGTCCTTGAAGTCCTTCCTAAAGAGTGTGACTCTAGCCTAGGGGAGGGCATTTGGGAGATTGTGCTATATAATGAGATTTTTTTGTTATTGTTGTTCATGAGGAAAGATAATTGTGGCTACATTGGAAAAATGGATTGAGAAAGGAGTCTAGAAGGTTTGCAAGGCTGTTGTAGGAGTCTAAACAAGAAGGTCAGGCTAGTTGGGGCAGGGAGGACTGGATAGTGAAGAGAAGGAGTGGGGGGCTCTCCAGATGTGTAGGAGATGAAAATTAGATATATTTGGGGGCAGATTAGTTGTGAGTCATGAAGTATAGGGAAGGGAAAGGATGACTGGAAAGGAAGAGCATGGCGACCCTGTTTCCAAACTTGGGATGCGGGAAGAGGCTGGCAATGAGGCCTCTCCGGTGTTGTCGAGCTGGCCCCAGGGAGATGTCAGCAGGGCTGCACGTTTATCATAATATGGTGTGTTTCACGCCACTGTGTATAAGCCTGGGAAACAGCTGTAGTACTAAGGGAAAAAATGTGCCAATCTATGGTTTTGTTGATTTTTAAAATTTAGTCATATTTTCACTGTAGACTAATAAGAATTCTAGCAATGACAACAGAAATGAATAAAAATAAATGTCTTGTCTAATGTCCTTGTTTTTATTTTTGGATGTTTCTTTTCCAGTCTTATAACATTCACATTTCAGTGTTTCATGGTAGTCTCCATAAAAGATGCAATAGAATTGTTTCCTGTCACTACTATCCCAGTTATTTGTTTATCTTTCTATATATCTCTCTGTGTGGTATTTGAAATATATTGCAGTGTTCTGTTCATTTGATAAATCAAGAACTGTAATTTTCTAAGCATTTAGTTAAGTTTAAGATTTCATTACTGCAAGACCTTAACATTTTTATGTGTGTCCCTCTTTTCCTTCTGTATTATCCCTCAGGTTAAATTCTTTCAAGTGGGGTTAGTGCATTAAAGAGGTTGGACAGGCTTCTGACCCTAGACATGGGCAAAGCGGCTGGTACTTGCTATGGGGGCAAAGTGTGGGGCAGATTTTCCCCCTGCGGGCAGCTCAGGGAATCTCTTGGCACTCAGTAGGTAGTGGGCCTCACTATATCAGGGAGCACTGGACCACCTGGGGCTGTGCCTTATGACTCGAGGGCCACAGTAATGCTTTTGAGCCTACCAAATTGCACACTGAGCCTGGGGTGATGCCTTTCCTCTCCCAGTCTTCCTGTTACTGGAATAATGCCACAGTGACATATTAACCAGTGGGAACCTGTAAGTCACTAGCGCAAGCCTCTGGGTTCCTCCACACTTGCTGGGCACTACACAGGCTGCTGAGGGGTCCTGTGTAGCTGGAAGGGGGTGAAAGGTCTCCTGTGATGTGGTCCCAGACTTTGCTCATCATTTATTCTCATTGCTCTTCAGTGTCAGCCCCCTGCAGCCCTGAGGCCATGCTGCCATCTGGGCAGGAAGGTCCTCCAGCCCTCACGTATGTGCGTCCTCACCCTCAGGTGTACACTGCATCATTGTCAGGACTCCATGGGGCAGCTTTCCCATGTTTCTCTGTACTCCCATGCCCTACCTTGTGCCCTTTTGCTGCGGACACCTCTAGTGCCCTCTGTCTGCACCCAAAGTGGGTTTTCTGTTATTTCTTTGAAATGCTTGTCTCTTGAAGGTAGTTGTACTGTCCTTGGAGGCAGAAGCTGTGCCATACTCCCCTGATAACCTTTGGGACAGCCCTTTGGTACTCTGTATATCTCTCTGTGTGCCTGACCTCAGCAAAGCTAATGTGACTATTAAACCATAACATCTTTGCTCCATGACTTGGGACGAAGCTTTCTGGCTGTTCCCCTCACATATTTCCTACATAAGTGCTCATATTTAGAACTTTCCCAGGACATGACTAAAGGACTCCTAGGACTTGCACATGCCAGTTCTCTGTACCAAGTTGAGGGGCATGAGAACATGTTAATGCTAAAAAATCCTAAACTGGGCAGTCCTTAATATGCACCGGGGCAAGAATGTGCTGATGGTGGTGACCTGGGAGACAATGGGACCCTGGGAAGTGCAGGTTTAGCCATCTGGTCCTTAAGAGGGTGACTGTCTTTGGTTTCTAAGAATGGTACTTGAATTGTGGTGTCTGCTGTGTTTATTGAAGCATTCTTCTACTGCTCCTTTTAAATCCAGTTGAGCCAGTGTTCTGATTGATGGTGAGAGTGGTCAGGGGGAAGCTACCCATTTATCCTGGAAGTTGGAGCTCCTTTTATTGTGCTAGGATCTCCTGGTGTAGTGGGGACCCCTGGCTTATGGGCTGTGCATCCAAGAGGAGCTTGGGCTATTTGCAAAACAATATACCTGAACTAGAGGATCTGTTCCCTGTAACTGAGATTAAAAATCAGATCATCCAAACTTAGGGTAGTGCTCTATGGTGCATTTCTAACTCAAAATAAGAAATAGGCACATTGACACATTTAATGACATGTGTTAGTATGTGTGTAGAGCTTTACAGTTAAACTTGCATTTCTTTCTTTCTTTCTTTTTCTAGCCAAACATCATGTCAATGGCAACAGAACAGTTGAACCTTTCCCAGAGGGAACACAGATGGCTGTATTTGGTAAGATATCAACTCTGAAAGAAAACCCAAATTGTGTGCAAGCCTACTGCCAACTTTCTTAGTTTTAGCAAGTGTCCTCAGGACTTCAAAATCTGGGCTCCTCTAGATATTTACAAGTCATTACAGCCAAGAAAACTATCGTGCTCTTAGTAATTTCTGGGATTGGGATCTTATTCTATAGATTTTAGTGTGCTTTCTTTTCCCACATTGACAACCCAAATATCAAACTGTGTATTTGCTATTTATTTTGTCCACACTGTGAATTAACCTACTAATGTAGGGCTTGAGGTTTTTCTTTGCTAAGGGGAGTTTTTTGTTTTCTCTTTGATGTAGAACTTTAAAAGTCTGGGACTCAAGCAAGTAGTTTTGAGTTATTTTTCCACAATTATCAATCTAATTAGATGAACTTCTTCATCATCAACTGAGCACATTCCTTAGGAGAAAACATTAATTGAAATATTTTAAGTAGGACAAAGTCCACTTTCTGGTTGTATACCTAAGATGCACAAGTATAAGATTGAGCAGAATTTTCCAGTTAAATTCTAAAATCATTGGTGAAGAAATCCTTCTAGGGCCAGGGATGTAGTTCAGTGGTAGAGCACCTCCCTAGCATGTGTAGGGCCTTGGGTTCTACATCCTTACCACTGAAAATAGAAATTCCAGGTCTATGTGTCCTTACTCCTGGACTTTCTTCCAAATGTCTCTGCATCTGTATCTTCTTTTTCTTCCTCATGTCGGTTTGTTTTGTGGCTCTCCTTTCTCTGGCAATGTCCTCCCCAATGGACAGGAGGAAATTCTACTGTCTCTGTTTTATTTCCCCCTGCCTTTAGACATGTTCTGTTATTTGTTCCATCCTAGAATCTGAGGCCCACTGGTTCACAGATTCTCTAGTCTTATCTTATGGGGCCTTGAGGATGGTCTCCAGGGGGAAGGAGAAGCTTGGAAACTCTGACTGTGCCTGCCCTCCAGATTGCCTTAGAACAAGCCAGATCCTAAATGAGTACCTTCTCTCCATCCTGATGGAGCTGATGTAGTTATTGGTGAGGCTGAATTGTTGGAGGGTTAAGAAACAGGAGCCTGATCTGCCTGATGTGGCAAATGTTGCTCTGGATGAGCTATTGCCTTTTTAAATATTCTAGTTAATGATTAGAAGTCACTATGCTCAGAAATTTAAATGAATAATTTTATTTTGTAGAAGGCATCATGAGTACCCTAAAATGTGTGCTAAAATAACTGATTTATTCACTTTCCTGTCCTGCAGTTTGGTTACCATGGGACAAAAATGCCCCACATGTCAACATCCAAAGACTTATTTTTTTCAGATTTTCCAACACAAGACATTAAGAAATAAGTTCCCTGTCTTGTCAGGAAGTGTCAGTTGATACTGATCCCCTGTGCCCTCCTTCCACTGTGGTATTGGCAGAAACTTCAGTCATGGAGGGCAGACTCTGCACCAGATGGGCTCATGTCATTGTTTGGCAATACAACTGGAAACCAATTTTGATTGGAAACTGGAAATACCATAGAATAAACCTTTGTGGCAGGTTTTTTTTTTTTTTTTTTTTTTTTTTCCTGATCACCAAGTTGGCTAATAGAGGCTCACTAAAATTCCTAACTAAAGGCCTGCATGGTTTGACTTTGATAGACAAGTTTCCCTTCCAAGGCCTCTGTATTCTGGAGAAAAGACTGTTGGTGAGTGCTGGGCCTTTTCCAGCCTGGCCTTTGCTCTGCCTTCTCTCTACTAGGAAGCCAAGGTGGGGTGGGCAGAGACAGCCTTGGGAAGGCCTCTGGGCATGGTCAACGTGTGGCTTGAGATGACCTGAGTCACATGTTGAGTTCATCCAAATTTAACAGCATATAGAGGGTAGAATTATACAGATCATAAAGTGAAGAAGTCTTTCTCTAGAATTTCAGTTTGGATCTTTTAGATGCATAAATTAAGGTTGGCTAAAGATATGAAAGTGTTTCCTATTAATGTTTCCAGAACTGTCCTTTTTATGTCACTTGTCCATCTGGTCTCCAGTGGAATGAGGGAGTAGATAACTTTTGGGGAAGGGTCTGTCATGCTGGGCACATAAAGGTCAAACTAAGACCCTTTGAGCTGTATGAACACTTCCTCCTGCCAGCACCTGGGAAGGCTAAGGAGCTTGCATAATCCTGTTCTCAGAGTGCTCATCTGAATTATCCAGGGACTCTCAGCCAGTGAAGCTAGAGTTTGATCTCAGAACCCATGTTCTTTTCTAATGTTTCTTCTCTATGCATGAGTTTAAGGAACTCTGGGAGGGCCTTGTAGATTCAGAGATACCTTTCAGTTGGCTGTATATACAAAGCATGATATCCAGCCAAGCCAATTTAGCAAACTGGTTTATCAACTCCTATGCATCTGAGAGTGCTCTGAGAGACTCTTGAGATGCAGCTTTTGCCTGGAAAATGCTGCTGGGAGCAATGTCTCCTCTTATCATTTCCCCTTCTGACTTTAGGAGCAAATGTGAACATACAGATGTCTTACATCTCCTTTATCGTGCATTAACCAAAGCCTTGATGGTACCTTGTACTAGTGCAGAGGCCCTCCACCTTGGAGGCCTTGATATTTTATGTGAAAATAGTATCACTAATTACAATTTCCTTATCTAGTGGTTAATTATTTTGGTGTACCTAATAGAGTGCTGTCTAAATAGAACTTTTAGATTTAATCTACTTTGCTGGTGACGTGGATCTGCCATTAGGCTCTCAGATGGAGTGCAGGATATAAGGAAGGACAGAATGTGAGGGATCAAGGCACATTCCAGGGTGATGGTACCCGAATGTCCTATTATATGAAGTGATCAGAGAATATATAGATAGTTCCTTAAAAACAGTTCCGGGCATATAGTCTTTACAGAATATTTTTAGCTCAAGACATTTCAGTTCTTTCAGGCTTTCTTTTGTAGTCCCTTAGTGAACTCTTTTACAGGCCCCTGTTTTTCAGCCTTGAGTTCTTCAGTCCCTTTGTTGCTCTTTTCCTGGGCTGCTGGTGGGCATAATGCTAATGAAGGCCATGGGCCTTTCTCCTGGTGGGCCCTGCCTGTCTGCCTGTGATGCTCCCTTTCAAGTCAGCAGGGGCCCTTTCCTCACAAGCTGGAAAGGGAAACTGGACATTTAACAGTTGCCTAATGTCTGTGCTCCTAGTGGCTCAGAGTACTCTCTGGCCATCATCCCTTTAATCCTCACATCTGCCTTGTGAAGTGGGCACCACTGTGTTCTTTTGTAGGCAGACAAACTGAGGCACCAAGGATTAAAGAAATACGGTCAAGCAGAGGAGATGCTTTCTCCCATATATCTTTTGCCAACATGCTGTGCCTGTCTTAGAAAGGTGCTCTGTGGCTTCCAATATCTTAATGAAGGTGACATTGGTTGGCAGTGGGCCACTCTGTGCATGAAGAGAGCCAGGCTGTAGCCTCCCTGGGGAGAGGGCTCCTCAGCACAGAGCAGCTACTCATTTTATTAAAGATACTTCACAGTCAAGAGGACCAATCATTTCAAGTTAAAAATAAAAGCTTCTTAACAGAGAAAAGTAGAAAGTGAGGGGCAGAGGATTTCAATCTTGAACATGGGGTTTTTAGCACAATTTTACAAAGTAAGATAAAGCATTTAGAGCTAGAACATAAATTTGTCATCCAAACCAGGGTACTAGAAAGGTACTATTAAGAATTGTGTTGAAATGATGAGGTATGTACCTGGAGGGATTCAGGCCGCTGCAATATAATGTTGCCTTATAATGAGAGTGTGTGTTACACCAAGAGTAATAAAGACACATTGAGTGAAGTAGAAATTGAAAAAAATATGAAGTAAGATATATAAAATGAAGTAAATGAACAAAAACTTATAATGCCATAGGCTTTGGTAGTTGTAATATAGCACTGACACATAGTTAAGCTAACTTCATAGATTTTACCCAGTAAATATTGAATGACTTCAAATTAAAAGTTCGTTCATATTTATAAAACCTAGCTCATTTGCCTCTCAAGAAGAGAAGAAACGTCGATCCTAACCAATGGAGAAATGGAGTTAAAGTTACTGAAAGTAACTTAAGTTAAAGTTAAGTTAAAGGAACAAGTTTAAGTTAAAGTTAACTTAAAGTTACTTCCTCTCATTTACTGAGATTTTACTATGTGATGGAATGTCAAGACTTTTCTTAAAAACAAAAAGCAAGCAAGCAAGCAAACAGTAAAGCTCATTTAGACTCCTTTTGGCTCATCATTAGAAATTCATATCCAGGGGCTGCAGCCCATGATAGAGCACTTGCTTGGCATACATGAAGCCCTGGGTTCTATCCTGGTTCTAAGAAACAAAAAAAATAAAAACTTCCATGTTGTTTGGTGAAAGCTAAGATTCTGAAAAAACAAAAACAAAAACAAAACAACAACAAACAAACAAAACCCTACCCTAATGTTCAGAGACTGATGCCTAGCAAAAGGGCTCTGTGAATTCCCTTTTGGGTGTTTAGGCTCCCAATGTCCTGACAGTAACACTGCGATGGAGAAACCTGTGATCTGTGTTAGGTTCTCTTGTGCCTTCTATAGAGCAGAAGCCCATTACCTTCATCACTCACTGCCGCTGGTGGCCCAGGGACATGGAAGGTCTGATGGCTGATGGGGCCAGTTGCAGTCAATATAATAATTGGTTGGGGATTTTCATTGTACCCCCAGGCACAATGCCCTTGGGGGTAAGGAACTCACCATTACCACTTCAGTGAGGTCAATGTCTGTAAGATGGACTGGTCACAAGAACAGTTTCTTCCTTGACTTGAACTAGAGGTGATTTTTGAAACAGCCCCAGTTGTCTGCCAGCCAAGAAAGCAGCCTTGGAAGCAGCAGGCAATATGTCAGACTTCAAAGGAAAATATATTGGTGTCTCATTGGCTCGCATCCAACATTATGTTGGTAAATAATTGAATCCCGGTGTGGCATATTTTTCCCTGAACCTTGACTGAAAGCTACTGAAGCCTGTTCTGTAAGTTGAGAAGTGGCAGTCACTCATTCAGGAAAAAAGACCAGGAAGAATGACTCTGAAATGTGTTTGTAATTAACCAAGCAACCTAGAGTCACAGTCTGTTAGAACAGCAGGCTGCTAACTGGTGCAAACTTACAAAATGGTGAGGCACTTGGAGAAACAGAAACAGCCTCTTACAGGATTGTGATGTGCCTCTGAGGGACAGTAGCTGGTCATCAGAGACATAATTTAGGCACATTTTATATACCTTCTTTGTGTGTAAAAATCTCTTTCATTTTCATCTCTGGTGTCAGGAGGTTAGTTATATAGGGAAGAGAAAGAGACCTTTGAAAACATGTATTGAAAATCCCTCTGGTGTGGGTGCCGCAGCTGGGGGTGGTTCCCCCCTTGTTTTGTGTGGATCCAGAGCAGTGCAGAGCAGAGCACTAAATGGTCTCTTCTGCAGGTGGGGAGGGCAGTGTGGAATGGATTTAAAGTATGGAAGATGGAAATTGGTTGGGGATTTTCAGTGCTTGAAGCATTGACTTGAACTTGTTATGGGCAGGTGTAAGTTAAGTAATATTTAACAAAGTACCACTTTATTTATTTGGAGATCATTTATCCATAAACCTCAACCATTTGAGGTGTAAATAAGAACCAGAAATTAAGCCCTCCACAAAAAGTTGTGAAGTCTATAAAGAACTGAAAATTCACATAGGTCCCTGGAGTCAGAGAAACCTTGATGTAATGTAGGACCAGTTTCTTGCCTCCTCTATAGCCACCCCTTGTCTGTGAAGTAGAGGAAGACCACATGTCCATGAGGCTGGGTCAGAGTCTGGAGAGAATGGGTCAAGGCTTTCAGCAGGAGCCCCCTGTGCAGGGGACTGCTTGGTGGGCAATTGGCGACCCCAGTCAGGCCATCTGGAGACAATGCCCTGGAAGAGGGACCCCAACATTAGTCAGCCCCCCTTGAACTGGGCACCTCTCCTTTATAATGCCACGCAGTGCCTTGACTTTGGGATTCTGGAGTTGGCACAGAGCATGCGTGGAGACTAAGTCCTGCCAGCAGTTTTTCCTGTAGCTGCTCCCCACAAGCCTACATCACACGGGATTCCTTCCAGGTCATTGTAGAGCACTTCAGAAATACCCACAATTCTCTTTTGACCTCAACTATGAAGTTGGCCAATTTTGGTTAGTCTTTCCATCATCAGCTCTAATGTACAGTCTACCTACTTGACTGATTTCTTTTTAAGTTTTGAAAAATACACTGAATAGAATGTATAGGAGAAAAAAATAAATTCTATTTTTATGTTTTCTGTTAGCTTTTTAAAAAATTTTATTTTTATTCATTTGGTATAGGGTCTCACTACGTAGTTCACACTCACAGTGATCCTCCTGCCTCAGCCTCCCCAGCGCTGGGATTACAGGTGTGCACCACCACACCTGGCTTCAGCCAGCACGACACACCAGGGTTCTGGTGCCTGCACATCCTGCGGTACCGGGGATCAAACTCGGTTCCTCACTCTCACCAGGCAGGCGCTTAGACCTCTGAGCTTTCTCCCCAGCTTCTGTTAGCTTTTAAAAGGAAGAGAAACATGGATGTGGAAAGCAAAATCTTTTAGAAAGATTCCTTGTTATTTAGTTTGATTCAAGAAGCATTTTAAGGAAAAACACAGAGCAATATGGAGCAACACATGATATAAAACAGTCTCTTGGTCTTGTTCTCCCAACTCTATCTTGGGTCTTGTTATACAACTGGTTAAAGGAAAAAAGTGGTTAAAGGAAAATCAAAATGCATGTATAAAGCATTTCAAAGAAACATTAGAATTCAGTAAATATCAGACCAAAGCAAAATAAGTAAAAGGAAATATACAAAGAGTACATTCAGTAATCCTATATAATTTATAAAAGTTGAGTACAAATTTGGCTCTGTGTTTCCTAGCAACAGCATGAAGAAAGATCAGTTAGTGGTATGACTGAGTTTATTTTTCATTGTGGTAAAATATACATAATATAAAATTTACTATTTTAATCATTTTTAAGCCTGCAGTTTGATGGCATTAAGTATATTCACATTGTAGTGCAGTCATCATCACTTTAAATCCCCAAAATGGTTTTCTTCTTCCCAGGCTGAACCTATGCTCGTACTCCGTCTCCATTTCCTCTTTCCCCACTCTCCTTTCCACCCGTGTGGATTTAACTACGCTTAAGGAGTGCCTGTAAGTGGGATCACTCAATATTTTTATGGCTCTGGCTTATTTCACACAGCACAGTGTCTTTGCAGTTCATCCACACTCAGTGTAGGTTAGAATTTTCTTCCTTTTTACAGCTAGTACTATTCTACAGTGTATGTAGATAGCCTTTTGCTTATCTGTTCATGCCCTGACAGGCACTTGGGTTGTCTCTTCCTTTTGGCTGCTATGAACACAAGAATACAAATATCTCTTGTAGCCCTTCACTTAAATTTTTTGGTGAGTTTGCCCAGGAGTGGAACTGCTAGAGCCTGCAGGGATTCTGTGTTTACTGTTTTGAGAACCAACCCAGGCCATTTCCCAGCATAGTTGCACTTTTACATTCCCACCAACCAAAGCACAAGGGTGTAAATTTTTCCACAATTTTGTTAACTCTGGTTGTTTTGTTATTGTGTATTTATTTAGTTTGTAGTATCTGACGAGTGAAGAGTGGTGATACATTTCAGTTTTACTCAATCCTGAGAACATACATGTGGCAGCAGGGGTGGGGGTATCTTAAAAATTCCTGACTGTAGGACCAGAAAGAAATCTTGGTTCAGGGTGCTGAGGATAGGACAGTGCGTGCAAGGCTGTCAACAGCCTTGCTGCCACCACGCTTGAAAGGCACAGCAAGAGTGTGTCATGTGTGCTCTGGGTACAGGACATCCAGCAGGATGGTTCATCCGTGCCCCCTTGCTGGTGCCACCACACTCCTCTGCTGAGCTGCACTCAGCCACCTTGTTGTGTTGTATCTAAAGCAATCGATGGGCCAGATAGCTTTTAGGAGATTTTTCTCTCTAATTCTCTCAGTGAGTTAAAACTTTTTTTTAAAAACATCTTTATTGTGGAACAGTTGAAGTGTGTATGCGAATGCAGAGAGACTGTCACTCAGCCTCTGCAGTGTTGGTCACAGCGTCCTGCACCTCATCCGTGCTTCTGCTCCCTTGCCTTTACCCCCACTTACTCAGAAGCCAACTTCAGCTGCCACACCAGCTTACCCATGGGTATTTTTGTATGTACCTTTGAAAGGCATCGCTATAAGAATGATTTTTTTTTGGTACCTAAACTCTTTTTAATACCCATAGTAATATTATCTGTCTACTGAGTCTATATTTCTGTGTGGTCTCATATTTGTGAGGCAGTTTTTACCTGTCTTTCCATTACAATTAGTTATTTTATTTAGGTTCTTTTAATCTGTAACTTCACTTATCTCTCTCTTTTCCTTTCAATTTTTTCTCTTAGTCTGAAGTGAATGGTCCTGTTCTTCTGTTGTCAGCATTTTCCTCTAACTGGGAGTAAGAGGCCTTATCAGAACCATGTGTGGAGCTGTGTAAGTCACTTGGGAGGCATTAAATGACTGGTTCTTTCTCTTTTGGTGAAGGAACAGCCCTCATTAATCCTTACCTGATCTATTTTTTTACTGGGAATTTTGAGATATGGTTGGCTGTCTGTATCTGGAGTTCTACTTCTATGGGTCCAACCAAAGTCAGATTGGAGGTTATTTTTAAAAGATTCTTTTTTCTGCTGAACATGAACAGCCATTGTTTCTTGTCATTCTCTAAATAGTACAGCATGGTGAATGTGTATTGACATAGCATTTGCAGTGTGTTACGTATTATGAGTAACCAGTGATGATTTAGAAGTACATGGGAGGGGAGCATAGGCCACGAGCAAATACCACACCATTTTACATCAGGCACCCGAGCAATTTCAGGCTTTGGTGTCTTCGGGGCTGGAAGGGGGCTAGGACCAATTTCCCATGCATACTGAGTGCGACTGTATTCTAGTACTAGCATTTCCCTTTATTTATGAATCTGCTACAAAAAAGAAACTTTCCTTTATGACTGATGTGGTCATCAGAGACAAGTCTGACCACTAAAGCAGGATAAATGCTTCGTGTCACTGAGTCTGCTCTGTTGCTCTGTGGGTCTGAGCATGGGTGACATGCATAGTATGAGGAAACGGAATATATAGAGAGCTGCTTCCATTCAGTCATTTCACAAATTGTGGGAGCCACTCTCATTAGCTTAGGTGACAGTTTCCCTTGACATGCCATTTGTTCAGACAGTTGTGCACACTACAACACACAGATCACCCCAGCTGACTAGTGTGAATACAGAAGTAGCATGGCTCAGGTGGCAGAGTGTGGGTGCTCTGTTTCTGCCCCAGATCTTGTGACCAGAGGACATGAGTCCTTCTGACTCTCCATGGCCCAGGATTAGAACCAACTCCCAAGACAGCCTCTAGGCTGGAGGTTTTCCTAGATGACGAATGCTTTTAAGATACTGAACTGGTGAAAAGGGCAAGCGGCCGGGAAATTCCAAAGCCGCCTGGTGAATGCTGCCCACAGTGCAGACCCGCAGCTGGCCTTTCCCTGGGCGCGCTTTTGCATTCTTTGACTTCATATGGCTAAAGAGTCTGAGGGCACGGGAGACACACATATCAGAGTGCATTTTCCATAGTTCAGTTTCACAGATGGTGTTGGTAAAGCTTCCCACAGTTATCCCTGCCAAATTCCGCGAGTGGGAATTCTTTACTGACCCACTTATTTTTTAATCTCATACATAGATGTATGTATGCATGTATGTTTACAAGTTGTCCTCAGTTTTTCATGTGGAATGACACTGTGTATAAATTAGGTAGTAAAAATAAAATAATTCAGTAGAAGCTTTCTTTCTTTCTTTCTTTCTTTCTTTCTTTCTTTCTTTCTTTCTTTCATCTTCTTATGGCACTGGGGATTTAAGCTAGGCCTTTCACACTGAGCTACAACCCCAGGCTTTTCCTATTTTTATCTTTATTTCTATTTTTTTGTGGTACCAGGGATTGAACTCAGGACCCTCCGCTTGCCAGTCAAGCACTTATTCTACTGAGCTATCTCCCCGGGCCCTACTTTTTATTTTGGGATAGTGCCTAAGTTAGTATATTCCTCGGGCTGTGTTCAAACCTACAGTCTTCCTGCCTTAGCTTCTCATACTGGAAAGATTACATATATGCACTATCATGCCAGGCTCAGAGTTATTTTTCTCAGCCAAAATAAAACAGTGGCTGTCTCACTTTTTCAGGAGGAAATGGAGATGTCAGTGAAGCCCTGGGGAGTGGGATTCAGTTGAAGCAGTAGTTTTAATCTGAGCTAGAAGCAGGCCACAGCTGAGGCCTAAGTGACGTGAAGAACACTGACAGGACCCGTGGTCTTTTCCTGTATTCTTGTTCAGGGATGTCAGCACACCCAAAAGTGCTAGAAGTCATTATACAGATGCTAAGTGTTTATCATCCTGGGTCACATCAGCATCTCAGGACCTAGACCAGGGGTGGTAGTGGACCTTGACCATGCTCTGTGCTGAGGCCCCTGCCACTGGCAGGAGCAGTGGTACTTGCTGGTGGATGTCCTGTTGGAGTAGATTCCATCACTTGTCCTTTCAGGATTTCAGACTCTCAGGACAGAATGGGAAGAATTAATGACATCCCACTGCAGACCTTATCATGGATGAATTAAAAAAATACATTTGCAAGCGTGGAATCATATGCAGGTGTGGCCTGTGGAGCCAACCCTCCTCAGGCATTGGGGTTGTTCCATTTGTGGCTAAAGAAATGTCTTTCTAAAATTTTTTTTCATTTATTTATTTGGTACAGGGCCTCACTACACAGCTTAAATTTGTAGTGATCCTCTTGTCTCAGCCTCCCCAGCACTGGGATTATAGCTGTACACCACCACTCTCAGTCTCAGTGGCTGGCACAGTGGCACAGCATGCAGTACTGGGAATCAAACATGGGTCCTTAAGCTTACCAGGCAGGTGCTTAGACCACTGAGCTATCTCCCCAGCCCATCTTTTCTTTTCTTTTTTTTTTTGACCCCTATAAGATGCCTTGACATTCTGTTTTTGTGTATGATGAGCTTTCTTACATTTCTTCTTGTCCATCATTTGTCACTTATCAGCATGGCTAAAGATGTTTTGGGGTTGGAGAGGCGTCTGCTTTGATCTCTCATCTCACATTCACTTATTAATACTTGGTAGGCACTTCTTACCATTCTTCTTGCCAGAGCTCCCTTTCCTTGGCCTATCACCTTGGTTGAGGTGGCACTGAAAACAAGATACCAGGCAGAATGGGAGGCTTTGTATTCACCTTGTAAGGGACATTGAGGGACACCTAGCAGACTGCAGGAATATGCTGAGACTAGAGGCGTGGGGCAGGTGAGCTGTTGGCTGAAGGGTGCAGACCTTGCTCAGGCTGTGGACCTGAAGACTGGCTTCGTGTTGCAGCTGTGCAGCAGATATGTAGTGCAGTGACCACAAGCTGGAGCAGGCCAGCAGTGTGGATCCACATTCAGCCTTGCTTTCCCACATGCAAAAGGCAAGGGTTGGGTTCTCAAGTGGGTGACCTGTGCTTTAATCTTGGTGCCAGCACCCAGGACTGCAGTGACACATGGTAAACAACTGGGCAGTGGCACCAGCTGAATGACAATAGCTTTTCAATGGCTCTGAATGCTTTAATAACTCTATTAAATTTGTGTTCTTATTTCTTCTCTCGTGTAGGACATTTGTAATCTACTTTGTGATGACAGAGGTATAAACCAACATCACCACCTCCAACTGACTTTTCCACTCATGTGTCTGCTTGTCAGTGACCACATTATAAAACATTTTGTTCGTGCAGCAGTTAGCTTTTATATGTGTGTGATTTCATTTGTTCTTTGCAATTAACTCTGATGTGAGAAAAGTGAGGTTCGGAGAGGTTAAATGATTTTTCTATAGCCAGGCTACTAGCTGGTGAAAAGAACAAGGCTGAATATTTAGATTATTTATTTGCTTATTCATCAGTTTGTTTATTTAAGCAGATGACAACCAGAAAAATAGTCTCACACCTCAAGGAGCTTACACTGTAGTAGGGTGGAACCAGAAGTGAGATAAGTGTGTAAAGCACATGGCTCTCCTATGTCCTGACTCTTCACTGACCTTGAAAGGCTAGGGCCAAAATGTTGGCTGTCCTTGCAGCCTTTCTTATTCTCTAATGTTTGGTCTGCAAACTCAGGACACAGGAGAACCTGTACTATAACATCATGTAACTCAGTTGTGTCCCAAATTTTCTGATCAAGGAGATTATGGGTCCACAGAGGAAAGTGATCGATGATTTAGTGTGCCTAAGGAGAGTCACATGGAGAGAAAACATTCTCTCAGGCTTTCACAGAGAGCAAATTGGTCAAGCAATGGCTGTGACTCATCCACATGGCTGACACTGACAAAGGATCTACAAACTGTGGTACAGGGTTTCAGGGTAAATCCTGAGGGGATTTGACTGACCTTATCAGATACAAAAGCTACATTTCTTGTTATATAGGTCTTGCTTTATGTTGGTCTTAACCATCCAGCAGAAAAGTATAAAAACAAAGTATAAAAAATAAATCCATATTAATATGCTAAGCTGTAAAATGCTCAAGTCAACAACTTATAACATTGCCAGTCTTACAGAAAACCCACTACTATTATGGACTACTGGACTATATTAGAATATTTTGCTGATTCACATACCTATTTAAATGACAATGTAACATCATTCTTGGACAAAACTAAACAAAAAAGGGGGATACAAATGAAAGACCATTTTGTATGTGTATATTCAGAATAGGATAAATATACAGCTGCATTCTCTTAATTCAGTGAATAGAGAGATTTATTATAATAGTGTTTGTGGACACAATTAAGATATCATAGGGGCCAGGGAGATGGCTCAGTGGAGTAAATGCTTCCCTGGCAAACACAAGGGCCCGAGTTCAATCCCTGGTTTCATTAAAAAAAAAAGATATCATGTCTGCATCTTGTACAATGAATAACCACTAAGACAACAATATACAATGTATTAATTATTGAAACTGTGCTAGTAATTGGTTTTGAAACTGTCTCATTGCTATTTGTTTCTCAATAAAATTATTTTTAAAAAATAAAGCACATGGAATGTGAAATTGTGCTAACTGTTGATGGATGAAAAGCATAGAAAGAAAATAGAAAATGCCAGGCTGGATTTAAGATTTTGATTCAAAATAGGATAGTCAGGGAAGGCACTAATGAAATGGTGACTTTTATACAAAGATCTCTAAAGGTCAGAGGCTGTCACAGAGTTTGTGGGGAGTGTACATGCAGGAGGAATGTAAGTGCAAAGGCCCTGGGGCAGGAGAAGGCTGAGCAGGAGGCCTGTATAGCTGGCATATAATAGGCAGAGGAGGAGGAGCGGCTGAGGTCAGAGATTAAGAAGCAGTCAGATCAAGACCATAGATAATTGCGGGGCCTTTGGCCTTTGCTATAGAAATCTGAAGAAGAGTTTGGCAGAGGAGTGACATAATATTACACATTTTAAAAAAGCATCACTCAAAGGTAGAATGTTGAGGATGGCAGGGAAGCAGCAGAGAATGGCATTTGGGGGGCTGTTCCCTCCTAGTCCAGTGCTTTTGTCTTGAACACACAGTGCCTTTAATTAAATAGCCAATTCTCTTGGCTATTACTAAAAAGTCAAAAGAAGACAGTTGTTGGGGAGGGTTCCCAAGATTGTTGGGCATGTAAATTAGCAAAAAGCCATCATGGAAAACAGTATGGAGGCAGCTCAGAAAATTAAAAACAGGGATGTCATTTCATCTAGCAGTTTCTTGTGAATAATGCCTACAGGAAGTGAACTTGCTGCTCCAGAGGGCCCTCTGCACCTTCGTGTGCGCACCAGCCAAGGTATGGTGTCCTCCACCTAGTGCCCATCTGTGGGTGAAGGATGAGGAGAACGCGGCACACGTACACAGGAAGTGCCATGAGGCTTTGAAAAAGGAGGCATCCTGTCTTCTGTGCCCACATGAAGAACGTTCTACTTGTTTACATAAGCCAGGCAGAGAGACAAATAATGCACAACCTCACTTATATGTAGAGTTTATAAGGGGTCAGCTCACAGAAGCAGAAGGTAGGGCGGTGGTAACTATCAGTGGTTGGGGCAAGGGTGTAAAGGGAGAGTCAGAGCATTGTTCAAGGACTACAGAATTTCAGTCTGACCAGGAGAGTAATTTCAGAAGATCTGTTATCATGGAGACTATATTTAAAATACTGCATACCTGAAAATTGCACAAGGGCTGATTTTAAGTGTTCTTATCACACCAAAATGGTAAGTATGTGAGGTGATGGATATGTTAATTAGCTTGACTTAATTATTCCACAGTGTAGCCATTAAGACACATCATACATCATAAATATGTAGTTTTTATTTCTAGTTTAAAAATAAGTAAAAACAATGCATTATCTAGAAATAGAACAATCCTTTATAGAAAATATTTAGGCATTATTAGTGCTTTGCTTAGAAATACATGTTATTTGCATTTTTAAACAGAATGCAGAGGCCTTGGGGCAGGAGAAGGCTGAGCAGGAGGCCTGTATAGCTGATGTGTAGCGTGATAAGCACCGTGGGCTGCATGAAGCCACTCATGGAGTCCATAGCGCTTATCATGCTGCTTATGCCCTGCATCTCATATGAACAAGGTGGTCTCACCTTGCAGGGAACGGCAGCGCAGGGAACGGCAGCGCAGCTCCCATGTGCTGGATGTCTTCATGTGTGGAGCAGAGTCCAGGCCCACGGCATGCTGTGATGTGGTTTAAAGAGGGAAATCTGTGCTTACAATGAGGCGAAAATTTACCAGTGAAGTAAATCATTTATCTTTTAACACTTCCATAGCCATAAATGGGAAGGGATGTTGGATATCTGTGATCAGCTAAATTTGGGTTTTAATCCTATGTGTGGCCATGTTCTATACTTGAATAAGCTTCTTCATCTTCAGATGAGAGTAATTTTACCTCTAAATAAGATATTTACCTTTCTTCCAGTTGTGTGAGAGACCTAGAGAGCAGCCAGGTGTTGCTCTCAGGGGAGAGCCTGGGGGACCGTGACCCTATAGGAAAGGAGGAAAACTTGGCTAGGACCACATTGACACCTTTATTCATTAAGGCCACTTCCCAGTTCACAGCTGTTTACAAAAGGAGTGCAAATGCTTGCAGTTACAGGGCTCTGGGAGGCTGAGAGTACCACAAGTTCAAGCCCAGCTCAGGTAATTTAGTGACTTAGCAAGACATTGTCTTAAAATTTAAAAAAAAAAAATGTGGTGGGAATGCAGCTCAGTGTGATGGCTCTGGATTCAGTCCCCAGTACACACACACACACACACACACACACACACACACACACACCCCAGAGAGAGGGGGGAGGAAAAAGAAGAGAAAAAAAGAAAAAACTTAGACCTTTCCCCTGAAACTACTTATCTTACTAGGTTCAGTGCAGGGGCTGCTAGAGTGGCTAGAAATCATAGGAAAGCATTCTAGAAGTGAAGAGGTAACCCAGGGAGAGCCCAGAGTCCTTGTACAAAGTCCCCTCAAAGCCATGGCTGCCTCGCCACCTGTGTGGACACTGTGAGGAAGGAAAGAGAGCAGCAGAAACTGCTGCTAGGAGGCTGAGCTGCCACAGCTACCTTGCTCCAGGTGGGAGCTGCAGTTCAAGTGCTGGCATCACAGAGTTGGGTAAAGACTTTAGGCTTTTCCTCAAAACTCTAGGAGGGCCGTGTGTTAGGAGTAACCCAGGATAAAGGGCTACACCGTAGGGCTGAGGAAAAACTGAAACAAACCACTATTAGGAAATTTGAATCCCCATTTCCTCAGGATTGAGCTGACCCACCAGTATTTAAGTTGATTATTAGGTCAAAACCCAACATTCTTCAGAAGAAAGTGCAAAATCCAGTCTTCATGTTATATTAACCACAGTATTTATTATACATTGAAAATGATCAGTTGTATGAAGAAACAAGCAAATGTAATTGATGGCTAAAGAAAAAAAAAAGAATAAAAAATAGACCCAGAGACAAGTCAGATGTTGAAGCTAGCAGGGAGGGACTTGAAACACGCTGTAAATATATTAAAGGGCTTATGGGAGAAGACTGGTGAAAGAGGAGAAGAGGTGGGGCATTACTGATGAAGTAAAAATGCTAAAGTTGTAAACCAGGCTCTGAAAAGTGTGAATGGACTTAAAAGGAGAACGGACTTGGCAGAAGATGAGATAATGAATTGGAATACAGGGCAATAGACATTATCAAAGCTGGAGTACATGGAGAAAATTATTTTTGAAAAATAAACAGATCCTCATTGGTGGCGATAATGTCAAGAGTTCTAATATATGCATAACTGGATGTCAGAGGAGTCTGGCTAGGTACTGGAACAGAAAATATATTTGGGGAAGCAGTGACTATAAGTTCGATAAAAATCTTGTGGTGGTAGTCAAGGTGAACGCTGGATCTGGAAGGTCAAGGCAGGGGTTGAGTCTGGACCACAGGAATGAATGTTCTGGGTGGGGAAAAAGTTGAAGAGAAAGCATCTCGCTCCAAGACCACCCTGTCTATTTTCTCACTCTAGTTTCTTTTAAAATGAATTACTGTTGCTTTTCAGGTAACAGTGTGAGTTTAGCAAGATTACAAACTTGCATTCATCCCAGCTGTGCCTCTCATTAGCTTGTGGTCACTGCAAGCCATTATGATCTTTGTCTTGGGTGATTATTGATTAGATTCTCCCTCCCTCCCTGGTGATGTGGGTCTACGGGGTAGAATATGACATTTATACGATGGTGCTGCCTACATCACTGGTAGCCCTCAGCAGGTCGTAGCTTCCTCCTCACACCAAACCAATCCTACTGTGTTCACTGTCACCCACCGAGTTAGCTGTAAAACAGAAAATTATGCTTTATCTATCGGAATGATAGGATTATATTTGAAGTTCAGAAAGATCACTCAGGGTTAGGGGTATAGTATGGTATGAGAGTACAAGTCCAAGTTTCAAGAGAAACCAGGTTGGAAGCTGTGGCTACAGCCCACACCTTATGTATCCTTCCCAAGCAACTGTATTCATGTTCACAGGAATCCTTGATCTTGTGTAAACCAGAGCTTCAACTACTACCAGCCCCAAACCCTCAAATAAAACTATTGTACCAAGTCTCCCTGGCCCCTTTTCCTCAAGGGCCAAGAGGACTGAATCTGGAAGGATGAGAGTTGTTGGCCTAGATGATGGCAGTGCATGGAGTCCAGTGAGTGGAGCTGAGGGACTCTCTGCCAGTGTGGTGTCTTCACTCTGAGAGATACAGACCTGACCAGGATGCTTCTCACAGTACAGGATCACTACAGCATCCTTTTGCTTAGAAGACAGCTCCTTCTTAGTCTAACAGCTAAGGCCCTCAAGAACCCATTTCCAAGCTTCTCTATCACCTTTTCTTTTTTAAATATAACTTTTTTTTGGTCTTTCTGAGATAGGGTCTGGTGTGCAGTTCAGTCTGACCTTGAGCTCACTTTGTAACCCAGGCTGGTCTAGAACTGACAATCATCCTCCTGCCTCAGTCTCCTAAGTGTTTTGTTTTTTTTTTTAACTGATCTAATTTTTGTTTTTTGACATCAGTTATTTTTATTTTAAAGAAAAAAAAAATAAAAACAATGGTACAAAATCTCAAAACAAGATTTTAGGAGAGTAACAAT
>NW_004524612.1:15638834-15639825 GCF_000260255.1 Octodon degus
TTGTGTCACTCTGGCAAGATGTTCTGCTCCTGAATCAGCTGGGTGGGTCTTGCCTCTAGCCTCTTTGCAGGGAGTTCTGCTGAAGGGTTCCCTGCTGGGCCTGCACTCTGGGTCGAATGAGGATCCGCAGGCCTGGGTCCTCTCACTTGCCGGGCCTGGACTCTGGGTCTGTTCAGGATCCCGTGCCGGGTTGTCTCACTCACTCGCCGGGCCTGTGCTCTGGGTCTAATCAGGATCCCGCGGCCGGGGTTGTCTCACTCACTCTCCAGGCCTGTGCTCTGGGTCTGTTCAGGATCCGGAGGGCCCTGGGTCGTCTCACTCACTCGCGGGGCCTGCGCTCTGGGTCTATTCAGGATCCCACATCCCCGGGTTGACTCACTCACTCTCTGGGCCTGCACTCTGGGTCTATTCAGGATCCCACAGGCCCTCGGTCATCTCACTCCTAAGTGTTAAATACAGCTTCTAATCAGCCTGTCCTGAGGGCTCACAGTGCACCCATTTCTTTAACCTGTTTCTCTTCTCTTTCAACCTTGGTCAGTCGTGAAGTCACAGTGACATTCTCCCCTCCCTTACCTGAAGCCATCCTTGTACTTGGGTGGTCATCAGGTGAGGTTTCTCACCTTGCACTTTGATTAGATTCTCAATTGTTAATTCTTTCTCTTTTCCTGTCCTCTGAGCCTTTTGATAGAGGGGCTGGACTGTGTATTACTAGGACTGACAAGTCTCAAGTATAGGTCCACAATATAAACACTTGGTAGGTGAATGAATAATGTTGTGCTCATTGGTGATGGGAATAGGAAGGACAGAATTGCTTATATTCAGTTACTTTATTTACCTACAGTTGAGTAAGAAATAAATTTTTTAAAAAGCATTTATTTATTTATTTATTTATTTGGTACAGAATCTCACTACACAACTTGGACTTTTGGTGATGCTCCTGTCTCAGCTTCCCCAATGCTGGGATTACAGGTGTGCCCGCAACCACACCCAG
>NW_004524612.1:15653927-15665818 GCF_000260255.1 Octodon degus
CCTACCAATTTGATTTGAATCTGTCTCATTGCTATTTGTTTCTCAATAAAATTATGGGAAAAAAATAGTCCAGTAGTCCATAGTAGTATTGGGTCTTCCACTTGAATGGCAATGTCAGAAGTTGTTGACTTGAGTCCCCTACAACTCAACAGAACAACATTGCTTTATTTCTTGTACTTTGTTTCTTGTACTTTTCTGCTGGATGATTACATGATGGCTGGGTTAGTTTATACTGTCACAACAGTGTGCAAGAGTTCTCCTTGTCTACAATCATTATCAGGTTTTCCTGTTATTTTGAGACGTAGTTTTAGGTTACTCTTCTCTCATTGCTGGGACAAATACCTGACACCCAGAATTAAGGAAGGAAAGGTTTATTTAGCTCACAATTAATGGAGGTCTCAGTCCATACTCAGCTGGCCCCAAGGCACAGTGGCACATGGAAGAGAGCAGCCATTGATGGTTGTGGCAAAGAGCAGAGAGGCAAAGGGAGAGCAGAGAGAAAAAAAGGAGAAGCAGCAGCTCTGCCATCTTGCTTGTTTCTCTCCTCCTTATCTGCTGCAGGTTGGGTGTAGCACTCACACCCATAATCCCAGCAGTACTCACATCCATAATCCCAGCAGTACTCAGACACATAATCCTAGCCTTGGATCATGAATTAATCACAAACTCTAGAATCATGCTCCCAATGACTTCATGAGGCTTTGTGGGGACAAATACACACAAGTCATAACACATGGTCTCACCATGTTGTTCAGGCTGGCCTTAAACTCATTATATAGCCCAGATCTTCCTGCCTCAGCCTCCCGAGTGCTAGGATTATAGGTGTGCACCACCATGCCTTGCTTTTTTTGTCTTTTTGAGAATAGCCATTCTATGGCTTTTTGAAACTGAAGTGTTTTGGAGCAACTGTAAGCAGACATATCAAATTACAAGTGGTCATTGTTGCTGCTTCACCAAAGTATAAAATTATTGTGTAAGGAGGCCCAATCTTTCACGTTAAATACTCGGAGTGTACGTGGGAAGAATGAGAATTTTTTATTAAATCAAAAGTTATTATTGCTATTTTAAAATCATTTTTATTCATTTTAATGGGAAAAGAGATAAAGTGGTGGTGGGGCAGTTTCAGGGCAGGTTTGTAGGACATTTATGATGATTGGTGCATTGCATATTGTTGTCTTTATGGTGGTTGTTCAGAGGGCAGGATGTAGGCATGATATCTTGTCTAGACAACATTGGTGCAAACTTTGTTTTTGGTGAGCTGGGAGGGGTAGCTGTATATCTGTCCTGACTCTCTTGTGTATAAATATATATATTTTTTAAATTTTCCTCCCCCCCTTTTTTTCACAACAAAAGTGTGTTTTATTTACAATTTTGTGAAGTTAGTAACGCATGACACTAGGTTGCTTAGCAACTGATAGCAAACCTTAACCAGACAGGATGTTCATCTCAGGAGTGAGGTAGCTTGTTTGCTTTAGGCACTGAGCCAAGTCCCACCTACACATATTTGATTAATTTCCTAGCTTTGTGACTCCCAACATATCCCCCTTTTCTGTTTTGTTTTTTCAGAGATGGGAGTTCCACTGCAGTTAGAGAAGCTGTATTTGGAGAAGTCTTTAAAGGACCTTTTCATCCTTGAAACCAGTCTAAAGATTCTAGGTGCTTGAGTTCAGCAAGATAACCCAATGTAGTCCAATACTCCATAATAATAGTGGGTTATCAGCACAACTGGAAATTGTCAGAGGTTGTTGGCTTGAGCCTTTTACAGCTCAGCGTGTTAATATGGCATTACTTTTTTTTTTTCAAAATTTTATTGATAAACAGATAGCAATGAGACAGTTTCAAATCAAATCGGAAGTACAGTTTCAACAAATAATACACTACATATATTCTTCTTAGTGGTTAATTGCTGTACAAGATGCGGACTTGAGATCCTATTTACAAACACCATTAGAACAAATCATTCTATTCATTAAGAGAATGCAACTATATATCTATCCCAACCACTTTGAATACACAGATACAAAATGGACATTCATCTGTCTACCCCATTTGTTCTAAGTTCCGTTATTGAATATTATAGGTGTGTAAACTCAGCAAAATATTCTAAAAGAGTCCAGTAGCCCATAATAGCATTGGGTCTTCTGTTTAACTGGCAATGTCAGAAATTATTGACCTGAGTCCCCCACAGTTCAACATAACAACATGGCTTTATTTCCTATATTTCGTCTTCATACTTTTCTACTGGATGGTTAAGACCAAGGTAAAGCAGGACCTGTGCAACAAGAGTTGTAGCTTTTTGGTCTGAGAATGGCATTACTTTTTATACCTTGTGGTTGTACTTTTCTGCTGAATGGTTGAGACCAAGTTAAAGCAAGACCTATATAACTAAAATGTGGCTTTTGTGTCTGACAAGGTCAGTCAAGTTGCCTCAGGATTTACCCTACAACCACATACAGCACTTTGTAGGTTCTTTGTCGGTGTTAGCCATGTGGATGAGTCACAGCCATTGCTTGACTGGTTTGCTCTCTGTGAAGGCCTGGGAGGGTGTTTTCTCTCCATGTAGCTCTCCTTGAGCACACTCTATATTGTCGATCACTTTCCTCTGTGGCCCCATGGCCTCCCTGATCACAGAGTTTGGGACACCACTGGGTTGTAGGATGTCGCAGCACAGGTTCTCTTGTGTCCTGGGTCTTCACTGACATTGAAGTGCTCGGGCTAAAGTATTGGCTATTATTGCTATTTTAAAATTTCTTGATCATTGAATTATGAGACCCTTCTAATATGATTTGAGAAGCTGTATAAGTATAGGCAGTTATTTTCTTGTTTACATTTTTTATTTTGGGGAAAAATTAGTTGCTGTCTAATTAGTGTTTGCTTCATTGTTATATTGCAGTAAAAGACAAAACAAAATAAAATAAAGTAAAAGAGAATAGCCATTCTAACTGGAGTGAGATGATACCTCCTAGTATTTTCCATTTGCATTTCCCTGTTGATTAGTGATTTGGGGCATTTTTTGATATACCAATTGGCCATTTGTATGTTTTCCTGAAAAATGTCTATTCAGATCATCATCTTTTAAAGTTAGATTTTTTTCCTGCTATTGAATTGTTAAAGCTCCTTGATTATTGTGAGTATTAATTCCTTATCAGATGATTAATAATTTACAAAGATTTTCTTCCATTTTGTAGGTTATCTCTTCACTTAGTTGATTATTTTCTTTTCTGTGTAGAAACAGTTTAATCTGTATATCTTTGGTTTTGTTGTTGCATCAGTAAATGTTTTACTAGAGAAATAGATCTAACACAAGATATACAAATGTATAAGAACTTATAAGATCAGTTTGTGATGGTCAGCCACAGACTTGGATGAGGAAATATGCATTGGGAATCTGCACACTGGAGACTGATGGGTTCGATCTGGGTCCAGAGCTCACTGCAGTGTCCCTGCAAGTCCATAGCAGGAGGCTAATGGGTCTGTGCCAGGAATCTGAAGAGTGTGCTGGGAGCTGAGAGATGAATCCAACCTGCAAGTGAAGACTGGGGCTCCTCTGAAGCATCACCGTGAGTCCATCCTTTCTCAGCTCCCCTTTGTACCATCTGGGCAGTGAGCCTCCCTTACTAGACGAGCTGCCCTGGGGTAGGTCCTCTACATCCCAGGGTGTAGAATTGTTGAGCTGATTTAGTTAAGCTTCTAAACTTCTCAAGTTGGCACAACCCACCATTACAGTTGGCAAAGCTAGTGAGGACTTATCCAAAAATAATTTGCTTAAACTAATGTCCTGTTGCATTTTCCCTATGCTTTTTTTATAATAGTATCATAGCTGTGAATCTTAAATTTGTCTTCATTTGGAATTGATTTTTTAGTATGAAAGGAGTTTCAATTGTCTGTATATGAATATCCAGTTTCACTATCAATTTTTGTTGAAGGGAATTCTCTTTTTAAAAAAATGTATTTAGTACAGGGTCTATAGGGTGTCACTACCCAAATCAGACTTGTAGCAATACTCCTGTTCTCAGCCTCTCAAACACTGGGATCACAGGTGCATGCCACCATGCCCAGTCTCAGTTGCCATCTCAGTGTGCCCCAGAGGCAGGGCCAGCACAACAATGCTGGGGATTGAACCCCAGTCCCTGTGTCTGCCTAAGCAGGCACTTTAATCTGCTGAGCTATTTGACTGGCCCTGGAAATTCTCTTTTTCCATAATTGTTCTTAGCACTTTTGTCAAAAATCAGTCTCCAACTGATTTCACAGGTGCAATACACCTGTAATCTCAGCACTTGATAGGCTGAGGCAGGAAGGTCACCACAGGTTTGAGGCCAGCCTGGGCCAATATAGCAAGTATAAGGCCAACCTAAACTACATAGTGAGACACTGTCTAAAAAGAAAGAAAAAGAAAGAAATTCAATTGTCTATAAATACATGGATATATTTCTGGGATCTCTATTCATTGGCCTGTATGTCTAATTTTATGCCATTATGATGCCTTTCTGGTCACTATTGCTTTATAGTATATTTTGAGTTGGGTATTGGGGTGCTCAAGCCTTATCCTTGCTGACAAAGATGGCTATGGAGCACTATTGTGATTCCATATGATTTTAGGATTCTTCTTTCTGTGGAGAATTTCATAGGAGATGAATCCAACCTGCAAGTGAAGACTGGGGCTCCTCTGAAGCATCAAGGCGGGTCCATCCTTCCTCAGTTCCCCTTTGTACCATCTGGGCAGTGAGCCTCCTTCAGTAGACGAGCCACCTTGAGGCCGGAAGGAGGATTTTGATTGCAATTGCATTAAATCTATTTATCACTGTAGATAGTATGGACAGTGTAGCAATATAGATTCATCCACTCTGAGAACATGATATGTTTTTCCTCTTCTTTTGTTATCCTTTTCAGTTTCTTTCATCACTGTTTTATAGAAATCTTTTGTTTACTTTGTTAAATTTATTTCTGGCTCTTTTTAAAACACTTATGGCAAATGGGGTTTCTTTTTAAAATATAATTCATAAGTGATACATGGAAATGTCACTGATTTTTGTATGTTAATTTTGTACCCTTCAACTTTACTGAATTTGACACTGATTGGGGCCGGGGAGATGGCTCGTAGGATAAGTGCTTGACTGGCAAATGCAAGGATCTGAGTTCAATCCCTGGTTCCGCAAAAAAAAAAAAAAAATTTGAATTTGACACTGGTTGACCATCTACTGAATGTCAAACTATGCTAAATGGAAGACATTTTCAAGAGAGAAAAATAGTTGAAAAGTAGAAAAAATGAAAGAGGAAATATCAAACCCATGCCAGGAATAAATAAAATATATGGCTGCATGGCATACCAGGGGACAGGGGGAAGTCTTTACTTCTTGGGTTCACTAGGTGGGTGGCTGAGGGAAGAAGCTACAGTGCTCTTCAAGTTAGGTTTCCACCTGTTACCCTGTGGTTTGTATATGGGATTTGTGCTAAGCTGGTGACAGAGACCTGTAGCTTGTGTCTTTCACATTATTCCTAGAGCAAGATTGTGCCTCACCAGGTCCCTGGAGGTCACATTAACACTGCTTAGTATGATGAGAACACTTAGAATCTCAAACCAGTTATCATGCAGGCCTCTTTCATAATCTGTAAACTGAGAGGCTTTGCTTTTCACTGATAGTCTTCTGGCTCTCTCCCTCCTTGGAGAGGAAGTGGAGTGAGCCAGGTGGACCCTCACCTTTCTCTGTTGTTTTACTGCTTCTCAAGAAAGCCAAGAAGGAGACCACATTGTGGCTGCAGATTGCTGTGGGGACATTTTCAGGAAAATTCCTCCATCTGTGTCCTCTTTCTCTCATCCATATGTCCTGCATTTTCTGTTAGGAGGAAGCTGGAACTGAAAGTGTTCCACTATGTTAATCAACACCCGCTGAAAATGTCATGGCCATTTGTTCACTGACATACCATAGATCCACTCACTCTTGAAAGGAAAATTCAATTGCCAGTACCTTAGAGAAGGCAGAGCCCATGACAGACACAGCTGGGATGCAGAAAATAAGCCTCCTTCTCAAACCAAATGCTAATTTTGTTTTCTTAAAGTTTTTGTCTTTGGCCCAGGCCAGCTGTTGAGCAGATTTGTTAAGTCCCATGAAAGTCCCCCAACTCACTTTCAGCCAGCTTCATATTATCAGGCAAGTTTGCTTCTCTGGAACTGAGGTGTTACTAGTGTGGTTCCCTTCCTTGTCACCTAACCAATAAGAAACCACGTGAAGCCTCATGCTGTCCAATAGCCTGGAGAACTGTGCTGCGTCCTGCTGGTTAGAGAAGCCAAGGCTTCTTGGTGCAGTGGACATTTTGTCCTGTGGAATGCATAACCTCATTGGTCCATGCCTGCACAGCGTGTGTTGTCTCACTGTTCTGTGAGGGGTGCAAGCACATGGGGGCACATTCTGAGGAGCACACATAACAAGAGATCCAAAAAGGTGTCCAGTGAAAAAGCAGATGCATTAACTTACTGTATTCAGCCTACAGAAGGAGAGGTCTTTTGTGTTCCCAGAGATGCATTCATCTGGTCAGTGGATCAGCAAGTTGTCATGAGGAAGAGGGACTGACTTTGTCCTTTGTGACCTCAAGGCAGAGGAACTTCAGGGTTCTGCTTCAGTGTAGGAAGAGATTTCTAGCTGTTCTGAGATTTGCAGAGAAGGCTTAGATTCCTTCCAGGGATGCAGTGTGATTTGAGCTTGGACCACAGAACTGTGTGACATGATGTGAAGAGAGTTTGGAATGTTACTAGGCAACCTGAGCTAGACAAGAGGTAAAGTGTACCCAACCTCAGGGCTCTGGCTCTGGAGCCCTGTTGTAAGATGAAGACCTAGAGCTTTCTTGAGAGTGCTCCCAGGAGAGAGGCGGACCACAGCCTGTGAACACTAAATATGGAGCTGCATTAATAACAGCACAAAGTCACAGGGTGTGTATATGTGCATATCTGGGCATATTTTAAATTAGAGAATAGATTAAAAAGAATATTGATATTAAAGCAGTGTTAGGAACTGATGTGGACAGAAAGTAATCAGTTGTCATCAAATATTGAAAATACCAATCAGGCCCTGCTTGCTACATGGTTTTTCTTGTTGCTAGAAAGCACTTTAAAATTTTATAGTTTTCCATCAGGAGTAGTGAGAGGAAGGTATCTGTTGAGTTGTTTAACATGGTACAGGTTTGTGGAAGGTAAAACTGGCACTGGAAGCACACTGTAACATTCACCTTTGTGCCCTGTGTTCACCATCTTGGGGAGCAAATTCTGGCATTTTAGAGCTGAAGCCCATTTCCAGCCCCTTTCTCCTGTCCCCATTTTCACAGAGTGGATGGCCTGCAGTGATGCTTTGGCCACATAGCCAATACTTGTCACTGGGTTAGGCCTCTTGAGTTCCTCCTAGAGTTTATCCCCTGCCATTCTCTATCTCTGTGTAGTTCCTCTTATGACAAAGGGCCCACACCTATCCCACTGTGGCTGGACATACCAGTTTATCACCTGGTCAGAGCTCCCCTGTAGGCATCACCCCTGTCCTTTGGAGAGGATACAGAAGTGAGAGGGGGAGAGCCCTGGAAATGTGCTGCATGTGTGCACTACATCTGTGTCAGCCTTGTGCTCGAGAAAACACCATTCAAGCAGAGCTCCGTAGGCTCGTGCTGTCCTCCAGAGCCTCCAGAGCTGTGTGCTGTTTACCAGGTGCCACTGAAACCCCTGCAGCAAATAGAGTGAGACAGCAACAGCACCCTGCAGCCCCTGCTCTCTGCCTACTCATGAGTGCGAGTCATCTGCCCAGCTGGTGGGTGGGTTGGTTCTGTGGCACATTGTAAGGGTGGAAGTGGAACAAGCAGGAAACTGAGGAAGAGAATAGCAGCTGGCACTGGCTGAGCATCCACTGTGTGCATGGCACCTGCTGGGCTCTCTCTGGGTGCTCTCAAGGACTCTGCATAGCGTGCTTTCTGTCGCTAGGCTGAGCAAAATGAGGCCTCAAGTGCATAGGGCACTCGCCTGAGGCCGCGTGGGGTTCCACACAAAAGTATAATAGAAATAGCTCACATTGCAGCCCTCCTGAATCCACATCCCCAACAGCAAAGGCACTTGGAAGAGGAAAGGGTGAGGTAACATAAGAACTGCTTCTTCTTTTCTGTGTTGAGTGCTACATTTGTTCCCATATGATCACTGAATTTCCATTTTCCAACACTTAAAGGAAGGTTGAGCTCTCCATAAATTCGAGCTAGTATTCCAAGAGTCCTTTCTTTAGGACTCCTTTGCAGTGGGCTAAAGATGAACTGTCAATCTTCAAAGAATTCCAGTTTAACAGAACCCCTCCCCATTAAGAGCCATATGCATGCAAGAGTGTGTCAGGTGTCAGAGCGCAGGTGAACTCCCAGGAGACAGGGTCCACTGTATAGGAAGGACTTTCAAGGGAACCAGCAGTCACTGCTAGGGCTGGTGCTGGAAGGCCTGAGTGAACAGGCCTTGGCCATGCTCTTGGGGTCCAAGAAGAGAGATCGTGTGAGACTGGCATTGTGGAAAGACTGGCAGAACAGAAGTTACTCTGGGTGTGGACAGAATTTCCACAGGTGGAGATGGGAGCTGGGGGTGTGAGGTACATAGTGATGGTCAGAAGGATGGTCATGGGGCAGAGGTCCTGTGGCTGAGGGGTGGCATGAGTCTTAATTTTGTTGGTTATAAAAGTAATCCAACCTCATTAAACACTTGAAAAATTCATAAAAACAAGAACAGCCAGAAGCAACTATTATTGTAACATTTTATAGCATTTCTACACTATCAATCAATCTATATAGTTTTTTAAAGACTTCCTTTGATTATGACAGATGAATACCTACTCGTAGAAATTCAGACACTGCCATAGAGTATAGAGAAGAAAATAAAAATCTCATGTAATCCTACTCAAAATTAATAACCACTTTAAAGTTTGGGTTTATTTCCCTTGGGTCCATTTTAAAAAGATTATTTATTTATTTATTTATTTATTTGATACAGGGTCTCACTATGCAGTTCAGACTCAGTGATCCTCCTGTCTCAGGCTCCCCAGTGCTGGGATTATAGGTTTGCACCACCGCCCCCAGTTTCTTTGGCTGGCCAGGTGTGCCCAGGGTTCTGGGACCAGCACAGCATGTAGAACTGGGGATCGAACCTAGGTCCTTGCACTATATATTTGTTACTAATATAGCTATCTATAGCTGTATCTATCTATCTATCTATCTATCTATCTATCTATCTATAGATAGATACATATATATATTTATTTTTTACTCTTGTATCCTGATGTTGTTCTTTAAAGTTGTATCTTGAATACTTTTCCATACAATTAAATCTTAGAAAATTGGATGCATAATGGCTTACTTCAAATTATAGGTAGACCATCATTTTATTAAATACTTTAATAAAAAAATGAAAATATAAGTTGCTTTAGATTTTCATTATTATGGATAAGCTGTTAAGAAACTCTTTTTTAGTTACTATAATTATCAACCATCTTAATTGTTCAAATTAATGGGTTTGACCTTTCCAGGTGTGCGTGTGTTGTGCTCTGATCGTATCCACCCTGTCTATCCCCTCTCTGGCCCTTGCCCCTCCTCCTCCTTTCCCTCTCCTAATGGTCTCTCTTATACTTTTCAGTTCATTTTTTAAAAAAGATTTTTGTTAGATTTCTGAAAGCCAGTATATTCAGTTAAAAATATTTCTTTGCAGTTAAGTTTTAAAAGTGGAATCCTAGAGTTAAAGGCATTGTTACTTTTAAGATTCTTGCATATTATCTATCTGTAGGTTCAAGGAAAAAAAATGACGTTTGAAAGAAGACACAATGAAGAGAACAAGGGACTATCACCATGGTCCTGCTGGTCATGAAAGGAGAGACTATGCGAGACCAGAATTATATTGAGGCTGAGACAAGAAAGAGAACACATGATGGTCCCTCCAGCTTTACTATAAAGATTGAGGAAAAGACAATCTAAATTAAACTGACAAAAGCCTTGGAAGGCACTGGCTTGCTTGTGCATTTGGTGTTGGCCCGTACTGGATATAAAATGTCAGTAAGCCTAACTGGGGCAGTCTCAGCAGGAATCTGGAAATGAGCATCTTCTGGAGCTTTCTTAGGTGGATGGTGAGAATCACATCTTTGATTTAAGAAACATTTTGAATAGATGATATATGGTATGAGCTCAGTGTAGAGAGTGTACTTTCTAGGAAGCAAAACCAAGTGAAGAAGTTGCAGTGGAGTCCGGGGAAGCATGCAATCCTGCAGCAGTGTGGCTGGACCATCCCTGCTCTCCAGCTTGACTGCTTATGATGCTCATGGTGGAAGTAGCCCTGGAAGTTTACTGTGAGCATGGCTGCGTTCTCTGTGAAGCTTGAAGTGGAGGAGGAGTGGAAGAGGGAGGCATTTGGCCATGGTGCAAGAGGAACAGGTGGTGGCCACATGTGCTCTAGTGGAGCGGCTTCCCTGTTGTTCCCACCCTGACAACAGATTGCTCTTCCTGATCCCCTGCTATTGGAGGGTCTGTTACTCAGTGGTACCTGACAGGAGGAGCTGAAGAAAGGGGTCCCTGCTTAGCAGAGAGAGGGGTGTACTAGTTAGCAAACTTACCCAGCCAGGTTGTGTCATGATCCATAAGGACACAGTGAATATGGGGAGACTTCCATCAAGAACACCATCATTGTCATGGTCACTCTCTTACATTTTGGGGAAAATACCACTTTATTAACACAATCACATATCTTTACTGGTCAGCTCAAAAATTGTAGTGACGATGTGTTTTGGAAGATGTCTTAATGAAAATTTGGGATTTCTTTTAAGTTTTTTCTGGTATTTCATATGAAGATCACAGATTTTAAAGAAAAGGCCAGGGATATAGCGCAGTGGCATAAGTGCCTGCCTGGCAAGTACAAGGTCCCAGTAACACACACACACACACACACACACACACACACACACACACACACAAATCAAAAAAATGTGGAAAGTTCCATAGATGCAGATATTCACAAGAAAGAACACATAACCATTTTGAGGAAAGATAATTCTTCAAAAGGAAAATATCTAGCAGGACTTTTGAAAATTCTCTCTCTCTCTGTCCCTCCCTCCCTCCCTCCCTCTTCTTCCCCCTCTTTCTGTTGCTTGAGACTGAACAAAATATAGTGATTTTAATAATAGTGTCAAAAATTTAAATTTCACATATTGACACAGTTGTAATTTTTATATATTCTTTAAATCTTTTTCCCCCTCAAAAGAAAGGAGTGCCATCCTTTAGATAAATCCAGTATAGCCTCAATACCAATTCTGCACAAGGAAGATAAAAGGAAATAAAATTGTGACAAATCTGACTTATGGAAATAAACGAAAAATTGAGTAAAATAGCAAAAGTAATTTAGCATTGAAATGCTTAAGTTAGGTAAAATTTATTGCAGAATACGTCCGAAAAACCCATTAATGTAATATACTACCCAAGATATTAAAGGAGGGAGATTACTTGAGCATCTGAAAGAATGCAGGCATTGCTAATATTTGAAACTCACGCACAATGAAAAGCTCTTCATTCTATGAATGGAAGGAGACTTTTTCCACAGGGTAAAGGGTGCCTTGTGCAGACCTCCAGAACACCTTCGTCTAGTGTAGCTTCCACACTGAAGTTGGGATGAGACACGCTCTGTCAGCTTATTCAGCGTTGTGTGCAGGGATGTAGCCAGTGCGATAAAATGAGATAAAGAATGGAGGGTGATAGTGGATAGGAAGATGTAGAACTTGTACAAAATATGGCTTCTCTACAGGGAATTAAAGAGAATGTGGCGAGGAATGATTAGAACTAATAAGAGAATTTACAGAGTTTTCAGACTCTAAGGAAAGCATGCAGAAGTCAGTGATGTTTTTATACTCCAG
>NW_004524612.1:15666258-15667391 GCF_000260255.1 Octodon degus
TTCTTTGAGATCCTGTTTGTAATCTTTAAAACTGCACCCAGAGTCTGATTTTAGGTCCTGTCTTCCTCTGCCACCCTGGTCTCCACTGTCACATCAGGTCTCGCCTGATGCCATTCCCTGCTTCGGTGCCTGGATCACCTCCTGTCTGTTCTCTGCAGAGGACAGACAGAGCAATCCTTATAAAACCCAAACTTCATCATCTCCTCGTCTGCCCAGCATGCAACAATGCTGTCTACAACACTCAGAGTACAGTTCAGAGTCCTCATATGACTCCACAAAGCCCTACACAGTCTGGCTCACCTCATTCATCTGGGTGCCACTAATTCCCACTGGTTCAGTCCCCTGGCTTCCTTCCTGCCCCTTCAACATGGCAGGCACAGAATTGGTGCCTTTATAGAACTCTTCTCCACCCTTTATCTTGATGGTTAGTAATCTCACTGCTTTAAATCTTTGTTTGAAGTGATCTCTTTGAGATCCACCCTGAACACTATTAAAAATCCCATCACCAAAGATCTTTCTGACCCTGCTCTACTTTTCTTATGTTTTATAGTTCTTTGTGCCTTCCTACTTACTATATAACCTACTTATGTATTATTTTTAATATTTCTTATCTGTTTTTCCCTGCTGGAATGTGTTCTCTGTAAGAGAGTAGCATTGTCTGTTTTGTTGACTCATGTACCCCAAGTGCTTACAGGGCTTCCTGGCTTATATTAGGCACTGTTTGAATACTTGTGGAATAAATAAGTGAAAAAACTCCAACAACATAGAGATTCCAGAATCAGGACTACTTAAAATGATGTGATAATATATGTGACCTTAGAGAAAAGTAGGGGAAAATGGATTGTTTAATAACAATTTATTTTGGATACTTGATCATCTACAAAGAAAAAAACAAATTGAGTCCCTATCTCACATCCTACTCAAAAATTAGTTCTAGATAGATTAGTAACATAAAATAAAGAATAAAAGTTTAAAGAATTCTGTCTCAGTTACTCTTCTTTCATTACTGGACAAATACACAACACTCAAAATGAAGGAAGGAAAAGTTTATTTAGCTCACAGTTAGTGGAAGTTTCAGGCCATACTCAGCTGGCTCCAAGGCTGAACAGCACATGGTAGAGAGCCACCTTTCA
>NW_004524612.1:15684932-15697899 GCF_000260255.1 Octodon degus
CTAGCACCCTGAATCCTAGCACTGCACCATGAATCACTGAAATACTCTAGGTCTAGCCACCACTGAAAAAGCACCTATGACCACGTGAAGCTTGGGGGACATCAGGACAAGCCATAACAGAAGAGCTGGTTCCTTTCTGCAGGCTTTTGTTGCTGTTGTTCTGATCATAAAAGAGGAAAACAGACGCAGTGAGAGTATATGCTGAGAAGGTCCCTCCAGGAGTGGTGGAGCCTTCGGATCCCTGGATACAGCAGGGAAGGTGAAAGGAGAGAGTCAGCAGAAGAATAATTACAGTGACCAGCTTATTAAGGCTTTTGACTGAGGGAGGGGTCAGGAGACAGAAGGCAGATTGTACTGGTGGACTCCACTTTGAAGCTCCTGGTGCTCAAAGCCTTGCTGAACACATTGCCCTCGAGGGGTCTGACTGGTGAGAAAAAAGAGACCCATCAGCCTCATCCCAGAGGTTTAATAATCACTAAGTTTCCATGTGAGAAAACACTAGTCTATGTCCTGGCATTTGCATCAATTTTCATATTGTTTACTCTTGTATTTGTAAAACTGATCACAACCCATGGATATTTTATAAAGGTTTTTATTGATTTTTATTTTTTCAAGAAATAAAAAAATATAAAGATGCAGATTGTGTGCAGAGCCTTTCTAGCCTGTGGCAGTGTACTGGAGCCTAAGCTACTATGGTTGCTTGGGTCAAGTGCTAGATTTAGGGAAGGTGGTAGCTAAATTCGGAGTGGTAGCTCTGCCTCCTCAACCTTTTATGTGATGATGAATGTTGTGTTCCACACCCATGTCTTGGCGTGCAGATTGGTGGCTACAGGCCAAAGAGCCAGCAGCTCTAGTTCAGCATGCTCATTCCCTCACAGCCTCCACAGACAAGTGAGCAAGCAAGTGTGTATCTGAGTGTGCAAAAGCACTGTGTGCCAACAGCACATGTCCTTGGGTGCACATAGAATTTCCATGTGGAAATCAATGGACAGTGACCAGAAGCTGAGGCAGCATTGCCACCAGGCATACAAAGGTGCCCTCCCTTCCAGTAACAGCAAGAGGGGAAGTGGCCCAGCAATGGCATGTTCACAGAGTTGACCATGGCTTCTAAGCAGGACATTTCTTTTGGGCTTCCAGACAGAGCTGTGCAGGGCAGGTAACCTCCATCCCAAGTGCTCGTGAGACTGGTGCATGCAGCAGAAGTGAAGCATGAACAGCTTCGGAGGCATTTGGAGTGATGTTGCCTACTGGGAAAGAAAATCTGAAACACACCTGTGCTGGTCTGTCCAGAGAAGCAGGTACTTCCCTGGATACCTCAGCGTCCAAGTCTGTGGGACTTCAGTCCCCTGAAGACACCCTGGCTGAAGGAGAGGAAAGGGGACCTTAGCAGGGCAGACAGGAAGTGCAGCTTGGAGGGGGTACCTGGCGCCACCCTCTGGGGAGCTCTGCTCAGACAGCACTCAACACCTTGTCATATGAAATTGTACCAGCAGCCTAATTCTGCAGGGCCTTCTAATCTTTTGTCCTCCCATAGAGATTATTTACTGGAAGAAAAATGCAGCAGGCCAGGTCAGTCATATCACTTCATATTCAATAAAATGCCACTTTGGGGACCTCAGTCTCTGGTGAGTTTAGTTGGCAGAGGTCATTCTCTCCATATTGGATTAACGTTGGGTGGAACTGAATGCCAAAAGTGAGATTTTGGCTTCCAAGCTGAGAGCCAGAAGCCAGACCTTAACCAGAGCATCCACAACCAATTGGATGCTCTGTATGCTGCCTGGTGAAGCTTTGCCAAATACTGTGATTGCCTCTTATGCCTCTTAGGGTTTCTCTAGAGAGTCCCCTCCCTCACGTGTGTCCATAATCATTTCAGTTTAGTTACTCACATACTTGTTTCAGAAATGACATCCTCAGCAACCTCAGCTGGGATGTGGGCAGGATTTTTCAAGGGCTGTGGACCTCTGGGACACTATTCCTGTTGTGTTTCTCACTTGGCTTTTAAGAGACATGCTGAGAAATAATTCAAGTCCTAGGGCCCATTGCTCTGTTCCTAAAGACTCTGCAAAGCTTCATCCCTTCCTGTGTTTTGCTTATGAGCACAGCATATGCCCAGACTCCAGTGCTGGCTGGTCATGAGGAGCCGTCGGTCCCTGGAGGCGTTCTTGGAGAAGTTAATTATATCATTTACTGGGGGTGTACCACATGCAAGTCAAACAAAAACTTGATCTTTCACATTTTTTTTTTGAAAAGCTGTGTGACCCTGGCTTTTTTTCATGCATGTGCATGCACGCGCACGTGCACACACACACACACACACACACACACACACACATATATGCATGCATGCACGCACACACGTTCTCTCAAACAGTTGTTATGCAAACCAACTGATTAACTGGCATGCTGTTGCTTTACTACATTGCTTCTGGAAGTAATTGAGCTATTCAGATTCCTGAATACTCTGATAGAGAATTATTCTTACATTTTATAAGAATGACTGTACAGATGAAAATATGAAAAGGCATTCTGCAATGGATAAGCATTCTGGGTTAATTTCAGAGCATTAGTCTAATATACAAATACCCCATTTCTGGCAAGAAAACCCAGGATGTTCATTCACGGGGTAATATCTTTCCGTATTTTGCTTACAGATGTTCAGAACAATTCCATATTTATTAGTCTATTCAAAGGCTTTTAAAAATCTGTGCAACCAAGTGACACTGAAAGCAGGAGCCTCAAAGGGGCTGCGTAGCAGTCCTTCTCAGGAGAGGACACCATCACCCAGTCCATCTGCGACCCAGACCCTTTCTGTGTCAACTGAGGACTCCCAGGTAGGGGCTGTCAGGCAGACTGTCCCAAGAGGTCCATGTGGGATCCCATGCCTAGAAGGACCACAGTGTGGGGGTCCCCGTGTGGCTTGGGGTATCAATCAATGCTCCCTGCCAGGCCTCAGTTTCCTCTCTTATCAAATCAGGAGTAGCGCTGCTTTATGAAGCCACTGTAGTTGTGAACGTGTTCTTTGAAAATAAAATTGTTTCAACTTGGAAGTGACCTAGAAAGCCTAGTACTTAATTTTTTTGTTATTCTAGCCCTCGGGCATGTTAAAAGTGAAAATGATAGGGCGTCCAAGGGTGAGCGCATGTAGCTGGCAGGTGCCAGCCCACACCCTGCTGCTCACACAGCACCGGGAGCCTACTTTCTCCTCCTCCTCCTGTTCCTTGTGGATCCCAGCCCCCGCCTTCGCCAAGTGCACACTATTTTCTTGATGCTTAAGAACTCCAACCAAGCATGGAATGATCATCTCTCCCTTAATATAAAGCAGCTCAGTGTGCCTTTTAGTTTGACTTAATTTCTGAAGTGTTTGGGTGGAAGTGCATGTCTGTGTATCTTATGTGAGATTAATGGTCTCATTCTACTGCAAAATAGGGATGAGTTCTGTGATTGGCAGATCGTATCAAGCAACAGAAAACCCGCTCTAAATCCCTTGCCGACTGCATTAAGTCTCTTTGCAGTGCACAGTCAGTCTTATTGTCCTCTTTTCAATGTCAGTCAAGGTAAATTACTAAGTTGGTGACATAGCCCTGAAAATGAAAGAATCCCAGTGTTCAGTTTTCCCTCTGAGCCATTTAATCAGATATGTTCCTCTTATTTTGGACATAATTTGAGCCTTGAACTTGTAGCAGGCAGAATAAAGATGCTTATCTCTCTCAAACTAACAGGGAGAAAGCGAGCTTTGAGTCAGGGACCTTGACTTCTAGAGAGAGCCCCCAGACCGAGTGCTGCTCCCTCAGCCAACTCCAGTCTCCCCTGCTGCACTCACACAGCTCCTAGGGACACCCTGATCCAGTGACTGGGCCCCTGCCTGAGGGTGCAAAGCACAGCTAGTGGGAGAAGCGCTGTCCTTTTCTAAGCCCAGTCTCCCCCAACCACAGGCTTTTCTGGACAAGGGACAGCCCTCTGAAGGGCCCACAGCAGGAGTCCCAGAGTGTAGGGCACATGGTGTCACGCATTTCAGGCCTGAGTCTTTAGCCATCACCTACTGCACTGGTTTTCAAACCTGGAGGCTCTAGAGAGCTGCTGTGGGCTTCCCCTGCAGTGGTGTTCACACGACACACCCAAGCACTTCGGCTGTGTGGAGAACTGCATCACAGCTGTTACCTGCATTCTATCTGGACTCCCAGTGAATGTGCCATTTTAAAAAGTTCTCAAAAACATTTTGAACTCCACAGAGACAACTTTCTTTGTGGCTTAGACTGATTCAGTGATTTGGAGAGAGAAAAGAGGAGGAGGGTGAGAGCTACTTGTCACCTTAGATCATGCCACTGCTGAATCCTGAAAGAACTTAAGGCTTCCATTCATTTTGCCCTCATGATGAGGCTGCCAAGTGGGTGCAGAGTAAACGTGGTTTCTGAGATTGAAATGTAGAGATTTGAGGGTTTGGTATTTTTGTCTATCAGTCCTTGCTCCTCCTTTTATGAAAGCTACTCTACCCGACTGCCTCTCTCATCTGAGGAGGACATAGCCAGCGGCCCCAGTAGATGCCTGAGGTGGCAGGCAGTACAGAATCCAGTGGATGCTGCTCGTTTTCCTTCATGCTCACCTTACACAATGAAGTTTGATTCACAAATCAGGCACATTAAAAGATTGACAATAACTAACAATAAAAAGTTGGAATGAAATACCATAGTAAGAGTTATGTGAATGTCTTTCTCTAGTACCTTAATGTTCTCTGTTCTTCCTCTCAAAAATGGATAAGGGAAACCAGGAGAAGTTATAGTGTAGACAAGGGTGGCGACTGTCCCAGGGCTCCCCAACAGTTATCTGTGACTGGTGGATGCTCTGTGTGCTGCCTGCTGAAACCAGGGGCAGAGCTGAGGTTTGGTGATCAAGACAGCCTGAGGAATGGCACTGGCACCAGACCAGGCAGGTGGGTCAGTGCAACAGAAGGGAGGGTTCAGGAACAGCCCCAGGCACTCAGCTGTGTGATCTTTGGGAAACTGCAGGAAAGATAGGCTCTTTAGCGAATGGTGCTGGGAAAACAGGCTGTCCATATGCAGAAACATGAATCTAGGTCTGTATCTCTCACCAAGTAAAAATGGGTCCATGGTCTAAATATTAAACCAAAAACACTTAATCTACTGGAAGACAGGATAGTAAAACTATTGACATCCTAGGCATAAGCAAGGACTTTCTGAAAAGAACACCCATTGTACAAGAAATACTATCAAGGATCAACAAATGGGACCATATCAAATTAAAAAGTTTCACAGCAAAGGAAACAACCAACAGAGTGAAGAAGCAACCTACAAAATGGGGAAAATGTTTGCCAACCTCTCTTCAGACAGAGTAGTTATATTACTTTTATCATAGGCCTATCTAACCTTCAGGCCTCAAGTGCTCAAGTGGGACATTCCTACTTCACTTGATTGTTTTTTTTTTTCAGTACCAGGGATTGAACTAGGGACCTTGTGCTTGCCAGACAGGCACTTATGCCACTGAGCTATCTCTCTGGCCCAGTTATATCTAGAATATATGAAGAACTCAAAAAGTTAGGTCCCTCAAAAATGAAAGATCCAATCAAAAAAGTACAACTGAAGTGAATAGACACTTCTCAGAAGAAGTACAAATGGCCGATAAATACATAAAGAAATCTTCTACCTCACAGGTCACTGTGCACTCACTTGGCAGCCTCATCATGAGGGCAAAAATGAATGAAAAGTTTAAAATTCTTTCAGGATTGGACTGTGGCATGATCTAAGGTGACAAGTAACTTTCACCCTCCTCTTTTCTCTCTCCCAAATCACTGAATCAGTCTAAGCCACAAAGAAAGTTGTCTCTGTGGAGTTCAAAATGTTTTTGAGAACTTTTTAAAATGGCACATTCACTGGGAATCCAAATAGAATGCAGGTAACAGGTGTGATGAAGTTCTCCACACAGCTGAAGTGCCACAGCGGGAAATGCTAATTAAAACAACACTGAAATTCCATCTTACTCCAGAAAGAATGGGTATCATCAGAAAACACAAATAATGCTGCGCATGTGGCACAGGCATTTAATCCCAGCACTTGGGAGGCTGATGCAGATGGATTGCTTCGAGTTTGAGGCCAGTCTGAAACTCACAGTCTCAAAAAGACAAAGAAAAAAAGAAAGAAGGAAGGAAGAAAGGAAGGAAAGAAAGGAGGGAAGGAAGGAAGGACAGATGGATGGACAGAAGTGCTTCCAAGGCTGCAGGAAAAAAAGAACCATTCTATATTGTTGGTGGGAATATAAACTAATATAACCACGATGAAAATCAGTCCTGAGAGTCCTGAAAAAATTAAAAATGAAAGGGCTGGCAAGATAGTACAGCAGACTAAGGCCTGCTTAGGCAAGTGCAGGGACCGGGGTTAGATACCCAGCACCACAGGCCATGCTGGCCCTGCCCCTGGGCACCCTGAGCCAGTGACCGAGACCGGAGTGTAGTGGCACACTAATCCCAGTCTTGGGGAGGCTGAAAACAGGAGGATCACTGTGAGCCCTTTTGCTCTTTCTGTTTTCCTGTTTCTGCCGCCCTGAATAACTGGCCTCTGCCATGTGCCAGTCTGAGCTGCATAGGGAGACCCTGTGCCAAATACATAAACAAAATTAAAAATGGAACTTTCATTAAATTATTTTTCATCTGTGTATCTTCCTCAAAGAATTAAAGGCTTCATTTTATAAATACATGCATGCCCATGTTTACAGCAGCACAATTCAGAGAAGCTTCATCTTGGAGGCAGTCTGTGTAGCCACCAATAATGAATGGATAAGGAAAATGTGGTATGTGTAGCCAGTGGAGCACTCTTCTGCTATAAAGAAGGGTGAACTTGGGTAACATGCAAGAGAGTAGATGCACCTTGAAACCATAATATTAGGTGAAATAAATCAGGCACATAAGCTTAAATATCATCTAGTTTTTCTCCTATGAGAAGCCCAAAATGTAAATAAATGAAAGAGTAAAATAAAAGGTAGATAATAGGAAACAGGGAGATACAGCTTCTACAAATCAGAAGCGGGGCCAGAGGGATGACTTGTGGGTTCTCTGAAGACTGAGTGTGCTGGGCATTCGTTCCTGGGCTTGACGTGTTGATACTGTCCTGCTTGTCTGACTGGTTAACCTTCCTCTCTCCTCACCCAGCTTACACCCCTGCTGGGGAACAGATGTGGCAGGCAAAGGTCAGAAGACTGACAGACGCGAAGTAGTTAAATGTGTCAATGTTTCAGCATATCTGATAGTAAAATTCTAACAGGTCACTTAAGTGGAAAAGAAGTCAAATGGAAAGTAACATAATAAAAGCTTCCTTTCTACCCTTCCAACACCAGAAACAAGTTATTTGTTATGAGGCAGTTGTTTCTCACTGTCTTGGTATTATAGTATCAAAGACTAGAAGGGAGATTAAGTGGAATTTGCAGTGGCAAGCAGTTCTTAAAATGTAATTGCAAAAGCAGTGGATGAACATTCTATCCTGATATTTTCAAATCACATAAAATGGAGCTGTAATGTAATATGAGAAAATAACCTTGTCAGGGTGGGGAGCTTCTCCAGGAATTTTATATGATAACACTAGGTTTTAATTACTTTGTAATGACTAACAATTTTTAGAGGTTTGGAAGAAGGGTTTTTTCCCCCTTAAATTACATTAAAAATAAATATTTCATTTACTAAAAATCTCATTAAAAATAAATACCCCCTTTGCCAAACAGAAATAGTAACAAAAGGAGACTCATTCACTGTAATCCTGTTATGGTTTATGTCTAGCTGTCCCCCCAAAGCCTCAAGCAGTCATGGGACAGACTTCTAGAATTTGTGATTAACACATGATCCACTGGGATTATGGGTGTGAGTGCTGCTGGGATTATGGGTATGAGTCCTACACTCGGCCTGGGGCGGATAGCCCGAATGCAACTTAAGGGAGGTGGACTTGCTCTCTGTTGCCATTGTTGCTGCTGCTCCTGCTGTTTTGCTGTTTTCTGCTACCATGAATGGCTGCCCTCTGCTATATGTCAGGCTGCCTTGGAGTCAGCTGAGTATGAATTAAAACCTCCAGTAACTGTGGGATAAATAAACCTTTCTTTCTTAATTTTGAATGTTGGATATTTGTCCCAGCAATGAGAGAAGAGTAACTGAGATAAATCCTAACACTCATGAGGCTGAGGCAGGAAGATAACAACTTTGATCTCGACCTGCATTACACAGTGAGTTGAAGGCCAGCATAGGAAGATCACGAGAAAGAATATGTGTATGTGTAAGAGAGAGAGAGAGAGAGAGAGAGAGAGAGAGAGAGAGAGAGAGAGAGAGAGAAGCACCCAAGCTTGTGGGGTCTCTCAGTGAATGTCAAGGGACAGCCCTGATTTCAGGACCTTCAGTCCTTGCCCATGAGAGCTGGTGTTACATCATGGGTCAGTGTTTTCTGATGAAAAGGACTGCTCAATTATGAATTTGCCACCTTATAACTGTTACCTTCCTGTCCTTTTCTGTCATTTCCTATGTCCTTTTTCCTCTGCTTTCTTTTCTTCTAGTTAAAGACAAATTGGATTTCCCCCTCCCGTCTATTATTAACGAGCTTCAAAACTCACAACTGGACACTTAACATACAGTATGGATGTTATGTTTAGGAGAACGGTTTACCACAAAGCACTTTCAACAGATGTTTGAGAGTAATAGTAGTTTGTAGTAATCGCTAGTTTGTGATCTACACTTTTGTGTCCTAATCTTTGTCGCAGGCCTGTGAGATGGTAGCAAGCACTGTTGTTCCCACTAACAAAAGGACACAGAGCTCAGGCACCTGGAGAAGGTTGCTCCATGTCACCTTCTCTCTGAGATTTCCAGCCTCTGCTGGCCAGATTTATTTCAAAAATGAAACAGCTTTATACTTCAGAATGTCTCCTGAGCTTTTTCTTCAGTTTCTAGTAAATGTGTTTTTGCATGCCTCTTAGGGTACTTGAAAAATATTAAATAATCTGTTAAATTTTTAGAAAATTTAAAAATTGATTATAAAAAATGTGTGGTGGTTTGGAACCATTTAGATGATCCTGGTCTCTAGAAGCACTGAATTTGTTCTTCAGCTGACTGGAGGGCAGGCCGTGAGGTGTGTCTATTTTATAGGTAAACAAATCAAGGCTCAGGAAGATCAGCTGATGCACTTATGCCTGTGTAATTGGTAAGCAGTGAAGGTACAATTGACACCTCAGTGGTCTATGTTGATTCCTTGCTTTTAACTACTATAGTGTGTCTACTTAAAAGGGAAGAGAAAGTACAAGTAGGTACAATGAAAATAACTCAATTTTCACTGAGATGCCCCCATAAGAAAATAACCGTGCTTCACGTGTGCTTGACTCGTTCAGAAGCAGGACTTGTAAAAGCTCCTCTGCTGCAGGGTATGTTTCCCTTGAGGGCAGGGCCATCTCTCATCTCTCCAGTCCCATGACAGGATAGCTGGTGTCACCCCCCAGAGGCACCAGACACCATGGATTGAACAGAGTCGTTAATGCCTGAGGTAGTACGTGAGGCAATACCCCAGGACCTAACTGGATAGTTTGCTGAAAACTCTGTCAGTTTTACTAAGCCTGAGCTTTGAGTGATGCTTCCTGATTAGCTGAAGAACCAGAAAATAACAGGAGAGAATCTCAGAGCCTAAGTTCTGAACAGCATGTACAGATCTTTCTGGAGGAATAAAGAGGAAAGAGGTCTAGAAGGAACCAGGAAGGAAGGTGCATACCTCCATCTGCCACCTTGGCCTGTGAACTCTAGTGAGAGTCTCATGTCCTGCCAGAGGTAGACCTGGACCCATGACCACGTGCCAGGAGAAATAAGGTGATTTTAAACTTGGGCACAATGCAGTTTTCACAGGTGGTCTTTGGAGTACTCCACAAACTAGATGGAGGTACCTGCAGAGTTTCTGGAGTACCCTGAACACCAAGCCTGTGCAATAGGGGAAGAAGAGCATTATTCATAGTGAGAAGTTCAGGAAGGACTTCCTGGCCATGGCAGGGATTTAAGGCCCCACAGCACTCTCCTTTCTGTAGTGAACTGCTTCTCGGCCCTCTTTGGTGGGATTTCTGCAGTACTCTTCCTCTTTTCCTATGGCACCTGCTGAGTACTTGCTAGTGAAGAGTGCTGCTGTGGACATTCAGGAAGGTTTGGAAGAGAATGAGTTGACCCTTCTGCTGCAGGAGTGTATGCCAGTACATTGGAATGTGTACTAATACAGAGGTGCGCCATGTGAGTGTGCAGATAGTGAGCTCCAGGTGGAGCGTTCTCTGGTTTTCTGGATCTCATTTTCCGCATCCCCATTTTGCCTCTTCCAGTTGTGACCATTGATGTCCTGAGCTTTTCCTGTGACTTTGTAGTGTACTCTGCACCCTGGCTTTCTCTCTGTCTGCCTTCTCCTTCCTGGACACATTTGCTGGTAGGTGGTTGTGTTGCTCATAGCCCTGGCTGGGTATTTGTCTTCTCAGCTCTAGAGAAGGGGCTTGGGCCTATTCCCCTGAGCATCTCTGCAAGACAGCAGTTTTAGAAAGTTCTTGTGGCTGACTTGTTTAGGCTTTCTCCCAATTTGTACCAGAAACAAACACTCGTAAGACAAAATAGATGCACAATAACCATAGGGTCTGTCTGAATGAAGAGCAAAGACCTGGAAGAAATGAGTAGCCATGAGCAGGTGAGCCTTTGATGAAGGAGTCTTAACCTGTAATTTGGACCAGTTGCAGCAGAATAAAAGCTCCATTCCAGGTGAGGATCACATTTGACAAGAAAGCAAGAGCTATGTTATAGCACTGTGCCTGAGTCATGGGTACAGCGTGAAGAATTCTGTTTGGCAGTGAAAGCAAAGAGAAAAAACTACATGATCCCTACCTAGATCAATGGAATAGAGAAGGAGCAAGACTTCAAAGATGGGAGAGAAATAAAGACCCATGACTAGTGCTTGTACACACACACACACACACACACACACACACATTCATAAGACAGCCCCAGTTTCAACAAGCAGAAGGGCCAATCATGTAGAATGGAGTTAAGGCAACAGATGGACAATTCATTGCATAAATTGGCTACCCAGGGACCACAAATGGTAGCTAGGAAATCCAAGGATGTACCAGGTTGACCCAGGGACAACCCTCCTGGGCAGAGGGAGAAACGGTGCTCATGCTCTGAAAGGATAGTGGACAGCACCTAGTGCTAGTGGGGAAAGAAAAAAAGGGAAATGCAATAAAGGAATGAAGAAAATTTCATTGTGCGTGGATGCATTTTTTTTAAATTAATGAGAAGACTTATCTTTAATTCATCTTTGTAACATCTGACTTTAATTATGTCACTTTTGAATGTTGTAAGCAGAGGACAGTCACAGCAGATGAAATAACATCTGGATATTTGGTATATATGCGAACTACATCTGAAATAAATTTTCTTAACCCTGAACTTTAAGCATAAACTGCAAAATAATTACTTTCCTGGAAATTGTTAATTGCAGAATGTGATTTAGTTTTCAAAGTAAAGCATAAAATATGAAGTCATCAGGTGAACAATAGCATTACAATTTTAAAAAAGTCATTCTCTCAGCCTCTGTGTAGGTCACTGTAATAGTTCTTTGATGGTATCAATAGCCTTTTCAGGTGACAGCAAAATGGATGAAATGACAAATCTTTAAGTTGCTATCTACTCAACAAATTTGCATACATTTAGTATATGTGCATGTTCAAGTTAGGAACTGTTTTTTAAAATCTTTTAAAAATTGTTCTCTTACATAAAAGTCAGATGTAATAGTGGGGAGAGCAAATCTTTTTTTAAATGGGTCTACAGGGTCTCACTATGTAGATTGGACTCCTACAGGACTCCTACTCCTGTTTTCAGCCTTCTAAGACCTGGGATTACAGGTGGGATTACAGGTGTGTGCCACCATGCCCAGTCTTAACCACTGTCTCAACGTGCCCCAAAGGTAGGGCCAGCAAGGCAGGCTGGGGATCGAACCCTGGCTGCTGTGCTCTGCCTAAGCAGGCACTTTAATCTACTGAGCTATTTGGCTGGCCCTCACTTACTTTTTTTTTTGGTGTGGGGTCTCACTACAGAGATCGGACTCCTAGTGATCCTCCTGTCTCAGCCTTCCCAGCACTTGGATTACAGGTGTGCACTACCATACCTGGTTTTGGGGTGGCACTGCAGGCAGTACTGGGGATTGAACCCAGGTCCTCATGTTTGCCAGGCAGGTGCTTAGTCTGCTGAGCTATTTCACCAGCTGAGAAGGGCAAGTCTTATTCTGTTGTCATGAAGGTGGGCATTCATGGCTTTAAAAGATAGATTTTAATTTTTAAGGCAATTTTAGGATTCAGGAAAAAGAAGTAGGAAATACACAGAGCTCTCACATTACCAGCTCCTTGCCTAGTGCACCTCTGTCTTCCTCACTGTTAACATCTTGCCTTAGTAAAAATGGGCTATAATTGATAAGCCCACATCCACACATTATTATTAGCTAAAGTTCATAGTTTGCACTTGTGGTTGTTACACAGTCTATGTATTTTGGTAATTGTAGAAGGATAGTATCGTAGTATCATGAACAATAGTTTCATTGCCCTAAAAATACCCCCATGACCCACCTGTTCATCCCCCACCTCCATAAACCTCTAGCAGTGCCTGACTTTTTACTGTTCATAGTTTTACCTTTTTCAAAATGTCATGTAGACATCTGATTCCAGAAAGTAGTTGGAATTACATAGAGTGTAGCCTTTTCACATTTGCTTTTTTCACTTAACCATCTGTGTTCAAGGTTCTTCCATGTCTTTTTGTGGTTTGATAGTTCATATCTTTTTACCACTGAATCATATTCTACTTTAGGAGTAAACTGTAGGTTATTTACCTGTTTTAAGTCACTGGAGTTGCTCCCAGATTTTGAAAAATGTGAATATACTTGAGATAAACCTTCATGGACAGGTTTTGGTGTGCATATAACTGCCT
>NW_004524612.1:15698170-15717310 GCF_000260255.1 Octodon degus
TTTAACTTCTTGACTCATTTGTATCAGTTATCTAGAAATGTGGCACTGTACTATCTGGTAAAACTCTATCAAGCCTTATGAGACACTGCTACACTGGCTTCCACTCTGCCATTCTGCTGCCAGCAGCACAGGAGCGATTGAGCCACTCTACATCCTTGCTAGTGTTTGGTATCAGTAGCATTTTGGATTTAGGTCATTCCAAAGGACCTGGAGTGGGATGCCATCATTTTATGTCACTGTGTTCCTAATAATGTAGGACACGGAGCATCTTTTCTCTTGCTTAATTGCACCTGTGGATCTTCCCACTTGCAGACCTAAGTGGTTTTGGGAAGGCAGTTTGGAGCCTTCAAAGCAGGCTCTTTTATTGCAAATATTCACCCAGAGAGTCAATCTGGATAGTACTCTACTGAACCCTGGCTCCGCTGCCTTTCTTTTCCTGTTCACTTGTTTCTGTTGATGCTGACACTGACATACACCTATGGTTTTCATCTTTCAGATTTTGCTTCTCAGCCGGCTGTGCTTCTGATGACTACAGTTGACCTGGCTGTGGTTGTTGGCCTACCTGGGCCAGCACTCCTGGTTTTGTTTGCTTAAGCCCTCAACTTTGTCAGCAACAGCTCACTTCCATGAGGCCTAATGTTCAAAAGTGTTAGCATATGTTGTTGTTAATGATATAATCAGCATCAAGTTTGGGTGTTTTATCACTTTATATGGCTAAACCCAAGCTCGTCTACTCTCACCCCCAAATTACCTTTCTGAACCTCCCAATTCTTCCACTTAATGGTATCACCTTTTAGTTCACCCCATACCTCATTCTCCTAGTACCACAAACTAGAAATCACATGGTGATCTCCATTTATGCTTTGTCTTCTAGTAGGTCATTCATGCCTGTTAGCAGCCCCAGGTCTTTAATGCCCAGTGTGCATTCCATTGGAGGCTTGGTTTCTTCCATCATAGGGGAAAAAGCTGCCCTGCCCCAGGAACACCTTTCAGTGTGCGCAGGCATTCTGCTTATGCCATATTCGCTTTTTTTTTTTTAATGTTTCTCTTTTGTTTTGTTTTGGGTTTTTCTGGCGGAACCGGGGATTGAACTCAGGCCCTCGCACTTGCCAGGGAAGCACTTATTCCACTGATCACTTTTGTTTTGAAACACCATGTGTAGGACAGCCTCTCTTGTCCCTCCAGTGCTGAAGTCTGGAAAGGTCCTCTGACTTCTTTTAAGCACTGGAGTGCTCCTCTCTCTAAGTCCTTCTCTCCATGTCACAGTGTGGAGTGGCTGTGGCTTCTGGTGGCTCCTTAAGGCTCAGCATTAGGCTCCGGCTCCATCGTTCTGAAGAGAATGTGGAAGCTGCTGAGTAGGAGGATGAGACAGAGCAGGTACTTCTCACCCTCTCTTCTAGTCAAATCTTCATCATATGATTTTGTTATTCTCTCGGAAGTGAATTTTTGGAGTAGCTGATGCTTCTAAAAATCAAATATAACAAAACACATTACAAAACTACTACATTGCAATAGTTTACAAATATTTGCCATAAATCTATTTATGCCCTGATTTCCTCCTTTTTCCTTAGGTAAGTAAGGACTTGACTTTTTTTCCCTTTAAAATAAAAATGTTTTCCAGCTGGACATGGTGGCACACTCCTGAAATCTCAGGACTCTGGGAGGCTGAGGAAGCAGATGGCAAGTTTGAGCCCACCAGTTTGGGCAACTTATTGAGACCTTGTCTCAAAATAAGAAATAAAAATGGGCCAGGGACATAGTTCAGTGTGAAGGCCTTGGGTTCAATTCTTAAGATGCAAAATAATAATAAAATAATTTTTAAAAAAATCACAAGTAAGGGGCTGGGGAGACAGCTCAGTAGAATAAGCACTTGCCTGGCAAGTGTGGGGTCCTGAGTTCAATCCTGGGTACTGCAAAATCAATCAGTCAGTCCATCCATCCATCCATCCATCCATCCATCCATCCATCCACTATTTTTAAAAAATCACAAGCAAGTATGTGTGTCTTCATGTCATAGAACCCATACTTTAATAAACTAATAGTTTGCTATAATTGAGCAAACAAACCCCTCCAAATCACTACTCTTGGATCACTTCATAGAGCTGTGACAGCTGAAGACAGTCCTTTGTGATATAAGAGTGAATTTAGAACACCTTCTCAAACTACCCGTGTGTCATTGTGTTGCTGCCAAAACAGTCTCCTAGTTTCCACTACCTCATTGCTCACCAGGACTTCAGCTTTTAGCACACAGCATTTCATCTCATAAAATATAGGGCCATATCCTCTTTTGTCCAAAATATTCTTACTGCTGTGTGGAATTCAGGTGAAGCCTCCTTTGTATGAAGTGCTTAAGGATAGAAGTGTTTCCAGTTCTGGATGTTTTGGACTTGGTAATGGGGGCATACACATGAGATATCTTAGAAATGGCACATGAATCTAACAAAATGTATTGATTACTATGTTTCAAATTTACCTTGTACACATAGTCTGAGGGTAATTTTGTGCAGTGTTTTAAATAATTGTGTGTAAAACAAAGTGTCATGGCATAGAATTTTCCATTTATGGCATTATGTCAGCAGTCAAAAGTTTCAGATTTCTGAGCATTTTGGATTTTCAGATTGGAGATGCTCAAACTATACTGTAAATATGTGCACAGAGTATAAGTTCATTACCAGATGTAGGGGGCTGGGGAGATGGCTCAGTGGAATAAGTGCTTCTCTGGCGAGCACAAGGGCCTGAGTTCAATCCCTGGTCCCACCAAAAAAAAAGAATTACCAGATGTATTTAATTCTGACTGTTTCCGAAGCTCCACATGTAATCTTTTTCAGAAGTTTTCTCTTCAGTCATGTTTACAGGTAGTTTTGAGGCATTTGCTGGGGCTGGGTTGCCTGAGCCGAGCTGCTCTGGGTAGGCCCTTCTGGGTGATCTGGGTGGACTGTGAAGTGGGGCTTGAGCTGCGGGGAGGGAGTGGACAGTGGGCTTGACCAAGGCAAAGAGGAAGAGAGCAGGCAGGTGGCCTTCTGGTTGTATGGTCAGGAAAATAAAGTGACTGCTTAGTGGGAAACCTTTAGTCTTGATCAGTAGGCCAGAGACACAGGCCAAGAAACTAACATGGAAATAAACTGAGAGGTGCTACAGAGGGCACTAGAAGTAGCTGAGTAGACAGACAGGCCTGTTTGCTGCATACATTGCCTTGACAGGCAAATGCAGGCAGTGTTGGGGAGGTTGCGTTGTCCCACAGAGGGACAGGAAACCTTAAACTCTTCCCTTAGTGTGTGCCACCAGCAGAGCTGCGGGGGGGGGGGGGAGAGAGAGAGAGAGAGAGAGAGAGAGAGAGACAGAGACAGAGACAGAGACAGAGACAGAGACAGAGAGAGAGACTTTTCACTGAGCTACAAACCCCAGCCACCCTTCTCTCCTTTTACATTTATTTTGAGGCTCAGCCTGAAGTTTCAGTGACTCATAAGGGCCCACTAGGATTATTCGGTCATGACAAACTGAAGTTTTTGTCTTTGCCACAGGAAAGTTGGAGCATTGAGGATCACTGTCACTTTTCATCTATGGCTTATTTGATGCCCCTTCTGAATATCCTAGTGGCATTTTATCCAAGTAAGTCCTAGATGTAGGAGAGGCGCGCCCATATGCTAGAAGTCAGAGTAGATAATAAGATGCCATGAGCTGGCTGGTCACACACTAAGTGAAAGGAGGGGAGACATGAAGGCCTAGGCTCCTCTGGAGCAGGCATAAAAGTTGATGTTGGCTCCTGGACACTGTGTGGTGCACATAGGCTGCCAACCACTGGGTGGTCATTCAAGTGTGATGGGTACATCACTGGCCTGCCTGGGCAGTATCAGCTCTGGGGCTTCAGCAAGTGCAATGCTGGCTGGAAATCGTGGTCCACACCACTGTCCCACTGTTAGAGCTGAAAGTACCTTTGGAATCTTCTCTTTGTACAGAACAGGACATAGGAACTCAAGAAGGCTAGTGACAGCATAGTCAGGCAGTGGGCCTATCTATAACCATCCCCACAATCAAGATAATGATCAAAGCCATCCCCCAGAACTTTATATAGGTCTCTGTGCTCCTCCTTCCCACCTTTCTCACCCCCCTAACTCCTGCGCCGAGGTAACTTCTGCTGTGCATTTTGTAGACCTTTAGATGGAATCATATATTATGTATCTTTTATGGCTGGCTTCTTACATTCAACTTAATTGCTTTGAGAGTCATCTATATTCTTTTACATATTGATAGTTCCTTTTTTTAAACTTTAGAATGCTATTCTGTGGTATGGTTTACCACTCATTTATCTGTTGGTGAACTTTTGGGATTTCAGTTTGGAGTCATTACAAAGAATACTTTCATCAACATTCGTGTACAAGTCTTTGGGTACACATCACATTTGATTCTCTTAAGAAAATACTTAGAGATGGGATAACTACTGCTTAATAAGATTGGTATATGATAGCTTTTAAAGAAATTGCCATGGTGCTTCCCAGTGGTTATGTGATTCACATTGATATCAGCAATGTGTGTGAGTACCAGTTTCTGACCAACACTTGGCATGGTCCTTCTGTTTGACCAGCGCTCCTCATAGGTGTAGAGCAGCTGCACATGCAGTAGTGGCTTTCACTTGCATATATTGAGTATTATTGCATGCTACTTGCCATCTATAATCTTTCATGAAGTGTGTATAACTTTTGGTTCTTTTTTACTCAATTGGTTATTTTCTTATTTTAGAGTGTTGGGTTCTTTATCTATTCTGAGTACAAATCCTTATCAGATATTTATTTGCAAATATTTTCTTCAAGTCTTTGGTTTGTCTTTGCATCTTTCACTAATGATTTTGACAAGATACAATTATAAATTTCAAAGAAGTCTAAATAACTAGTTTATTCTTTTATGAATTATACTTGTATGTCATATTTAAGAAACCTTGGTTTAACCCCAATTCACAAAGGTTTCTCCTACCTTTTCCACAATCTTTATAGTTTAAGATATACATTTAGGTCCGTTCACCATTTTGAGCTAATTTTGTCTATGTGGTAAACATTTGTCACCTGTGCAGTAATATGCTACAAAGCAGGTGATATTTTTATTCAGAGGTAGGAGTTTTCTACCAGTACTGTCGTGTTCAAATTCAAAGGTCAGTCATACATTATATATGTGCATCACTCAGTAAAACTACTAAAATACAGTGCCCAGTTTTCATAATACATGTAATGAATGAATAATAAGGTCATTAAGGGCAATCAGTGTTTTGTTATATCTTGATTATATTCTTGATTATAGTTTGTTATATTTCTTGATGTGAACATAGAATAAGAAGGATGCCCCTTCCTCTTTGATGGGGACCAACAGGGTCCTAGGTCCTGCATAAAACCTTGCCAACAGCAGTGATTGCATGTTGCTTACCCCCCGCCCCTCCTGGTTGCAGTAATTATGTACTTTAGATTTCCTGGAGAGGACACAGTGTTTAATCATGCAATTATGTCTCTGGATGGCTATCCCAAACAATGTGGAGCACTCTCCCTGCCTTTCATAAAAACAGCAGAAAGAGAAATTTCTTTGGTTTTTTATTGTGCAGACCCAGCAGGAGGGCAAGCTTTGGAGAGCAGCTCATGGACAAGGAAGGAGTCAATTTTGTAAAGACAGAATAAGGCAGTGTAAGCACATTTGGGTTGATTCTTTTTTTCTGTGCTTTCCTTTGTAATTATTTTCTTTGTAACTGGAAATATTTTAGTGCCATCCCATTTGCCATAGTATGTACAGTATGTAACTTAATTTGCATGCCATTGCTAAACAAGCTGAGTTCGTCCATCCATCTCTGAGGACTCCTTCTGGATCCTGATATTTAGCCTTTCACTGTGCTCCTGGGCCCAGGTACATGCTTGCTTTCTGTTTTGGTTTTGTTTTTGCAGAACTGGGGATTGAACTCAGGCCCTTGTGCTTGCCAGGCAAGTGCTTATTCTACTGAGCTATCTCCCTGGCCCCATTGCTTTCTAAAAAGAAGTAGAGATACATGGAAATTAGAGTTGAACTCAGTAAGTTGGAGTTTGTGTCCTTATAGTCCCTAACACCTGGGAGGGGACTGGGAGGAAGTGATTTAGCATCTCATATTATTGTTTCCTTGTCTGGAAAAAGAGTATGGTTTTAATATCCTCATGGGTATGGTGGAGAACGTTCTTTACACACGTGTGGTATTCTTCACAGTGGGTCCAAAAATGCATCCTCTCATCTTTTTGCACAGAGAAAATAATTTTCTTTTGCACCAAGAATATTGTGGCCTTCCCTCCTCCTCTGGGGGCCTTCCCATCCCCATCCCCAGTCTCCAAGGCTAGGTGACTCCCCCTCTGTGCCCCTCCCCTGGCATTTCCCTTATCACACTTGCTGCATGGCTGTGGTCCTTTTCCTCCCTGCTGGCGTTAGAGTTCCTTCAGGCCAAGACCTCCCATTAATCTTTATAATCCTGATGCCATTTAAGAAACCCTGATGAATAAACAACCAAATGAATATTTAGAGACAAACAGGCAGTCCCTATGTTGCAGAAATTCACAGCCTAATGGAGAAGATGGGCAGGCCAAGTGTATGAATGATTGTAGCACACCGTGCTAACCATAACAAGCAATTTATTTATTCATTTTTAAACAAAATGGGAACATTTCATTCTCTGCTAATAAGACGGCTTTTATTGGCACTCAAGGCATTTTGGTGAAAGTACACTGCTGAAAGATGATATGAAAGGAACAGTGATAAGGAGGAACTTTATTCCTCGCTCTGGCCATTACTCAGTCTTTGCTTCCCTCAGTGCTGCGTATCTCCTCCTAGCCAGAGCTGGAGCTCGCTGTACGTGTTCACAGCAACATCTTTCTCTTCTGTTACTCAAATTCTTCATCCTCCATCTGCCCACTCCCTCCCTGGCACATAGTAAGATCTCAGGAAATAGCTTCTGGATAATCAAGTACGTTCTCAAACAAGTTCTGCATGAAAAAGGATTTAAAAAACTTTTAATCCTGGCTTCAAAAATGTTTGCCTCACCCTTAAAAGACCCCACTGAGCTATGAAGTAGGTCTCCCTATACCTGGTGGGCCTAACCTATTGGGGAAAAATTTTCATGTTATCCCTCTTGAATTCCGGGGTAGTTTAACTTCTTGTTGTTAAAACACAACTGTGCAGTAGTAGCCTCATCCCACCTCATGAGGCCTTTATTTTTAGCTTCCTGGGAGAGATGCAGATTGGAGACACAATGGCTGTGGTAGATAAGGCGCCCCCAGCAGCCCATTCGCAGGTGCTCCCTGTTCCCTTGCCCATTCGTTTGTCTCCAGGTTTGAATGGCTCTCTAGCGCCTGTACTGGCAGTGGGAAGCAGAGTCCTAGCCAAGGTAGATGCATTGTTACCACAGAAAGCAATTGGCTGCCACATGTCGTGTTCAGATAATGGCAGAAGCGGAATTCATCCAAACAATTGTGCTCAAAGAAACGATATCACAGAGTGAGCCATTTTTTGGTTTTCTGAATCATTTAAATGGTTTCATTGTAAGATATTACTTTGTTGACTGTTGTTCAGTGGAAAAATAAAGGCTTAAAGTTCTTAAAGAAACAGAACTTAGAAACAGAACTATGTCTCGATATTTACCTAATTATTCCAAAAATAGCAACAGTGTTACCCTTGATTATGGAGAGGTGACTTTGGGGTGTGGGAGAACACTGCTAATTCCTTGAGTTTTCTGGTTGCCTAAGACATAGACTTCCACAGACAGCAGCGAGGTGTTACCTACAGGGAGCCAGCAGGGCACAGGGACAGGGCTGCCATTTGGAGGCAAGTACTTAAGTATCAACCTTGCTGCCACAACCTGCTCTCTATGTGATTTGGGGAAAAATTATCTTCTCAGCTACTTTGTGGATTTCTTATGACCATCAAAGAAGATGATGCAGATGGATAGAACTGTTTGAACAGTGAAGGAAAAAGATTTAGCTATTATAGAATTAATATATTCTTTTATGCGCTGAAAGACTTATTCAAGTTTCACATCAGGGGTTTGGTCTTCGCTTAATGCAATGTTATCAGAAAAATTTGTTTTGAAAGGGTTACTTATATGCTAGATTTCATTACAAGAAAAAAACTGCCTAGAGATAGCTCTTTTTGCTTCAAGGTAATACAAAGAGCTGCCAGATTCTATATAAAGAAAAGCAACATGCTATCCTTTGGTATGGAGCCATATTCATTTTCCATAGAAAGTTTTAGTACATCTTATTTTGGAGAAACAAAAAATAATCTATAATCTCTTAGCTGCCTTTACTCATATAACAGAAATTTTAATTTAGGTTGAATTATAAAAAGAAATAAAAAGAATTTTGCAGATTGTCAACTGGCAAATTGTTGCTAGTCTCACACAAGATTGTTGTATGGACCCCAAGACAAGAAAGGTCACCAGGAGCTAGGGTAGGGCCACTAATGCCATGTCAGAGCAGCTGTGAGGATGCTGGAGACGGGAACAGGTGTTAGAGGTGAGACTGTCTGTGATTCTCTGATTTCATAAACATTTACATGAAGCATGGACAGTGTATGCTATTAGGGAGGTCATTCGTATGACTGTGTGTGGAGTGACTGTGGCTGGCCCAGCCCAGGAGCTTTGCGTGGCCTTCGCACAGAGAGAGCTGGTGAGCGGGGTGGCGGGGTAGCAGCGTGGGAATGTGTGCAGCTGGAATTGGCACCGCACAGCACTGAGAGCTGGGCATCTTCCTACAGCTTGGCCAAGCCGCACACAGGCATCCAGTTGGCAGGAGTCTCATTCCAACCCTGGAACAGGGCTTGCTTTTATTTCAAACACCCAGCTGCCTGGTGCACATTTTTGTTCTGGCAGTAAATAACTTTCTCATTTATGAGTTCCCTTTTAGAAATATTCCATGGAATAATAGAAGTTTTTTAGATGAGAAACTCTCAAATTTAATAATAAGGAAACAACTTTTAAAAAGTAGGCAAAAGATTTGAATAGACATATTGCCAGAGAAGATATACAGATGGCATCTAAGAATTTTTAAAAATGCTCCACATTATTAGTCATCAGGAAATGCCAATCCAAAGCATATTGAGATGCCACTCCAGTGTATCAGGATGGCCAGATTGAAGACGACTGTCCCCACCAAGTGAGGGTGTAGAGTGACTGGCATGCATGTGTATTGTTGGCAGCACACAAAATGGCATGGATACTTTGGAAACCATTTGGAAGCTTCTTGAAAAATTCAACATATTTTTACCTTAGTATAATCCCATTCCTAGGCATTTAGCAAAGAAAAATGCAACTTACAGGAATGTTTATGGTGGTTTCCTTTATGATTATCCTGAACCAGAAATAACTTGAATTTCTCTGAACAGGTAAACATGCAGACAAACTGTGGTACATCCATTCAGTGGAACACTAATCAGCAATAAAGAGAAGTAAACCACTGATACTAAAAGATTGGAGAATCTCAATTATGCTAACGTCAATTTTATGTGAAAAAATAGGCAAAAAGCACATGCTGTAGGATTCAATTCATTAAAGCTTTAGAAAATATGTGCAATTTAATATTTAAAATTGTGCAGTTTATTTTGTGTCCATGTAGTGACTTCTATTTCAGACACCTTAATTCTAGTTATCAATGTAGAACTAGACAAGTCACTGCTTGGCAGCCTCTGATGAAGGGTGTCCTGAGGCAGTGATCATTTTGCAGAGGTTGGGAAGGCGGGTGAGCTGGCTGCCAATCACTGAGGAGCTCTGCTGCCATGTGTGACATATTGTATTTAATATATAAAAACAGAGGGTCACACTTGTATGTGGAACAGGCACACATTACATATCTCCTGATCTGATGCAAGGTAGAATACACAGCACCATCTATGAAGGCTTTTTTGTTTGTTTGTTTCCTTTTGTTTTCTTGAGACAGGGTCTTGCTATGCAGCTCAGACTGGCCTTGAACTCAGTAGGTGGTCCAGACTGACCTCAAATTCATGCTAATCCTCCTACCTCAGCCTCCCAAATTCTACAGCTACAAGTGTATGCCACTGCGCCTGGTGAAGAAATCCAGTTAAAATATTTCAACCTGAAAAAGTGGAAACACTAGATCTAACATCCAGTTTGTAGGACATGGACAGCATAGAGAAGCCACTGGGAAGCAAGCAGACATATCTAGGATGAAGGATCCCCCAGGGACGAATGACCTGGATTCTAAAATATGCAAATGGCTTTTTAAGGTAGCATTCTCATGTATACAGCATGTAAGGGATGTGACAACCAAATAGGATGTGTGGACTATGGGATGGAAATATTTGAGGACAAAAGAGTCTGAAAAGACATGGGGGAAAGTAACTGGGGAGACTTAAATATGGACCAGGAACTAGATGTACCTGGGAGTATCTAGTAATCACACAATGGTATCACAGTTATGTAAGGAAATAACTTCATTTTAAATTTATATGAAATAATTTTAATGCTTATTTTCAGTTACATATGAAAATATCAAGACAAAATAATATGACAGATTTGCCTTAACCTACTGAAAAATAAGGGAAAAAAAGAAGAAGTAGAAAGGGATTGGTGAAATAGACACTAAAAATAACAATGGCTGCAGCTGCAGGAGGGACACACAAGTGGGGCTTACTTTGTATTAGTTTTGCAGTTGTGTATGTTTAAAACCTTTCATAGCAAATATGCTTTATAACCATCTCTCTAGAGATTATGCAGATTATAAAATATAAGTATATAGATGGATGATTTTAGGCATAGTTTACTGAATATTTTACGTGGAAGCATATACATTTAATAAAAAAGTTGATTTTGTTATCTGTATTTTTTATAGAAGCTTTTTGGTTTATGATTTGTATTCTAGGTAGCTATTTTGGAAATAATGATACACAGTGTTATAGCTATAGTTATTTTCTTATTATTTGATGATAAAATTTGTTTTTTTCTTAAAATAATTAAAAAACAAAAAAACTATACTTTCGCTTTAAAAAAGTGGGTTTATCTCCACTGAAAATTCAGACTTATCTGTCTATTTGCCTTACAACTGCATTCTTCCTTTTATAAAGGAGTTTGTCAGGAATTTCATAGAATGATTTATTTTTTTCTGTGAGAATTTGCTCACTAAATCCATAAGTTTAGCCCACAACCATTTCCCTTTTAGTCTCCTTTTCCTTCCAAACAAGGGTGTTGGATTCCTTTGTACCTCCCCAACTTTTTGAAAGTTGTCCTCTCTACTGGAATTATTTTCTTCACTTTATATTTTGTAAAACTTTCTTTGTCAGTGTATCATTTTTTCCAGACAAACTGAATGAATCAGATAAAATATACATATATACACATCCACATGTGCTTATATGTGCACACACATATATGTAAACATGTACACATGTATGCAGTGGCAGAGAGCCAGAGATTATAAGAAATTGGCTGGCAGGAGATCCAGGAGAACTGCTGGTGTACTTCTGTCCACAGGCCTGCAGGCTCTGAGTGAGTCCTGTACGATTTGGTGTTTTAGTTGCAGTTCAAAGGCAGGAAAGAAAAAATCAGTGTCCCAGCTTAGCTGAAAGCTAAGCTTACTCTACCTTTTTGCTCTACTCAGAGCTTCAGCCAAGTAGACAAAATTTACCCACCATCTGCTTTACTCAGTCTACCAGCTCAAATGTTACTCTCATCTAGAACAACATTTAGCCAAGTATCTGGGAACCCCATGGCCCAGTCAGGCAGACAGATAAATTAACACCGCTCTTGTTCATGTTTCAGACCAACTTCTTGTAGACATCCCATACTGGGGATGGCATAGGACAGGCATAAATCGCTGGGGCCTGGCATGGAGCAGGTATAAAGTTGAGTGAGTGAATGAACAGAGTGATTTCATCCGCCAAACACTACGAAGCAGCTGAAACAGACTCCTGGAGAGCAGGCTTTAAGGTAGGGTAGAATGAGTGAGAGGAATTCTGTTTTCATTGGAAATGCTACCTGTTTTTTTTTTTTTTTAGAACCAGGGATTGAACTCAGGCCCTTGTGCTTGCCAGAGAAGCGTTTATTCCGCTGAGCCATCTCCCTGGCCTCATGCTACCTGATCTTAAGCCATTTGCTTATTCAATTTGCTGGAATTAGTTCACTATAACTTAGACTACAGCATAATTCATGCTGATTCTATCAAGAATCTATTTTAGCTACTGTTACTACTTTTAATAACATTCATATCTTTGAATATTCATTTATACTATTATTTCTTAGTTTGCTCATTTTATACATTTATTATTTCTACTCCTAATAGTTGTACAATTTGGAACAAGTCATTTGATTTTGCCATCTCACTTTCTTTTGTAAAATGGGAAAAATGATGTTATCCTATTTCACAAATCTATTACAAGGATTACATAAGGTTTCTAAATGTAAAGTAGTTGGTCTGTAGTAACAGCTATATGAATTTTGTAATAGTAACAATGATAGTAATATAGTTATGATCATCAATTATAGAAACAGTTTTCTTATAGAAACACTTCCCAACCTCCTACTGTCTTGTTTCCTCTTATTCTTCTTATAACTCTATCACAAGTCTTCAATAAATCAATAAAGTAGTTAAGCGTGTTAAATGCATCTCAGTTTATATTTTCACTGTACAGTTGGTGTGTTGGGATATAACTGATCATTAAGTTAGGAGTGTCTGTACTGAATTGGAGGCTTGCAGTATGGTCTGGGGCTGGGTTAGAGGTTTACGGTATGATCCGGAGCCAACAAATGGGTTTGACAGCTTCTTCTTTGTGAAGGAAGCAGCAGCCTTCTAGCAGGCTCACCTCCTAGAGAGAGGAAGCTGCTTTAGAGCAGGCGTTGGAGCTGAACTTTCAAGGAGCCATCTGCTGGTTCCTCCTCTGTGTCCCCTCCAGCGCCCTCTCCTGGCAAGGTTTAGCATCAAGTCATTAGGCAAAAGAGACTTTTACAGGGCCCACCTCCATTATCACAGAGCAGGGAGGGAAGGGTAGATTGTTGCCCAGGGACAAGGAATTAGTAGTGAGCACTTACGTTAAATCCTAAGTCCTAATATTCTGTGATAGTTAAATTCCACATGCTAACTCAAAGACTGGGGATGTGTGGAGGAAGAGGGAGAGCATGTTACCTGTTTCAGACGCTTGAGTATCTTACACATAAGGAAGGAAACCATTATGTATATGTTTCTCAGAAGGGAAAAAACTGGGGAAAATGATAGAGGCAGATTTTGGCCTACTTTCAGCAATTTTTCTGTTTACCTCTAAGTGTCTTCATTTTCTGACTGAATGAAGTAGAAGCTACAGAGATTCTCTGTCAGGTTGTGGGAGTTACCCAAGAGTTTAAACAAGATGATCCCCCAGGTCCACTTCGAGATCTGGAGAAGCTGTGAACTTTACGTTACCTGAAGTGAGATATGGCTGTTACTTATCTGCATCACCTATCCACAAATCCACCCCTACATCCGTTATCTATTTGTCCTTTTTTTTGAGTTGCTTTAAGATTCAAAGAAGTTATTTCACTCAGTTGAAATCATATATTTGGACCTGTATTTATTAATTGACTTTTAAGGTTAATAGAATTAATTAAAGACATTATATATCAATGCACTATTTTTATTCAATTTAAAATGTTTCTGAGACTTATGTCTTACTATGTATCTCAGACTGGCCTCAAATTTACTATCTTCATTCATCAGCTTCCTACGTGCTGGGATTACAGGCATGTGCCACCATGCTCATACCTGTTTAAATTTTTGAGAATTTTTTATTTGTTGTCTTTTATGCTCTAGGTGTCCTTTTTCTAAAAATTTCTCATGTGACAAAAGGCCAAGAGCAATAAAATTAAAGAGATAGATAAAACCACAAACAACCAATGCTTTACAAGGAGAAGACACACATTGTACAATAAATAAAGTGACTCCGAGACAGTTCTACACCATCAAGCCTGAAATTTCAGAAACCACACCGCCAAGTGTCTAAACAGCAGAGTTGAGTTGCATACATAGGTCTTTTCTATCCCCTTAGGACTTGTTTCCTTAGTTCAGACTTTGTCTGAGAGAGTTAATGGTATGATTTTACTGTTTGAAAACAGATGTGTTTTCTTTTTTGATGCGTGGGATTTTGAGGACTTGGAGTTCTAGGCAGAAAGGCAGTGGTGAAAAGCATTTCTTCTACAGGGCGTCTTCATTACTCCGTGGTGGAGTGAGTAATGGCATCGATAATACCAATAGCGAGGAGTAAGAGGTGGAGTGAAGCATCCTGACTCAGAGTCTGGCCTTCAGCGCTGTGCCTGGGCTGGGGCCTGGAGCCGGTCCACACTCATTTCTGGGCTGTGTAACTAAAGCTGGAAACCTTGCTTTGGTTCATTCACCAGAGAGCAGGGTGACCCGCCCAACGTAGCACAGCCAGCATTGCCCAGGCAGTGTTGCACATCTGGGTCTGGAAATTGGGTGCCCCCACTCCCACTTTCTCACTCCCTCTCTCTAATTTACTATGCTGGAAGTTGAATCCAAGAGCCTCACACATGCTAGACCAGCACTGCACCGCTGAGCTCCACTCCCAGCACTAGCTCTCTTGGTTCACAACCTGGGTCTTACTTTATTTTAACCCACTTTGTTAGCTTTGTTGCACAGATAATCTGAAGATAATGGCTCATGAGAATCAAAATCCCACCTTCTGGGTCTTCTGGGACCTGGGATTTAAGGCCCTTCTGCTGTGCAGACAGGGACCAGGATTTGCCTGCTGCTATCTGGACAGGCTGTCCCGTGTGTCTGGGCACAGGCTGCCTAGTGGTCAGTGTGCCGCTGGTCTGGGCAGGAGACAGGCAGTGTGTGGAATGTGACCTCCCTGGCAGTGGCAGCCCTGCTGCTTGAGAGACAGGCCTCTTGCTAGTGGGCAACCCCGCACTGTGGCTCTGTGACTGTGCATGCTGGAGCAGCTGCAGGCGGCCACGGGCGGGGTCCCCAGCCACAGTGCGTGCCACCCCATCCTGCCACGGAGAGTTGGGTAATCACATATAATCCACCCAACAGTGGGCCGGCTCGTAATTGTTTCAGGGCCCTTTCAGTTTCTTGCAATTTCCTTTGTCTCAGCAGTTTTGGTTGCGTCCTGAAAACTGTCAGGCTTCCTCGCTTCTGCAAGGACCTGACAATTCCGGCCTCACAATGCAGCTTAAATTGGACCAGCTGCTGCCTCAATGGAGCAGGCTGCCCATCTCCAAGGCATTAAGCCCAAAATTATTTCGAAAATTGAAGCCTTTGACTTGCTCTGGATTAATGTGATTAAGCAGGGCTTGCTTTAATTTGTAGCCATCTCTTCCTTTATTAATAACATCTCATCAATTGAAGCAGTGGCGTGTCTGCTAGACAACAGAAAGTTAGGCTGATTGCAATTTGTCTGCAGGAAAAGTCTTTCATGTTTCAGTAGCAACTGATACAATGTTTCAGTTGGGGCAGATTTAGATCTGCTTGGTATTCTTAATTTTTTTATGAAAACCTAATAAGCAAATGAGTCTTCTGTCTTTCTCCTCCTTGGTCTCCACCTCCTGAGGTCTATGTTTGATTTACATTGCCCTGTAAGTAATAAAGAAAGGATCTTTTTTTCATCTGAATTGTATCAGCTGGCGAAATCTGGAAGAAATATCCTTCAGGGCTAAGAAAGATACAATTAAAAGGGATTTGATTTTTTTCTATGTAATTGAAAGTGTATCACCATTATGATGATTATAAATAATCTGTTAGCTTTTCTAAGTAAGGATCACCTCATTACTTGAGACCTCAGTGTTTATAGTAACAGTGACAGAGTATAGTGGAAGAAATTAGGACAATGTTTTTTTAAAAAAATGTTTTTAATAATGTTTTAAGTTAAATGAAATTGTTTTTATAAAATCTATCCTGGCAAACTAAAGAGAGTAATAATTCCTAGTTTCATAGGTCTTTTATTTTCTCCTTAGCAAAACTTAACTAATGAAAGTGTATGTCCAAGTATTTTTCTGGGTCAAGTACCATGCCCTTTCTATACGATGAGCACCAAAACCGCAGGTCTGAGAATTAGCAATGCTGGCGTCGCTCCCTTTCCTTGCCAGAGAGCGGGGAGAAAGTGATTTTGGGAAAGTCCCTCCACCTCTTGGGGCCTAAATTTTCTCGTCTCTAAAATTAAGAAACTGAGGCCTGCCGTTCCGGGGCGCACTGAGACCACGATTGAGGCTGGGCGTGGTGGCGCCCGCCTGTAATCCCAGTGCTTGGGAGGCTGTAAACAAGCAGATCACTATGAGTCCAATCTAGCAGTGAGACCCTGAATACCCTGTAGACCCTTCCCTAAAAATACAGAAAAAACATAAAACTAAAAAAATTAAATTAACAAACAGAGGAAACTTTCTGTGATCTCTTCTGATCTACGATTACACCGTTTAAATTTTTGTAGCTTCTTATCAGGTTAGGAAGGCATGATTTTCTGAGTCTGGTTCCAATGTTGTCTTCTTGTTATTACAAAGTGTACAGTGTACTGATTTTTGACTCACCTCTGGTAATCTCTGGAACTCAGAGATCCTTAAATAACTAAGTACCATCGCATATACTCTTAACGGTTCATTATCTTTCTGAAAAAAAGAAAAACAAACCTGGATATCTTATTTGTAGTTCTTTGGCTACTTATTGACATGCTTTTGCATTAAGAACTCTTTATTAGACGAGCATGGTAGCACACATCTCTAATCCCAGCTACTCCAGAGGCCAAAGCAGGAGAATGACAAGTTCATGGCCAGACCAAGCAACTTAGTGAGACCCTGACTCAAAATAAAAAGGGCAGGAATATAGCTCAGTAGTACAGGACGTAGACTAACATGTCAATGCCCTGGTGCCATTCCCAGCATTGTACACAAAGGGGGAAAAACCTAAACTACAAATAAAAACTATATAATAAGTATGTGATGGGATGCATTTGCTAATTAGCTTAGTATAGTCATTCTACAATATATATCTCAAAGCACCATATCACCTATCACAAATACTATTTTTATGTGAGATAGAAAATTTTAAATGAAAAGGTGCTCACATTCTTGTAAGAACTTGGTTGCATGACCACCAAGGGCTGGGGAGGCCTGGGCATGTAATGCGGCTAGGACAGTACAGGGAGGAAGAGCTGGCAGGATCTGCTGCCAGCTGAGCCACTCCCTCCCTGTGATCACACAGTCCTGCCTGCAGGACAGTACTGAAACTGCTCTCCTTGGTGAGCACCACTCTCCCTGGCTCAAGGAGCCTTTGGAGTTCCCACTGGCTTCTTCCTACTGCTTTCGAAAGACAGAGGCATCTCCAGACTCCCATCTGACCAATGTGGCCTCTGGCTTGGTCTTTGAAGTGCTGGAGCTGCAAGCCTTCTTCACACTATTTGGGCAGGGGTCAGATGAGGTAGTGAGGGTGGCACCCTGAGCCCGCTTGGTAACCAGGATAGATCTTGGCCTTACAGCGGAATGAAATTTTCCTCCTTTGAGAGCTGAGTTATTTGTAAAAGGGCCTGCAGGCCATGGGGATCCTACTGTTGTGCTCTTATTTCTTTTCTTTCTTTTTTTTTTTCCAGTTTCAAATCAAATTGGTAGGACAGTTTCAATAATTCACACATTGCATACATTCTTCCTAGTGGTTAATTGCATGCTCTTATTTCTTACCATTATACTTTCCAGACTGTTTCAGTGACTGCCCTGGGTCATCTGTGGGAGCCCCCATCTGTCCATGAGTGGAATTTTCAGCCTTCACAGATGAGCTGAGGGCGGAAGCATGCCCTACATGTCTACAGATAACCCTGTTAAGGTGTAGTTCTCCAGACACATATCATGAGTAGAAATAAAGGAGCACATGAACATCCATTAAAGAAATGCACGTGCATTCAGGTGTGGAGGTGCATGCTGTAGTCCCAGCACTCTGGGACTCTGAGGCAGGAGGATTATAAATTCAAGCCCAGTCTGGGTGGCATATCCAATTTTGTCATTATTGTTGCTCTTAAAAAAAGGACTGGGGGCTTGCTCAGTGCAAGAGGTTCTGGGTTCAGTCATCAGAATTGGCAAAATAAAATAAAATAAAATAAAATAAAATAAAACAACAAAAATGCCATTTGTCAGAGGCCTAAGAAATCAATAAAATCAGTGATAACAAAGCTGGTTTTCTCTGAGCATTCAGAGAGGTACTTTCTCTTCTAGGTGCCCCCTCCTGACTCTATAATCATGGGCCTAGTGTCAAGTGCCCTTCTCCCAGCTGCAAGTGCGCTCTTCCCTCGGCACCCCTCCTCCAGGGGTTGTGAGCAGTTTGCATCTCCCACTGTCTTGCCACATCAGATGCTTTCTTTTTCCTCCTTGCAAGGCATTTTTGACATAGCAAGGTAAAAATGCATACAATTGGCATTTTCATAATAAAATGAGTAATAGTTTCATATAGTTGAACATAGTATCTAGAAGGCGTATAATACTTTCTTGACTAGCAAGTGGCGTTTGACTTCTGGATTTGGTGTCAATACTCCTCTTCTTTAGAGTCCACACTCTACATACCAGACATGAGGTCATTGGTATCACACATGCTAATGTATGATGTGATCCCGCAGGTGTTGCTTTAGCTGTTCAAATGTCTGTGGCTCAGATTCTCAGAGGAACAAACCCCTGAAGAGCATGCTAATAGAGTTGGGTATGCAGTGTGTGCCCCCCAATTCTAGGTTGTGGTGTACAGTGGGAAGCACTTAATATTTCAGCTGTACCTCTTGCATGCTTTCACTTTAAATTATGGTGCAGACTATGAGTCTCATAATTGGGGAACGTTAAGTGATTCACATCAAAGTCTGCATCTGTGACTCATAATCACAGTGTCTTTGCCAGAGATGGGACTTGTACTCAGCGTCTCATCTTGCTAAAGGTGGCAGTGTGATTGGACAATCAGGTTCCTCACTGTAGGAGTTGGAGTTCTACACATGGTATAATTTCATTGGATAGCATACTAAGTGTGGAGTCAGACCTTGTTTTATACCCAAGATGCCATGTACAGCTGTGTGACCTTGGCTCTAAGCCTTTTGCTATTTGATTTGTTTCTTTTTTATATTAAAAAGAGCCTGCCTCATACCACTGATGTGAAGATTCAATGACATCCAATAAAGAAGTTATTTAAAATACTT
>NW_004524612.1:15717410-15743256 GCF_000260255.1 Octodon degus
AATAAGAATGTGGTCAGGGATATAGCTCAGTGGCATAAGTGCCTGCCTGGCAAGCATAAGGTCCAGAGTACCATGCCCAGAAAAAAAAAAAAAGAATATGAATGTGTACTTTGATACATTAGAAGTCAAGAAGTTTCAAGATGATTAATTCAATATCCACAATAAATAAATAAATAAACAGTTTTGTTTTTATCTTTCTACTCTGTCATCCTCAGCATTGAGAGTGTCCCTCACTGGCCTGCATGGCTGCCATAGTTTTATCAAATTTCTAACATTAATGTTCGTTTTCAGTAAGAGTCATTGTTCCAATTTTGTGTCTTTTGTAAGGTGAAGAACTTTCTATAAGTCCCCTAAAATGTGGCCCCTTCTATTTGTTGGAATTGTCTTGCATGCCTATCTCTAAACCTCAATTATCCTGAAATTATCAGTAAGAATCAAAACAGTCAAGACATCCCTGATCCCATCAGAGGAATGCTGCCTATCTGCAGCTACTAACTACCTGCTCTGAATGGTAGAAGGAAAGTATGGGGTGTGGCCAAAAGGCAGCTAAACCATGTGACACTGCTTGGTGGACCCTGCAGGATGGTGATGTAGATGCATGTTTCGAAAACCTCAGACTTGTTCCTTCACTGGAGTTTCATCTCATACATAAACCAAGGTTCATGTTCCTTAATTCTTTCATTGAAGATATTCACTAAAAGCAGTCCCATCAAAAATAAAAAATTTAAAATGTGACAGAAGTTTGATCCTCAGAGGCATACATTTAAAGATTATGCTTTCTGAGACTTTGCAAGAGGAGTAGATAGCTGTACAGACGTTGGGGTATTCCATCTGGTTACTACACAAAAGTTAAGATAAAAGAAAGCTAGAAATCTTGGTCACAATAAATGCTAGGCTCACAAGAAAAATATTACCATAAGATGATCTAGCTTATTTTACTTATTATAGTGGACTTGACCAAGATATGACTTGCTGATGAGGACATGCCAAGTTTTACAATTTTTTCTAATCATACTTTCATTTTCAGAAAAAACAAACACAAGAATTATAATTGTCAAGCCTAGAAGTCAAGTGAATAACTTAACCTTCTTTGTCAGTCTTTTCCATCACCAAAGAATAAATTTTGCACATTGTTAAAATACACACATGTACCTGAATATTGTTTCCTTGTCTGTTGAGTGCATTTTATATACTTGTCCGTGTGGATGCTGAAAGGGAACAAAGCTCCACAAGACACCACTCTCATGTGATTCAAGTAACTCAGTAACTCATCATTTAACAGAGCAAAGAAGATAACTGATTTAAGGTAGAAAGTGCTGAGGCCTGAAGGTGATGTAGGTGGAAGATGCAGCACTTCAGAGCAGTGGAAGGTGGCTTCTGGCTGGCCTGGCGGCAGGAAGGGTCCACCAGCAGCTGGGCGTGGGGGAGTGGGGGAGATGTGAAGTGTCGGGCCTGTGTGGGAATGGTGCTGGGAAAGGTTCCCTTGAGGATGGATGGGAAGGACTGGCAGAGAGGGAAGATGGACTTAATTGTGGAGTGCACGGCTCATGTAGTCTTGTAGCCTTGAATATTTCCTCACTGTCTTAGTTGCTGGGAAAAAAATAACTGACATCCTCAACTTAAGAAAAGAAAAGTTCTATTTTACCTCACATTTTAGATCTTGTCAGCTGGCTTCAAGACAGAACAGAATGGCACAGGGGTATGGTAGAGGACAGCAGCTCAAAGTAGGAAACAGATTAAGGGAAGGGGTGAGGGAAATAGACCCTTCCGGGCCACGCCTACAGGGGCCTGCATCATCACCAGCCAATGTCACATTTAGTTATAAAGTCACCCGTTGACTGATGAAGCCACTGATGGTGTAGCACCCCATGATCTAATCTCCCCACAGCCCCACCTGTGAGCTCATAAGGTTTTCAGGTGACATCTACATATAAGCCGTTATACCTACACACAGTAAAGTATGTTTTAAAATAGTTCAACAAGTTAATAAAAACTCATCCACTGTGATCTGTCTTCCTAAGTTTCAGCATGCACTCCAGCTCAGTCAGGCTCTCCAGCACCAAAGCGTTTAGAATGTAAGGGGCAGTTGATTAGCTGCAGCAGGCAATTCTCAGGGCTTACATGCTTGAGGCTCAAAGGCAGGACAGAACTCGGCTCCAAGCTTTTGGAAGATTGAGTTCCAGGTTCTTCCACCAATGAATCCCAGAGTGGTCCTTCCACTTGTTACATGGAAAATGGGGAACAGCTGTGGGGACAAATCATTTGGATGACAGATGGTGAGAAGACTATGGAGCCAGCCCAGATGGATAGACCCTTGTCAGGCCTACAAATGGCTTTAGTCCTCCAGTAATGTCTACCAATGGATCCCTTCATATTTTCAAGGGGGCAGGCCACAGTAAACCTAGGGGTTCTATGCACTCAAGTTTTCCCTGAGCCTGGAACAGTGGAGAAGAGGCCAAGGTTTGCATTCTGTAATGAGGTTTCAGGCCACTTGGGTAGGACATTCTAGGAGGTTGCAGAACTCTTAATACCAGCACTAGACAGAGGGATTTGAAGAGGCGAGAGAGATTTCTATGGAGAAGCCATCGTAGAATGATGCTCAACACCTAAGCTTGTTAAGTGAAGGCTTTGTCCTTGCTTCCAGCCCAGTAAAGGAGGCTTCAAGGGGGGCAAGGAACTTAGCACATGCTTCTGGAATTTGGAGAAATGTAAGATGAGTGTGTACTTCTTGCCCATGTCAAGAGCTTCCTGCCAGTGTTGGAGAGAGGAACACAGCTAGACTGGGATCTAGCTGACTTTCAGCTGTGTGGGAAAGATGTATGTCTTCTAGAGTTGGGCCTTGTGGTGGAAAGCTAACAAGGGATCTTTTATCTCTCAAAGTAACCTTATGAAGGAACAAAGGAACCCTACCACAGAAACCTATGGGGTGGATTACAGGAAGGCCAGCCATTGGGAGCAGGCAGTGGAAGTTGTGAGCATTTGACTGGAGCAGAAAGAAGAGGGCATATCCAATTCAAAGGAGCAGTGACCAGAGGACCTCAGAGGGACACACACAGACACACACATGCACACAGACACACACACGCACACACACACACACACACACGTTTACACAGTTACCAGGGGAACACAGGAAGACAAGGAGCTTTGCCTGGGCATGCCACATTCTGAGGAGGCAACCTTCATATAGACATGTGGGGCTGCTCAGACTGGCAGGACAGTTACCATAGTGTGGATGACTTAGACAAGACTGCAGAGGCTGAGATAGTTATTTTCTCCTAGCTCTGGGTATTGGGAGTACAAGATGAAAGTGTCATCAAGGTTACTTTGCTCAGAAGCCTCTCTCCAGGCATGTATAGACAGCCATCGTCTTTGTCCTGCGTCTTCATCCACTTACCCCATGTATGTTTGTATCCTAATCTTTTTCTGTTAAGAGGAATCTCCCAGGTTGAATTACAGCACACCCTAATGTAACTTACTTAGCTCCTGAAAGGCCCTGTCTCCATTCTGAATTCCTGCAGGTGAGGGCTCCAGCAGTAGGACTTTCCTTTCGTTGGTCGGGGGCAGTTCATCCTGTAACAGCAGTGTGCAAGTATTACCTACACGCTGTATCTGGGTAGTTTGTCCACTATCTCTTCTCTCTCTGGACTCATTTCAAGAGAGGTCAGAGTTAGGCTGAGTGGTGAAAGCAGCCACGCCCCACCTCCCCTCCAGGAGTCCTGGTGTGAAGCAGGTGCAAGGCAAGAAGGGGAGAGAGTTGAGGCCCTCTCAGGACTTCCCAGCTATGAACCCCCAGGTCTGGCTCTGATTGTAGTCATTCCAGTCATCCCACGAAGGCGTTGACTATGGCTTACATTTCTAGTTCATTTTCAACTTTGCTGTAGAAGGCAATCATATTTAACTTCCTGGCAGAGACCTTTTGAAAGTCACTCAGTGCATAACCTCCAAGCCATGTTGTAGGTTTTGTTTATAAGGGTTTTGAAGGGTATGTTTTAATAGAACAGGAAAAAAGGGCAGATTTTAATGGAGAAGGAAAAAAATATAACCTCTGTATTAAAAATGACCATTTTCTTTCCCGTTCTGTTTTGTTTTGTTTTTGAAACAGGGTCTTGCTGTGTAGGTGAGACTAGCCTTGCATTTACTATCTAGCACAGGCTCACAGTGATCCTCCTGCTTCAGCCTCCCAAATGCCGGGGTTACGGGTGTGCTCTAAAAAGGATCATTTTCACTTCTAGATTTGTATCGTGTGACTTAGGAAAACTTAGCAGATTAGTAATTAACTCATGGGTTTGTATGTATAATTAAAGTTTGATGGCTAGGCAAGATATTTGGAACAGCTTATTCTAAAATGAAAGATAAATGTTAATATCTATAGTTTCTTTATTAAGAATAGATATAAGATGTAGGATAGTCAAGGGATATTATAGTTGTTTGCTTTGAAGGAAAATTAGATATTGGTTCCATGAAAAGGATTGTATGCATAATTGAATTTTAAATTGTAAAACCTAGTAAAAATGAGGCCATCATTCAGCTGAAGAAACTTGGCCCATGGCAGTGACATCTTTGGCAAGCCCCTGCCCCGCTGGATCCTGTTGTTTCTTCCCAAAAGTAGCCACTCTGCTCCTTTACTGTTCCTCGCCTTTGCTGTATGGGCTTGCTGCATGCTTGTGTATGAAAGCAACATATTACTCAGTTTGGACCACATTATAAACAATGCCATACTATACATGCATATGTTCTAGCATGAATTATTTTTCTCTCTCAGCAGTTTTTTCCCTGAGTCTCACTGTGCAATTCAAGCTGGTCTTGTACTCATTTTGTAGCCCATACTGGCCTTGAACTCATGGTGATTCTCCTGCAAATGTTAGGATTATAGGCATAGGCGCTGCACCCAGCAGGGGTACAGAGTTTTTGCTTGGAGTGGCATGTCACTGTGGTTTCAACTTGCATTCTCTTGATTACTAGCAACTTTCGTATATTTGTTGGCCACTCTTATTTCTCTTCTGTGAAATTCGTATTTATATCTGTTGTAATTATTCTATTGAGGGCTTTTTGTGTCTTTTTCTTTCTAACTTCAGGTTCGTTCTGTGTTCTGGGTACTAATTCTTTGACAAATTCTTTGACAGTTATATGTGTAATGAATATTTTTCTTATCTTTGGTGGTTTTAAAAAACTTTCGATGAACACAATTTCTTAACTTTAGAGCGGCTGAAATTATTAGTCTTTTTCTTTGTGGTTTGTACCATTTGTATCTTGCCTAGAAAAAGTTTGCGAACTGAAGCTCATAAATACATCCCTTCTGTTGGCTTCTAAAAGACAAATCTATTTTTTAAAAAAATCTTTTGTTTATTTGGTACAGAGTCACTACACAGCTTGGATGTATAGCAATCCTCCTGTCTCAGCCTCCCCAGCGCTGGGATTATAGGCTTGGGCCCCCACTCCTGATTTTGGTGGCTGGCACAGTGTGCCTGAGGCTCTTGGGCTGGATGGCATGTGGTACCAGGGATTGAACCTGATCCTTGTGCTTGCCAGGTAGGTGCTTAAGCCGCCAAGCTACCTTCCCAGACTGACAAATCTATTTTGCCTTTACATTAAAATATTCTTGTAAATAGAATTTATTTTTGTTTATTATCTCAGTATCTGGTTTTATTAGATAATTATCTACTTTATTTATTATCTAATTTTGCCTTTGTCTTGCTGGATAGTTGGTTGTTCTGGGACCTCCTGTGTTACCTCTGTGTCATACTGAGTTTTCCTACCAGCACGGGTCTCTCCCTGGTTTCCATGTTTTGCTTGTAGCTTATTAATTATCCATTACTGCACAAAGCACTATCTTAATTAGTGGTTGCATATTTAGTTGAGCAAGTCTTTCTGATTAGTTTTCAGGAAAGTCTTGGCCATTCTTAGGACTTTGTCCTTCCATTCATCTTATTTTTTTTTTCTTTATTTTCTTTTTTTGTATTTAGTACAGGGCCTATAGGGTCTTACTATGTAGATTGGACTCGCAGTGATTCGCCTGTTTTCAGCCTCCCAAGCACTGGGATTAAAGGTGCGCTCCAGCATGCCCAGTCTCAACTGCCTTCTCAGCGCGCTCCAGGGGCGGGGCAGCACTGCGTGGCGGGGATCGTACCTCAGCCACTGCGCTCTGCCTAAGTAGGCACTTTAGTCTGCTGAGCTATCTGGCCAGCCCCTTTTCCATTCACTTTAGAATCAGCTTTCATGAAAAATTCTTGAGCATGATTTTTATTACAGTTTTGGGGTAAACCTAAATTGCATGAAGCTTTAGTTTTTAAATGCATTGTAAATAGAATTTGATATCTACTTATCAACAATCAGATATATTAGCAATCAATTCAGATTGCTGTTAATTTTGGAATCTGCAGCTTAGTTCATTAATGAGAGTGGCCTATAATTATCCTTTTTTTTACTTTTCTTGTCTGATTTAACATTAAATTATATCAACCAGTAGAATGTGTTGGGACTGTTATTCCTTTTACTTATCATTTTGAAGAGTTCATAGGGTGATGAAAATGTTTTAAAATTGATTGTGGTGCTATTTGTCCAATTCTGAATATACTAAAATCCAATGAGTTGTGTACTTCAAATGGATAAATTATATAGTATGTGATGTTGGGAAATTTGTTGCTAAAGAAAAGCATTTCCTACTGAACTCACCAATAAATAGCTCCCAACGGCTTTAAATGTGTGTCAGTTCTTTTTCTTTTCACCACTTACCTCTGTTTCTCCCTGTGCCCCTGCTGGGAGTGTTGAGTAACAAAGTTTAACTTGTTTATCAGAAAGAGTTAATTTAACAAAGACGAATGAAGAAGCTTCCCATGGATGTCGCTTTCTACCTCCACCCTCTCAGACAATCACAGGCAGCAGCCCAGGTGGCCGGGCCTTGACTGCAAGGCAGCTCTTACTCACGAGCGTGCACACCTTGGACTGGCTTAGGCCGGCTGATGTTCTGCACCCATAAACAATACAAAGACCATGACTGCAGAAGCACACACACCCCATAGCGCCCACCCTAGGTAGTGCTAGAGGTAAGAAATTGTCTGTAAGAGACAATGCTGGTGTGGGCTCCACAGGAAAACTATCAAATCTATACAAAGATTGGGCTCTATGGAGTGGCTCCTCTATGGGGAATTCTACTTTATTCTCTGTGCCAGAAACCTTGACCCTACCCTGTCTGTGAAGCAGAAGCCTGCTTTGTAGACAGGCGCTGATCAAGACCATGGCCATTATTGAGCTGGGATCCAAACATCTGAAGCTTATCACCAAGCACAATAGTGAAGGCTTCTTAGCCACATTTCTAATTATATTTTCCCTGCTTTTTAGATAAAGGGACAAAGAAATATGGGACTTACTTTTCAGGTTGTTCAGGCTGCTCTGAAGTGTTCTCTGTAAGGTGGAGGGATGTAGTTTTGTTCAGTGGCGGTGCTGTGAACAGTGTGTGTTTCACGACTCTCCTATGTACAATAGCATGTGCATGTCACAGATGCATCAGGAGCAGAAAGAAATCGCTCGTCCTTTCTAATGAAAAGTGATACTTTATAATTTGCACTAATCACAAGCCTTCCAACCACTAAAACCAACAAGCTCTGCACATGGCCAGCCCCTTTTCCATTTCCAGCCTCCTTTTCCCCTCCCCAACCTCTGCAGCGAGTATCTAGCAGTAGCATTGTGCACAGCTTGCTTGCAGAAGGGCCACGCCAGAGATCAGCAGTACCAAATGATCCAAAGCTTGGGATTTATATTTTAAAATTCACTTCGAATTTATTTTCATTGCTGTTTTGGTGGTCAGGGAATATTACTTATGCTGACCTCCATAGTGGTGAAAACAATAAAACTCACTTATCCCAGTGTTTTCTAGCATTAGCAAATCGAGTGATGCTTATGTTTGCTGACATAATTGTCATTCAGGGAGACAGGTGGCCATTCTCCACCCCTTCGGTACCCAGCCTACTTGTCTGTGCAATCGCAGGTGACAGAAGCATCCAAAGTGGTCCTGGGCACCTTCTAGTCTGTCCTGTGTCCTGAGGACGATGCGGATGACCATGAACCAGTGTCTGTCTCCACACCCTGTGCCATCCAAATGCTCCTCACAGGGCTGCCAAATTAATCTTGAAATAATGCAGCTCTTATCAACTCACTTTCTGGCATTGATCCTGGAATTCAGGATGAATTCTCCAACAAAAATGTGGAAAGGCAGATTGCTTTCATATTTCTTGTTGGAAAGTCTCTATCATCTGCTGAGGATAAGACTTAAGATTTAATTTGACTAACCTCATTCCTCTTCTCTCTCAAAAAATAAAAATAAGTAAAGAAAAAAAAAAGAAGTGGTTTTTCGTAAAAAATGCATAGGGCTGCTTTCTATGGGATGAACCACATATAGTAAAAATATCCACTGTTTTTCTCAAATGATAATTGTTTAATAAGAAAATCAATGGAGGAGAGAATGGATCAATTAAAAATATTTACAGAAACTGTAATTTTTAAGAATATAAATGCATATGCTTGCACCAGTAGTTTCTACCAGTCGGGCCTACGTTTTGTTGGCCAGAGCCCTTCCCTTGGGGCCCTTCAGCCCCTTCAGTGCTGTGGGGAGGCTACCAGGAGGGGCCTTATGCTCTCCTTGATGGCACTGTGGACTTGATCATGCCCTTGCGCTTCTCTGTGCTTGACGGACTTCATCTTCAAAAATGGTTGTCATAAAATGATCTCCCTCACTGGCTTAGTAGGAGGATGAAATAAGTTGACTTGTAAGCCACTTAGAGCTGTGCCTCGTGCAAAGACCTGCTGTATTTTGCACTATTATTATTATCATCGTCATTTTGGTGCCTTTATCATTAAATGAGAATTTAAATATACATATGTAGCAATTTGTATTGAATTTATCTAGATTTGCATGATATCCTCCCCAGATTTTTTTCCTTTTTAATTATGGTAAAATACACGTAACACAAGCATTGCCAACTTAGTTACATATACATTTTGATGGTATAGTAGTCCCCACCTTATCCTTGGTTTTACTGTGGCTTTAGTTATTCCAGCCAACAGTGGCCCAAGAATATTACATAAGAAATTCTAGAAATAAACAGTTCCCAAGTGTTATATCACATGCTGTTCAGGTAGCACGATGAAGTCTCACACTGTCCCTCTTTTCTGTGCCCCCTGGCAGTGGTCATCTCTGCGCACATGTCCTCACTATGCACACTACTCGCCACTTGTCCCTTACTAGCCATTTTGACTGTCAGATAGTAAAATTGGCTGTCACAGTACTTACTTAAGGAACCCTTATTTTACTTAATAATGGCTCCAAAGTGCAAAAGCAGTGATGCTGGCAACTTTAGAATAGTACATTAATTGTTCATTTGGTTATTGTTGGTCATTACTTATTGTGCCTAATTTATAAAGCAACTTCATTATAGCTGTATATGTGTGGGAAAAACATAGTATTGTGAGATTCAGTGCTACCTGCCTTTTCCAGCATTGCCTGGGGGTCATGGAGTGTGCCTCCCATAACAAGGGGGCGCCACTGTAGTGAGTATATTCCTGGTGCTGTACAGTAGCCATCCCCCCAATCCATTTCCAGAATTATTTTCCTCTGGTAAAAGCAAAACTCTGCCCCCATAAGCACCAACTCCTCATTCCACCTCCTCCCAGCCTTTGACAGCCAGCCTTCCTGATCATTGGTAGCAGTCTTGCCTACACATATTTTAATACTATTTTTTAAATAACTTCCTTGAATTGAGTGTTTTTAAGGCATTTGTTTTAGTGTTAATAGAAATGAAGCTCAATTTTTTTCTTGTACTTTTTCTATTTTTGGTAGTACATGGTCAGAACAAGTTTGGGAACAGACACAGTAGCAGCTGGGAGCAGAAGGGGAGTGCAGTGTCCTGGTGTGGTGGCCCTGGATGCTGTGTCTGCAGGGCGAGTGGGGTGGGTCAGTCCCTTTAGGTCACCATCTACCTATAGTGCATTCTTCCACCTGTGGCAAGCCCTAGTGCTTGCCATTTTCACCATCTTAAAACCTCACTTTCAGTTCTGTATGTCTAAAGTGCACCCATTTTCATGCTTTTCCTCTGTGAATCTTCCATCTCCTTCTTTCTAAACTCCCAGAGAGCTTACTTATACCACCCTATGGCATCTCACATTTTCTGACTCAGGATATGGGTGTTTTTTGTTGGTCCCTCAGTGGCAGGCTTAGCGTATCACACTATGTCCTTGAATCTTTTCTATCACATGCCTAATTCTATGTGTAGTCAAGAATCATGGCTCATATTTAATGAAGTCCTATCTCATAAGGCTGGGACAGAAAGAACATGCAGAGAAAATTATTAGAGCCTTTTATAAGTAACTAAATGTGTGTGTGTGTGTGTGTGTGTGTGTGTGTGTGTGTTATAGTGTAATCCTTTAGCATGCCTTTATAGCATTTTTATTATAATTACTAAGTGGGTGAGGACCTAAGATTCAAGGAACTTGAGTAATTCTCCCAAGATAAATATTGACACCAATGTCTTTGGTACAATTTCCAGCGGTTCTTCATTGAAACCATTTGGTGTGCTCTTCAGGGTTTGTCTTTGGGCTCCTAAGCCAATTACTGGGTGTCATCAAGTCCTACTAATCAGGGCTAAAAGATTTCACTCTCAGTCTAATTACAGCTGAGTTTAGATATAGAGGAAGCCATCAGTAAAAATAATTTAGAAGTTACCCTTAACTCAGATGTCTATGGGGAAAGAGTGTGTGATTATGGAATCAAAGATCACATTAAAACTTTGCTTTAAACCTACTGGGCTCTGCTACCTATGGAATGGCCTGAGCTAAGGAAATAATTGAGTCAGTGTAGTTTGGACTTTTTCATCTGTAAAATGGACATAATAATACAATGAGGAAAATAATTCATGCATGTGAATTCATTTTATGGTTTATGGAGAGATTGTACCAACTAATATATTACGCTTGTCAGCATACAGAGTAACTAATCCTCTCAAAGTTGAAAATGTGCAGTGCAGAGTTTGGGTCCATAGGGAACCAGCTATCTTGAGTCCAAAACGGGGCTGCTGCTGTTAGTTACACTATGGGCCTCTTTGATGCATGCACTGTTCTAACGTGATATGCGTTATATTAGCACCCTGGGGGGATGAATGTTTGCTTATAGCCTATTTTCCCTGAGCAGTTAAAGTAACAGGCCAAAGCAGATAGCCTAATGCTTTTGTTTTGGACCACCTGGATGTGCTTCATGTGTGGGATTGAGAAAGATTCAGGGATACAACAGGGCTCAGTGTCAAGACCACTGGGGCAGAGTCTTCTCTGTCCCCTCATACTGGTTAGGTGCTTGTCAGAGTTGCTCTCCTCGAACTCTGAGCACCCCTGCCCCTCGGACTATGCCTACCCAGGAAATTCCCATGAACTTGCTCTGTGGTCTCCTGGACTGTGAACACCTCAAGGTGAGGAGGAGCTGTCCTGTTCATTGTTATGCTCGCTGTACTCAAGAGGCCATGCATGTTCTGTGCTCTGTGAGAGCTTGTGGAATGGATCGGCCCTGTGGCTGGCTGGTAGATTATATTACAAGCTCACCCAGGATTGAACATGAAGTTGTATCTGGCTTTGTCACCATTTTGATTATACCAATGGACTAATTGAATCAATTAGGCCAGTGTGTCTCAATCTTTAAAAAATTATAGTCACCTTAAGGAGCTTCTTTAAACATTTGTTTCCTAATTATCTTCCTCTGCCATTCACTTTTATTATAATAGGGCTGGGGATAAACTCAGTGACACAAGCACCTGCCTGACCAGTGCAAGATCCTGAGTTTGATTCCCACTATCAAAAATAAAAATTAAAACTTTTAATATCATAGATATAGTATGTATTAGTTTATGTATGTAATAGCTATGTATGGCCCATTTTAATATGTAAGATCATTTTGTCTCCCAAGATTCAACTTTTTTACCTTTGGAAGTAATACCACCATCAGTGCAAATACTCTTAAGATAGTAGGCTGAACTGCTAGAATTAGCTGGTTTGGCACTATGCAGAAATGCAAAAGCTTTACTATTCCTTATTTTCAGAGTTGGTTATAAAGTTACTGAGCTTTGGTTGTTTGTCTGTTTGAGATAAGGGTGCTAGGGTTTTTGTTGTTGTTGTTGTTTGTTTGTTCACAAAATAACTCGTTCTTGGATACTGAGTATTTCTCCTTTTTTTGTTTTTTCTTTTTTCTTTGTTACTGGGAATCGAACTTGAAATCTCACTTTCAAACTGAGTGGTTTGGCAGAGCCAAGCCTTTTCTCAGACCACCAACAATAATATTTCCACATGGACTTAATTTATAACCACATCTAAGCACTAGGTTTTTAGTTCCATTTTTCTTAAAAAGTATTTAAATGAATGTCCCCAGGTCCACTGAGCCCACCACCGAGTCCGACAGTGGTACACACCTTAATCCCAGTGCTGGGAAGGCTGAGAACAAGAGGATTGCTACGAGTCCAAGCTGCATAGTGAGACCCTGTACCAAATACATAAAAATAAATAAAGAAACAAATATTTAGATGACATTCATATTTAGTAAATGAATTTAGACATCTAAATAGATCACAGTCATTCTTCTAGGTGATCCTTCTGGATCATTCTGCTAATGAGATTTCAGGGATTCCCTAGCTCTCTTCTAAGCGTGTGTATCACAGACACTTTTAGGAAACCCTCCCCTTACAGTTTATCCAAAGAAGCTCAGCTGAGAGCAGACCATGCTGTTCTGGTTTTATTAGCCCCAACCCTAAATATCTGAAAGTTTCTGTTTATAGTAAAATTCCATTATGGATAGCTAATCAATCACCCTTAGTGTATAGTAATAATAGTACATAGATCAAATTACTAATAATGATACATAGATTTGATTGTTGCCAGCAAGTTCCAAGTCTTTAATGCTCACAGCCATGCTCTCTAAGATTGATGGGGCCTAGAGTAGGACCCCAAGCATACTCGCGAGTGACTTGTAGCTAAGAGAAGCGAAGTGGCTTCTTGGGCAGTGTGTGCCCTCAAGATTAGCCCTTTGTCTCCAAAGTCAGTGTCCTTGTAACTGCTCTGCCATTCCCCAGACCTTGAGTTTCTTAAAAGCCACTGGGAGAAGTGAAGGACTCCAAAAGACATAGCCTGCACCAGCGAGCAGAAGGAAGCAGATGCGACTGCACAGGGACAGACATTTGCAGCTGGCAGGGTGTTGCCAGGAGGGCTGCTGTAGGAACCAGTGTGTCCTCTCCTGAGATGGTCGCCTGGATGTCACAGAGTGGGAAAGTACAGTACAGCATTGGGCAGGATGGCCTTTCAGGACCCTTCTATTTCTGAGACTTTGTTTGTAAAAAATCTTCTGTTGGTTTCCTTTCACTAGACAGAGCCACATATTTCAAATGCCTAAATCTATGGTTTCCTATCCTAACCTTGCTCCAGAAGCACAAGGAGGGGTTTGTGGGATGCACATACCCAGGGTTTGCCCAGATCACCTGGATCAGAATTCTTGTGGGCAGTCAAGTGGTAGGTGGGAGGGTGTGTTTCAGAATCCCTTAAACCATTCAGAGGATGGACTGAGAGCCTGTGCTCTGGTGTAGTGTACTGGTGACAAGGCACCCGCAGGCCTCATTTCAAGCTTGGTGTAATTTAGTAGCTTTGGAGCCATACTCTCTCTGTGTGCAAGACTTTTGTTAGTACTCATTTGGCCACTCATTAAAAGTGTGTTTGTTTTATGGCCATAGTGTACCGAGATCCATACCTGGCAGATTTGTTTTGCTAATCTCTTATCATGCCTGCTTCTTTCATGGTGAAGTAGGAGTTTGTGGTGATCTGGAAAATACACGGAATCACTGCACTCCCCATTCATTGACCCCTCGTATACCTCATGGTCTCGAAAAACTGGCTCTCTGCAGTGAAAGCCTCTTCCATCAGCAGACTGCATTCAAAAACTAGTGAGCTTCTCTTGCATATACTAGTTATCAACTTTTACCTACTAGTTACCCATCATAGCAGTAGGAAGCTTGGAGTGGCACTAGGCATTAATGCCCTACCTGATTGCTTTCTTAAAGAATTTTCTTGATCAAGTATTCAACCGTGTTTATTATAGCATTCCACTGAGAGGTTATTCTCTGAACATTGTGTCCATAAAAATATGTGCAGTGGATTATAAATTCCCCAGCATGTCTCCTCATGGTGGGCCTCCCAAAAAGAAATCCAACACAATTGCTCTGGCAGTATTTTTTCTACTTTTCAATCAATAGGATGCTTTTTAAAGCTTACATTTCTTGTTGGACACTTTAAGTGACTGATGAGACAAAAGAAAAAAAGAAGCCAAGATAAAATGACAGTATAGACACTCCTCAAATCCTATAATGAACCCCACAGGGCATCCAATTTTGTTGTATTAGGATTTTTTTTTATAATGAGTACATTGTTGGAAATCACATTTTCTTTCTGCAGGAGCTGGAGATGAAACTGAGCTGACATCGTACCTCTTTGTAGTTAATTAGCAAGAGAAAAGTAGTGTTTTGAATCTTGGATGGGAAAGGGGAGTATTCTTCACCCATCCTCTCCCTCTTCTTCCTTCAAACACCTGGATCTTTCTGTGTGCTCTTTGATTTGTTTTCACAGTTTGGGCGAGTCTGGTTGGCAGCGAAAAGATGAGGGGCGTTGAGGAATGGTTATTATTTAATGAAAAAAGAAAAACTCCACCACAGCTCACTTCTCCCCTCCTTTTGGCCTGTAGGGTAAATAAAATAGACCGGGTGTTTTTATTTTGAAGAGCTGTTCCTACCCAGACGCAGACTACAGGCAATGCCTGTGGGAGAGGATTTCATTGTCATGGTGTTAACATTTGTCACCCTAAATCCTCAACACCAGGCACAGCATGGAACTTAGTGAACATTCAGTAAATGTTTATAAGTCAATGAATAAATAAGATGTCAAAGTGTGGTCATATCTAATATCTTTCTCTGGGTGGTGCTGTACCCACTTTCGTAGACTGCGGAGTTTGAGGCAGAGCAGTATAGACACTCCCCAAATCCTATAATAAACCCCACAAGGCATCCAATTTTTGTGTGTTGGCTGCACTTCAGGGACTGGTTGTTAGGCAAAGAAGAGACACTGGGATCTTCATGGATCCCTGTCTAAATGAAGGCCAAGTGAGTGGAGGGAAACTCAGTGTGGTGAGTCCTCTGATCTACATGTATCGATTGGGATTCCTTTGTGTGCCTGATCCTCAGGGGCTGCAGAGAGTGGGCTGTATAGTTCATTTTCCCCAAAAGCTTACTGTGGACATGGGGGACTGACAGGTGCTTAAAAACTATGCACTCAAGGTTTGTCCTGCAGGAGCTGATCCCAAAGGGGAGGATCTAGGAGAGGCTTCTCCAGCAGGTATGGAAGGAAGCATCACCATTGTGTGAGTCCCCTCTGTGTACCAGCTGCTTAATACATCACCTCTGCCCTTCACAGCCACCTGTGGGTGATCTATGACCCGGTTGAGGAGCCCTGCTCTGAGCAAAGCCAATCCCGTTAGATCATGCAGATTGTGTCCCCCCCCCCCCGCTCCCCATGCATATCACATCTTCTTAAGGTCACATACTCAGAGAACCTCCTGGAAGAGGCAGGCCCTAAAGGTACCTAGGGTGCAGGGTCAGCCCTGACTGCAGGTGGCTGGAGAGAGGCACTGTGACCTGGGGATAATAGGAGTTGGGGTGCAGGTGCAGACTGTGCCCAGGTCAGGAAGGGTGTGGCGAATTAAGGCTGGGTTCATGCCAGTGCTAGAGGTCTGGGTGCAGGGCCAGGGCTCTGGGGTCCTAGGCAGGGGCCAAGTGTAGGAAAGACAGCAGGGACGGTGGCTCTTTGAACTCTGCTAAATTCTGGGTCATCTCAGTCGCTCATGAGTGCTTAGCCATGGTTTTCCTAGCATAAGGTAGAAAGGGAGGCTGTCCTAATGGTGATCCTGACAGCCTCCCACGGTGGCTCTGATGCTGCATTATGTGGTGGATCCAGGAGCCCTCTGCAAGGCCCCGGGTGCGGTAGCCACAGCTGCGGACTGCAGCTCTTCTCTCTTGATGGCAGCAGGCAGCATGGTGGTGGGCAGCTGAGAAGCTCTTACAGGAAAGGGCACAAGGAACACTCCTGCAGCAGGAGGCTGAACCTTAGCCTTTCCTCTCCCCTGGGATTCCAGCCTGTCATGGCATTGGCCTTTGCCATGACATTCGCCCCATGAGGGTGCCCTCCCCTCTGCCCTCACCCCTGGCCTCTCCATGTCCCCTGCATGTCTCTGATGGCCAGGACCATGTCCCCTGCATGTCTCTGATGTTCACAGACACTCATATCCTGCCTGTAGCCTCCTAGTCATGCTGTCCTTCTCCAGGAATGCGAGCCATCCTAGCAGGGCGCATATCCAGGCTCCCTCACTGACTGACTGACTTTGGACATATTTCTTTAGGTATATATCTCAGCTTTTTCCTCCAAAAGTGGGAGTAATAATACTACCTGTCTCAGGGTGTTTGTGAGGATGAATTTGGCTAATGCCTGTCAAAGCTTGAACAAAGCATCATGATTGCCACACTGTGGGGTAGTGATCTGCACTGTTAGTGCTAGCAGAGAGTGACCTCCTGCTAGTGAAGAAAAGACTTACATGTCCCTGTTCTCCCACATCCTTCTCATTCACCTCCCAGATGGATAAAGGGTGATGTCCTTTCTTCTATCCTCTGCCTTCCCTTCCTCATTCTTGCACTTCTCCTTCTTTTTAACTTCCCCCTCCCTTTCCCCTCTCTCCTTCCTTCTCTATCTACTTTTCTCCCTTCCTTCCAGCCATTCTTCCTGCTTCCCTTCCTTAGGGCCTTGGGACTACCTGGGCCTCCTGACTGTGCAGACAGCAAGTGCTGAGGTGCAGGAGAACAAAATTGAGGGCTGGCTGCAAACAGAGTCCATGATCTCTCTCTAGCTCAGTAATTTTTCAAAGTGTTGCTACTATTAAGAATTGCTGAGAAGTCTTACAAGAATACAGGTTCCCAGACTCAAAAAATCATGAAATTTAAGCAAGGCTGGTGATCATAACAATGCTAATAATGCTATCATTAATAAAGCTAGAATTGGATGAGTTCTTACATGTTTGATGTGTCAGACTCCTCTAAGTGTAACCCCAGATTATTGAACCAACCACCATAAAAGTTTCCTAGGTAAGTACTACTGACCCCATGCTGCAGACAAGGAAGCCCAAGTCCAGAGAGAAGAGCGCTTTGAGAAGACCACATAGCTGCTAAGTGGCCAGGATGCCTGCCTGGACACTCAGGCTGCCAGTCTGAGTGCCTAAGTGCTTCCTCTGACTGGGTGGCCCTGGGCAGTCTGTACCTGGAGCACCAGTTATCTGGCCTGGGGGCACTTTGTCTCAGAAGGAATGGCTGCCCATAATCGGCCTCTCTGTGTTCCTTCCCTTTCTCTGAGCCGGCAGGATCAGGCAGCAGAGCAAGATGCTCAGAGTGAACACTCATCCTTTCCACTTTTCCTTTCAAGATATTTTGGTGCAGCAGTGCCAGTGCACCTATAAAGCTGCGTGAATTGTTAACGAGTGTGTTTGCGCATCGCATCTATCATGCTATTTGCACGGTGGAATGTGAAGACACAGCTCGAAATATTTTTAAGATATGGCCTTTTATCTCTGGAAGCACAAGACAGTATTTGCAGATTGGCCTCTGGAATGAAATTAGCCTGTCACGTTGCCTAGTTTCTGTGAAACGTGGGCATTTCCATAAGTGGTTCTGAGTCCCTTAATCCTTTTGATCATTTGCACTGTGTATTTTTACACAGGTTCTTTTACTTTGGAGAAATAAAGTAAAGAAATTTAAAGGTGAGTTTGGCAAGGGCATCTCTGCTCTGTTTGTCAATGCAAATAGATCTTGAATTTGAATGATAGTATTTTCTCTTAGACACCCAGGAGCCTTTAATAATGCCTCTGGCAATAATTTCTGGAAGTGTTTGCTGGGAACTGGAAATCTTTCCTGACTCCATATTGCTGTAACTAAAGAAGATCCTACTCCTTAAAAATATTTCTGACAGCCTGTGTATCAGTTACCACCCAGTTGTGATTTCTCATCTGGGCCACTGTCCCTGTGACATTTGCTTTCTCTTGGTGACTCTAGTCTTTTCCATTTGAGCCTTAACATGGGATCACAGAATGGGTCCAAGCTTTAGCTCCAGTTGGAACTTGGTGGCATTGTGAGTGGATCCTGCTGCTCACTATCTGGGCAGTGTTGTTTGAGAAATCTTGTGGGGAGGCTTTGATTTCCTTGCTTGTGAAATGGGAAGAAAAATTTTCTTGTAAAATAGGAGGAAATTTTTGTTTCTTGCAGAAATTGTTGTAAGTACTGTTTGTACTCCTGGGGGCCAGGGAGATAGCTCAGTGGCATAAGTGCCTGCCTTGCAAGTGCAAAGTCCTGAGTACACTCTCTGGTACAAATAATAATAATAATAATAATAATAGTAATAATAGTAATAATAGTAATAATAGTAATAATAATATTCCTGGGTTCACAGCAATTTTATTCATAGTAGATAAGAGGTGGGGTGTTCCCAGGTGGATGAATGAACACACAATGCAGCACACACAGGTGCACGCACAGAGCACACACACAAGCATCTGAGGTCTTAGAAAGGAAGGAAATTCTGATGTACACTCCAACATGGATGAACATTAGGGTACTATGCCAAGGTAAGTGATCCAGTCACAAAAATACAAATACTGTATTATCTCACTCATATGAGGCCCGGAGTAGAGACATTTGTGAGGACAGAAATTGGAATGGGGGTTGCCAGAGGCCAGGAGTAAAGGAGACAGGGAGACAGTGGTTACTAAGCATAGACTTTCAGGTTTGTCTGGTGAAAAAGTCTAGAAATGGATGATATTGACAGCTACACAAAAACTAATATATTTAACACCACTGAACTGAACACTTAAAAATTGTTAAAATCTTATGTGATAAATTTTATGTTATATGTGATTTTTATCATAATAGAAAAAAATTGGGAAAATTGCTGTGAACATTAAATAGCATCAGGTAGATGACAGGCCTGCCATCTCACTGGGGTTCAATCAATAGTAATCACTTTTGCTATGGTGAGGATACAGTATTTTAATAGTTACATGATATTTTGTCATGTAACTCTCACCTTTTTCTTCTTTGTTAGACTTTGGATTTCTTACAGTACCCTCTATTATAATAACATTGTGGATTTTTTGTGTGTGTTTATGTAACTTTGAGGGTTATAACTTTGGGGCAGATTGTGAGTCACTCTATCTGGGTGAATTGGTGTCTTCCAGGCTCTAACCACGTGTGCCATGGGCTCTCTAAGGTGACATTCTAATTTCCTGTCACACACCAAGTGAGGGCACCAGTTTCACTCTGTCCTCAATAACACCACATCCTTCTAAGCAGCTTTATAAAATGTAATAAAAGATGTTAATATTTTAATATGAATTTCTTTGTTTTTTGTTGAGCATTTTACATATCTTGTTGATTTACATTTATTTTTCCACCTAGGTGAATATTCTGCTTACATCTTTTGCTTATATTTTGCAAGTGATTTTACTGCTTTTCATACTAAATATATATGGTGTATTTGTACATATTGTGGCCCTTTTTAATATTCAAGAAGTCTTAATGCTTATGTAGTCAAATAAACTCATTTGGAGGTTTTCAAAAAATTTTATTTATTCATTTGGTACAGGGACTCACTACGCAGCTCAGACTTGTAGTGATCCCCTTTTCTCAGCCTCCTCAGTGCTGGGATTATAGGTGTGCACTCCCACGCCTGATTTTGGTGGCCGGCATGGCATGCCTGGGGCTCTGGGGCTGGCATGGCATGTAGTACTGGGATCGAACTCGGGTCCTTGCACTTGCCAGGCAGGTGCTTAGACTGCTGAGCTATCTCCCCAGCCTGAATCATTCATTTAAGCATTTCAAATAACCAAATAAGATTTCAAGGCAGGGGCTGGGGAGATGGCTCAGGAGAATAACCGCTTGCCTGGCAAGCGCAAGGGCCTGAGTTTAATCCCTGGTTCCGCAAAAAAAAAAAAAAAAAAAAAGATTTCAAGGCAGATCAAAATGACTTTATATAACATGATTATTATCTTTGCTGTACCTTCTTGAGCCCTCCATCATCCTTTTCATATCTGTTAGCATATAATCTGCTTAAATGCTAACTTAAATGGCTATCATATTTAAATTAAAATCATATAGACTGACCAATTAATAAAAATTAATATAATAATTGACTCATAACTCAATATAAAAGGGACATAACAAAAATTAAGAGAATGAAGAAAGTTTACTCATGAACATGAAATTTATTTACTTTACTAGCAATTCAATTCATTTGAAAGTAGACAATAGAGCGCCATCTTCCCGCTATAAGCTGCTAAGGATTGAAGACTGAGTGAGTGGGTTGGACTGGCACCCCACATGCTGCTGGTGGGGAAAGAAAAGGAGTCAACTTTTCTGAAGCAGTCTGGCACCAGGCATCAGGAAATTTAAAAATGTTTATAAACGTTGATTTAGAAATTCTACTTATACAACAATGGCTTGAGGCAGCGTCAGAAGTGTAGAAAAATATTTACATTCAGGGCTAAAAATAGGATTCAGTCTAAATGTCCAATGACAAGGAAATGACTGAATAAGTAAGCAGACAACCATCTGATGGAGTGTTATGCAGTCATTATAAATGGTGTTTTCTAAAAATTTCAATGACATGGGGACGTACTCACAAAATGCTGGGAAGGAAAGCTTGCGGTATTATGATTGAACAAATTGTGTATGTGTATGTGTGTGTGAGTGTGTGAGCATATATATCTGATATTCATCCATAAAGAGATGCGTAAAAATATTTATAGTCTTATGTGGCAGGAATATGGGTGATTTTCATTTTCACTTTTTATGCTTCCCTCATGTTTTCTAAGCTTTATATTATTCATAAATATTGCTTCTATAATCTGAAAAAAATTTGTGTATTAAAAAGATTAAGGATAATGAAGAGATTTCTTTCCTTTTCTGAACTCGTATTCCTGCTGCTCCCCCTTGCTCCCGGCATCAGTCAGCGTTCCTTTTGCAAGAACATAGTACCTGACCCCTACATCTCCAAGAAGGACAGCTTAAATTGGCTCACAGTTCAGCCTATGAGTGCCTGGCTCCAAGGCAGAGAAAATGTGGAGGAAAGATGTGCAGGACCAAAGCTGCTGTTTGTGGCAATAAAACAGAGGTAGGGGACTGTGCCAGAGAGGAAGGAGCCAGGACAAGACTTGGACCCAAGCCCAGGCTTTCGTGACCCACTCAGACACACATTGAAGTGTTGTCCACCAATCTCCCAGGCAGATCCCACAGCCAGGGCCTCCATGCTAAGTGCCACATTCTGTCCCTGATATATTGAGGAGGATCCTGGACCAAAAGTCAGAAGCTGTGCTCCTCAAATTATGACCCAGAAATGCACTAGCTATGTGACCTTAGGTAAATCTAACATTTTTATCTTAGCTTTCTCGTTTGTAAAAAGGGGATTTCTACCTTTTATGTGTGTAACATTGGACAGTTTTGAGGGCAAAAGTGGAAAAACAATGTGGGGAAAACACTTTGTAAACTAAAGAGCAAAGTGTGCCCAGACTCCTTGGTCATTTGCTGGATGAACTGCCAGAACCCACCAAAAGCTGGAACACACTTGGCTATAATTTATTACAGGGAAATAATACAGTTCACAGTCTGCTAGAGAGGCAGAGGGAGGTTCCAAGGATCCAGGACATGTGACCCTCTTGCCGTCCATGTGTGACAGTACCAGGGAGGAATGCTCACCAGAGAACCTGGCATAAGCTCTGGTGTCCAGCATTTCTATTATGGTTCTGGTCTCCAGTGGACTAACAGCACATCATCTAGCACTCTACCCCAGCTCCCCCAGACCTTTCAGTGTGGCCAGTCCACATATGAAGATTGCCTGGCATAACGGCCCTGTCCTAAAAGCCAATGTGGACAGCCCTGCTTTTACTAGATATGATTTCCTAGGATCTATCTACTAGATATGATTTCCAAGGACAAAGCTCCATTTCTTTTTCTTTTCTTTTCTTTTTTTTCTTGTATTTTAGGAAAGGGTCTACAAGATGTTCCGGGTCTTACTACTAGATCAGACTCATGGTGATCCTCCTATTTTAAGAGCTGGGATTATAGGCATGTGCCACCATACCCAGTCTCAATTGTGTCTCAGCACACCCCGGGGGCAGGGCTGGCATGGCAGGCCCAGGGATGGATTCCCTGGCCCCTGCACCTGCTTGCAGGCACTTTATTCCGCTGAGCTATTTGGCCAGCCCTCAAAGCCCCATTTCTATTGGATATAACCTCTCAAGGGCCTCCCTTTGGGTGAGGCAAATTCTGCACTAAACATAAGGTGATTTTAAAAAAGAATAAAAAATAAGTTTAAATGTAGAGATGATGTTAGGATAGAGGAATCTATTATTTCCTAAGTTCCAAGACTATAATAGAAAAGGGCATGAACTCGAGTTGCAAGTGGTACCGCAATTTCCTATTTCCTTGAACTGTGGAATCTTCAGGACACCCTCCAAGAGTCAGCCTGTTCCCGTGGGTTCTGCAGAGACTTTTGCTGCAGTTGTTATTTACCACAGAGAGGAATTAGGCTGAGAAAACACTTACTACCCTGCTGGGTATTTGAATCTAACCCTTGCCTCAGTGTTAGCAGCACAGCAAGTATGTCTCTCCACTAACTAATTTATCTAATGTGAACGAGTCCAAGCTGCCTTTATGGGCTCCTCGATCGGGCCCACCTCACTCTGGTGTAGTGGTGCTTACTCCACGGAGTGTGGAGTGATGAGGAAAATCCAGCTTGTTTGCTTTGCAGAGTTGCCTTTCTTGAGCGCTGTCGGGTTAGGTCTGTCAGATTTCGTAAGAGTGAGATTAGCAAAACAAAACTCCAAGTTTGATTCCCATACTTAAAAATATATAAATGGACAGTGAAGAAATCATCCCTGGAAGCTCACTAGAGGGTGACTGTGCTTCTGCAAAAAGAACGGACCGCAGCAACAGAAGATAAGAGCCACAGATGGAGTCCAGTCACGCTGCTGCCTCCCTCAGAGGGGAAGATTTCACTTTCATATGTTGGTTTTCTGAGAATGAATACCTTGTAATAAACTGATATTGCCTGTAAATTTTAGTTGTTCATTTTGTTTCTTTCAAGGAAAAACTGGCCATGCAGAAGTCATCAGGGTTGTGTACCAGCCAGAGCGCATCAGCTTTGAGGAACTGCTCAAGGTCTTCTGGGAGAATCACGACCCGACCCAAGGTAGAGTGATGAGTGAGCCAGTATTTAATTATCTTACTAATTACAGCTGGGATAATTAGTGTTTGAGCTGCATGGAAGAGATGAACCTTGAAATCACACAGGAGCTCAAGAATATGATTGCAGACATTTATTGACAGAGAAGAGGAGGGGTTGAGGAGAAAAAGGGGTGAGAGAAGAAAGGCACAGCCACATTCGGTGCCCCTCCCCCCTCACAGCTGTCAGGGGTGGGAAAATTCCCACAGAGAAAGCTGCCAGACAATGGAGATCCGTTCACCTTTGATTATTGCATTATTCTTCCTTAATGCAGTCTTTTGTCTACAAAATTAAAGTGTCTTTCTAGCAGCTCCAAAGTTTTCCTGATTTATGGTTCCTTTATTTCCTGAAGTTTAGCCTTTCTCATCCTTTGACGTTATCAGGTTTTTTTTTTAAATGTCTGTGGGTGATTTAAAAAAGAAGAATATAAAGATAAAAAACAATCTTCTATAGGTCCACAATGCTTGGGTTATTTAAATATTTCATTTGTCTCCTTGGAATTTGTTATGTGGAAATATTAATATATTTGGACTATGCACAAAGGTGGACAGAAATTTTATTTGAATGCACACATAAGCGAACAATCTCACGTTGTCAGATATCGTTGGAATAGCCAGTAATGAAGCAATTTCCTACTTTCGTCCTAACACCTTACAAGTGCTGTTTTGCCCAGATGATCTGATATTCTGAGCCATGTGAACTGGGAAGTCCTGCACAGGTGTGACTGTGCACCGACCCTCTTCCTTTAGCAGTCTTCTTACCAACTCTTTTCCTTGGCTACCAGGTTTTTATGTTGTATGTATGCCATGCTGATTGCTTCTTGAGAGGCAGACATGGTTTCTTTCCAAATGTGTATAATGCTTATGGTTGGATCTTACTGTGCCCCATCAACACAGGTTAGGGGGCAGCTGTTATGTGGAAATATTAATATTTTTGGACTGTGCACAAAGGTCCTATTTCTTTTGCTTTCTCTTTCTTTCTTTCTTTCTTTCTTTCTTTCTTTCTTTCTTTCTTTCTTTCTTTCTTTCTTTTTTCTTTCTTTCTTTTTCTTTTTCTTTTTTCGCAGAACCGGGGATTGAACTCAGACCCTTGCACTTGCAAGGCAAGCACTTATTCTACTGAGCCATCTCCCTGGCCCCATGAGTGCTGTTTCTGAGAACCACCAGATGTCAGGGCTGTGTGTCAGAGGGCAGAAGTCAGGGCAAAGGCAAGCACAGCAGAGTAACAGCGTGGGCAGGGTCAAGCTTTGGGATACAAGCAGATCCACTAAGGTGGCTGATACCCAGAGGTCTGGTCTAGGAGAAAGGCCAGGACAGCATTGCCATGATGTTTGCTTTGACAGGGCAGTGAGTTCCTAGGTGGGAGAGTAGGTGGAGGACTGCAGGGACCAGAACACTATAACCAGAAGGTACAAGTGCCACCCCAGTTGGGACCACAGGACAAAACACACGAGCAAGGTAGGCCTGAGGACTTGGACAGGGTGCTATGTTTGGCGTGTATCATCTCACAGTGGTGGCAGCAGGAGCTCGTGCTGGTGAATATTCCATTAGATAAGGCAGATGTTCTACCATTTGACTGGCAAAGCCCAAGTTCAGGGCAGGGTGCTGGGAGCTCCAAAATTATCAGTGGAGACACACATCAGGAGCCCAGCTGAGTCTGCAGCCATAGACGCCCTAGTCTGTGTCTGTGGCCTGGATAACTAGGTAGCATCTCCCAAGGCTTTGTCCCCACAGAATTTCGCAAAGGGTGTCATCTGCTATTGACTTTTCTGTCTTCACCTCTCTTAACTTCCTACCCATTCCATCATATCTTTGTTAGCATGCATCAGTTCGTAGGTTGCTGGGCCCTAAATCTTGCTGGAGGGTGTGGAAATGTAAACAGAATCTCAAAGACAGTCTTGTGCTCCCCCACTTCACATACCACATTTGCTTCAACTGTGTTCCAGTTTTCACCCAGTCACCTCTTGGAAGTCCTTGGTTTACTGTCTGAGTAGTTTCTGAGGGCCACAGTAACAAAGTGCCTCAGACTCAACAGCTTCAACAATAGACATGCATTTCCTCACTGTTCTGGAGGCTGGATGTGAAGGGCAAGGTGTCGCCAGCCACCTGAGGCATTTTTGCTTGGCTAACTGATGGCCAGTCTAAGTCCTCATGGGGTCCTTCCTCTGTGTGTCTCTTACTCTTCTAAGGAAATCAATCAAACCATGCCACCCTAATGGCCTTGTTTTACCTTAATTACCTTCTTGAAAAAGTCAAACTACAAATCAGTCACATTCTGTGGTACGGGGCTAGGACCTCAGTGTGTGAATCTGGGAATAACAGCTGAGCCGTTGACATTGTTCAATAATGTGACAGCTTTATCTGGTCATTGTCATTGTCTTCTTCTTCTTCTTCTTCTTCTTCTTCTTCTTCTTCTTCTTCTTCTTCTTCTTCTTCTTCTTCTTCTTCCTCCTCCTCCTCCTCCTCCT
>NW_004524612.1:15743447-15750169 GCF_000260255.1 Octodon degus
GACCTTGCACTTGCTCGGGCAGGCACTTATGCTGCTCAGCTATCTCCTTGGCCCCTGATTTTTCTTTTCTTTTTCAATAATTTTATTGAGAAACAAATAGCCATGAGACAGTTCCAAATCCAATGAGAAGGATAGCCCCAACAATCAATACATTGCATATTGTTGTCTTAGTGGCCATTCATTGTACAAGATGCAGACATGACATCCTGTTTACAAACACCATTAGAACAAATTGTTCTATTCATTGAATCAAGAGAATGTAGAAGTATATCTATCCTATTTTGAATATACAGATACAAAATGGTCGTTCATTTGTATCCCCCTTTTTTGTTTAGTTTTGTCAGAGAAGGCTATTCCATTGTCATTTAAATATTATAGGTGCATGAATTCAGCAAAATATTCCAATATAGTCCAGCAGTCCATAATAGCAGTGGGTTTTCCATAAGACTGGCAATGTCAGAAGTTGTTGATTTGAGCCTTTTACAGCTCAGCATATCAACATGGCTTTACTTTTTATACTTCATTTTTATACTTTTCTGCTGGATGGTTAAGAGCAAGACAAAGCAAGATGTATACAACAAGAAATGTAGCCTTTGTGTCTAATAAGTTCAGTCAAATCCCCTCAGGACTTATCCTGAAACCCTGTGCTGCAGTTTGTAGATCCCTGTCCTCCTCCCCTGTCATCCATGTGGATGAGTCACAGCCATTGCTTGACCATTTTGCTCTCTGTGAAAGCCTGAGAGAATGTGACTCTCCATGTGACTCACCTTAGGCACACTCTACATCATTGATCACTCTCCTCTGGTTTTCTTTTAATAGTATGTGGCTCATTCATAGACTCAGCAGCCAGAAAGTCATCTAGATCACATCACATAGGCTAAGCTTAAACTCAGTGCTTCCTATGGTGTATCAGAATTATTTTCTGGGTATCTCAGGGTAACAATCTTGGTAATAATTTTTGTTGTCTTACGCATTTCTCTGTGACCTTTCTAGAACAGGGCTGCATTTTACTGGTTCAAAGTGCATGTCCATGATGCAGGCCTTGCCAATCACAGAATAGTGTCCTACTTTCCCTAGCATTTGACCCAAGGAGTGGGTGCATGGCCCATAAGGACCAATAAGAGACCTTCCTAGGGCTGTTGTATGAGAAGAGAAGATGTTCTCCCTTTGCTGAGAGATGCCAGAGTGGAGGTGTTCCGTATGTGGTAAGATACTGTCTACAGGAGAAGCAAGGCAAATGAGCAGAGGCCAGGAAGGGAGAGGCAGGAGAAGGAATGTTCCTGGAGGCTCCAAGAGCCCTGGCACCTCTCTTCTGGCAGCCCTGCCTTTAACTCTTCTTAAAGAGTTTTCTGGGCTGAGTGCTACCATGGACTCCCCCACTGTTTTCCTTTAGTTAGGCTCTTCAATTTCTATTACTTCAACAACAACAAAATCTGAACTCATCAAATTTAATCACTGTAGGGCCAGCCAGATAGCTCAGCAGATTAAAGTGCCTGCTTAGGCAGATGCAGGGACTGGGGGTTCTATCCCCGGTGTGTAGTGCTGACCCCAACCCCTGGGTGCACTGAGATGGAGATTGAGGCCGAAATGCCATGAAAGACAGTCTGGGAAGTAGACACTGTGGAGATGGAAAGGGGATCTAAGGGTGGAGGGAAACGGGAGGGCAAGGAAAAATAAAATAATTGAGATACGTACCTGTACCTGCTCCCCAAAATGGGTACAATTACTATGTATGGCAAATTACTCTAATAAACAGGAAAAATAAAAATATCCCAGAGGAAAAATACCTTTGTTAAGGAAATTTATCATGTGTCTCCTCTACCGGGCACTCTGCTGGGTGTGCTAAATCACTAAGTGGTCTGGAATATTCAGGAGTATATTGGATAATGCACAAGGAAAATATGTTCACACACATGCACTCAGTGTCGTAAGATCAGATGAACATGCAGACAAATCTAAGTAGGAGCAAAGATGAAGGTATTCATAGGATACCTTTAGAAATGTGTTAGTGCTAGAATGCTACAGCAAAAACGTAAGTTCAGAAACTCTCTGGAATCAATGGACTTAATATTCTCAGAGAACCCTAAAGTCAAAAATGTGTAGTCACATGTCACTTTTGCAAGGTCAAAAATTTGAAGCCCACCCTCTGAAGGATGGGCAGGTAGCAAGAGAGAATGAGCCTTGCCAACTCTTGTTACAGGAGCCAATGAAAGGTGGTCTTCCCACCCAGCAGAGCAATGAGGTGGTGAAGCTATGTATGACTGACTGTACTTATGCAAAAAAGGGCATTTCAAAGAGAGCAGCTTATTGGATTTAGGCAACTCTGATGTATGAAGCAATAGCCCTCTCTGCTTTCTTTCTACAAATAAGGGCAAGCAATTCCTAAAACCACTTAAATACTCTTACCTGTGCCGGAATTGCTTATTAGCAAATAGATAAAACTTGAATAAAAGTTGAGAAGGTCTTGACCTTTGATGTGAAGATTTGCCCAGGAAACATGTGATTCCCTATAGAGATGTGAGTCAAGAGAACACATTTTAATTAGCATGTTGGAAGATGTTAGCACCTTATTGATAAAGTCGTTAAGCATTTTAAGGAGCCACTTACATTTCTCAATTGTAATTTATCGCATTTTGCAGGAGAAGCAATATCCTAGAAGGATATTTGCAAATGTGGGAATTCCTTCTAATGTCAAAGGTCTGACTATAGCAGAAGTAGCAGGAACTTAAGTTTAAAGTTACCTTTCAATTAGGTCAGATCTTACTGGTGCAGACTGAACAGACAATCCTGTATGGTTTCACTTCAGAGGAACTGAGGTAACTCTCATGGAATCTACCTTACAGGGTAGGACAAAGTACCAGATATAACTCCTTAGTGAGAGAGAAATGGGGAATGTAGTCATCTTAAAATGTAGGAGGAGCCAGAGACCTGTCACTCCATGGGTACCTCGAGTCTGGAAAAAATGTCTCTCTTGGGCCAACTTCAGGGGAAGGAGCGGACCCACCAGCATTGCTATATATTTGGTCAGTAATGCAACAGAAGTTCTCCTTAGTTTGCCAGCTACTTTTGCTATATCATTTAAATGCCACTGTCTATAGGCTCATAGTCCTGTTACAGCTTTTCATCTCACCCATGGAACAGATGTAGTTCCCTGCCCTTCGGATAATTGACTAGAGTATGTCCCTTCCTGACAACATGGCCCCCAGACTATCGCAGGCCCCAGGCAGTGTGGCAGAGCCTGAGGTTTAGGAGACTTGGGCTCCCATCTAACAAAACAGGGTACTACTGCAATACCTATAACCATATTTTATGGGCTTTCATATGACTTAAATAAAATACAACAATCTAGATTGACCAGATTTTTTTTTCTATATTCATGTTGCCCTTGATTTCTTTCTGTGGCAAAAGCCTTTACCCTGCATCTACTAAAATGTGATTTCTCTATTCACAGAGATTCCTTTGTCTCTTGTGTGTGTTGGAAAGATTTCAGCCTTGTGTATGTCATGGTTCTTCGGTGTTACTGATGGGAACAAGGCTGATAGGTCCCTGGTCAGAGGCCCTTGAACCTTGCTGCTGAGACAGGCATCAAAAGAACTGGGTCAGATCCCAGCCTCTCATGCTTGCTGTGTCTCCCTCTAACTGGAACACTCTGTGCATGTATGACAGGCAGTCCAGCCCTTCTTTTCCTATGTAGGATTCAGAGCACAGGCCATGTACCTTGAGCCAAGCCACAGTATACAGGCAGAGACTTTAGTTTTGTGTGGCTTTAACCTATAAATCTGATTTCTCAGCTGCAAGCCATTTTTGCTCTCCTTAATCCTGCAGCCAGGATATTTATTAATCATGTCTTCTGGGCCAGTCTGAGTGATGGTTATTTTATATTTCTGTTTTCACTTAATACTGTACTGCCCACAACCATTTGAAGTAGGGATCTTTGTTGTCATTTAACAGAAGAGAAAAACCTAGGTTCCAAAGGACTCAGTCTTGCTTTGTGTTGGTGGTAATATTTGTACCCCACTCTGTCTGAAACTCAAATGTATTTTCCTCTCATAGTAGGCAGGAAGACCTCATCTAAGCATAAACATATTAATAGATGTTGGATCTCCCTATGGTAATATCTTCTATGGTTTACACCTAAAATATCCCCCAAAGCCTCACGTTTGGAAGGTGATTGGATCATGAGAATGCTATACATGTCAACTGACACCATCATGGTTGAACATGCTGTGAGATTGGCTCTGGGCAGAGGAGGTTGGTCATCAGGGGCCCTGCAAGGGTGTATTCTTGTCCCTGGATCCTCCTTTCTTTCTCTGCTTCCTGGCTGCCATGACATGAGCATTTGTCCTCCACTGGGCTCTTCTGCATGCCATTTCTGCCTTGGTGTGTGGCTGAGTGGTAAACCACCTTGGACCACAGGAACAGTGTAGCTATAGGAGAGAAGGATCCAATCATCATTCTTGTCTATCAAGAGGTAACTTAATAAAACTACTATTAATTTGGCTTGTCTTAGGCCCATTTTCTTCTTTTCAATGAAGTCTGATTGAAAAATACAATGAATGTTGAATTTAAAAAATTATTACAGTAGAAACCATATTTGCATTTATCCCTCTCCAGTATTCCCTCCACTTAAAATACACTTGCCCCATTACTTGTGCCGCTTTCTAAAGAGTTCTACATGTCATCTTTCATGAATGTCTTTAGTTGTGGTTTCATGGCTTCCTTGCTTCAAAAACATTTACCTTTCATGGTCATGTTGACTTTGAGGAACAGTGAACGGTCACACCGTGCCAGATCTGGTGAGTAACATGGATGAGGACCCAATGTAATAGTTTTCTGAGCCTGCCTTTCCATTGGACTGCACTCAGCAGCAGCACTCATGGTTCTTTGGATCTTGCCTCATAAAGACATTCATGAAGGAGGATTTCCAGAACTACTTCAGAAGATGGCAAGGACGATGGGATAAGAATAAGTTTTAAGTGAAGGGATTCACAGTAATGTGTCTTTTACTATAACAGTTTTTAAAAGTTTAAGTATTTGTAGCATATTTTGATCACATCTCATAAAATGACTCAATTAGATTCTAACTAACCTAGCCTTCATCTAAAAACACTAAAAAACTCTAAGTCACCTTTCTGACAACCTGAGTTAAAATATTCTTCAATTTAAATATCTTTAATGAAACCTTTTTTTTTTTTGTATTTAGGATGGGGTCTCACTGCATAGATTGGACTTGTAGTGATCCTCCTGTTTACAACCTCCCAAGTGCTGGGATTTAGGCTTGCATCACCATACCCAGTCTCAATCACAGTTTTGGCACACCCCAGGGATGGGACTGGCCTGACAGGCCTGGAGATTGAGTTCTCAGCCCTGCATCTGCCTAAGCAGGTGCTTTAATCTTCTGAGCTATTTGGCTGGCCCTAATCAAACCTATGATAAGAGTGTGAGCTAGGGAAGCTGTGGCTTGGAGCCAGCGAGCTGTGCACCAGCTGAGTGGCCATCTCACCCTTCTCTATTTTCTCCGGACCACTAGTGTTCCCAGTAGCCTCCTGACTCTCCTGTCCTATCTTTCCCAATCCATTGTCCATAACTGCCATTAAAAACAAATAAGGAACCAGGCATGATGGCATACATCTATAATCTTGCACTCTGACAAGCTGGGGCCTTGTCTCAAAAAATTAAAAAATAAAAAAAATAAAAACTAGGGTTATAGCTCAAGGTGAAGGTCTTGGTTTCAATCCCTGATAGTGTGATATACTCCTCCTCCCCGCCCCCCAAAAAATAGAGACACAAAACAAAGCATATCTTTTCCTGCTTAAAGCTCTTCCCTGAGCACCCATTTTCGTTGTCATGACTCACAGCCCTTTTCCAGGGGCCAACACAGCCTGAGATTCTCCCCGTCCCTTCTCCCTGCTGATTTGTTCCATCCTTAGGAGACCCAGCACCTCCTTGCCTTGGGGCCAGACCACTGTTCTGTCCTCTCATAATGGGATGGATCCTTCTTGTCCTCTTGGTGTCAGCTCAGGAGGTCTCATCCCCAGAAAGGCCTCCTCCTACCACCTCTACGAAAGCAGTGCCCTGGCCTCAGCCCTCTTGCCTCCCAAGCTGTGTGCTCCTGCCCTCCCAACACTCATCACAAGCAGAATTGCTCGTCTGTTTACTTGGGTTTTGTTCATTCTGTTTCCTCTGCTAGATGCTCTTCCCAGTAAGTATTTTCTCATTATGGAGTGAGTAGACCTCAGTGGCTGCATCTATAAAAAAGCTTCTATCCCTCAGTGTGTTCCAGGAGGGAGTTCAGGCTGTGAGAGCCTTGAATAAGGATGTGGTGTGTGTAACCCTCCCTTGGTATCCACTGGGATCAGTTCTGGGTCCCACATGAGTAGCAAAATGCATGGCTGCTCATGTGACTTACGTAGAAGAGCATAGTGTTTGCGTATAGTCTATGCACATCTGCCAGTACACTTTAAATTATCATAGATGACACCAATACCATGGAAATGCTATGGCAATACTCGTTATACTGCATTGTTAGGAAGAAATAAGGAAAGAAGCTCCATACGTGTTTAAGTGTGACACATTTTTTCCCAAGTAGCTTTTATGCCTAGTGGCTAATCCAAGAATGCAGAGCCCTCTGTGCAGTGTGGCAGCTACCAGGCTTCTGCTCCTTGTTAAGAGCCCCTTTCCCGACACCCACTTGTCTTATTCCTTGCTGAATCTCAGCACTT
>NW_004524612.1:15750269-15818728 GCF_000260255.1 Octodon degus
TTCTACTGAGCCATCTCCCTGGCCTTCTCCCCCTTTTCACTATCCCAGGCTCTGATAACCTCTGATGGCCTCTTTTCTTTGTTCCTATCCTCCCACCCCATATCCTCCTCCAGCTGGGAACTCCCAGGTGTCCTTGGGAAACCCTGCTGTTAGGCTTCCTGGGGGCTCCAGGGCCATGGGCCTTGTTTGGCTACCTTAGCCCTCAGGGCCTAGGGTGGGGGTTGTGTGGGGCCTCTCAGCTTGTGCCTCAAGCTAGAGATCCTTGGAGACTCTTCTCTATCAGTGCCCACACTCACCAAGTATAAAGCATTGCTCCAGTGACTCCTCAGGTGGTCCCCAGAGGGCCAGGCTGGGATAGGTCCCTTCCATCTCCGGTAGGTTTGCTCCACAGCCTCTTTCCAGGTGCGTAGGTCCATGGTGGAGCAGGGAGCCCCCATGCTGTCTACTGGGAAACATGAACTGGGAAGAGGAAGCTCCTGTTTCCTATCAAATGGGCAATTAAGGACTGGTGTTCATATATTTGAACTTGCCAAATTAATATCTGAACTTCATTGTGCTGACCCTTTTAAATTAGTTTCTTTTTAAAGTCACCATTTTTGAAGGACTTTCCTTTTTTAGACCATGTACAAGGAATCTATCATCTGCAAATAATTAGACAGTGGGAATTATATTGTATTGCTAATGAGCAGATGTGCATACTTATAGTGGAAGAACAGCTGCACACATATAAAATGCAAACGGCCCCAACCCAGCATTATGAGTTCTGAAAGGGGCTGCGTTCTTTTAAGAATTTCAGAGACAGAGAAAAATGAAACAAAGAATATAACTGATATTTTCTTTATTAATTGTTCTTTCACTCACACTGTCCCATGCATAACATTATACATGTTTAAATCCCTGTCTCATAGAAAGCTGTAGAATTTATGTTTAGCACTTCTCCTCGGCCTTTCTAGTGCTGTACAGGTTGGGTGGCTCCAAGCTGTATGGAGGACTCTCACTGGGTGTGATTTCTGTGATGGGCGAGGTGCTTAGGTCCCTACCTGTACATGGCCCCATTTGATTCTTATAGTAACCTGCAAACCTTAGGCCCATTTTACAGATGAACAAACTGGCATGAGCCAAATTATGTTCAAGTTGCCACTTGGGCTCAATTACAAATCTTGTGTTCTGTCCCTTTGAAGACATGTGGCCCTGCATCGTGGGGCTGTGACATCAGGAAAGCGAAAGTGTGGCCCCCCATGAGGGAAATAGCAATACCTTATCCAATAGCCACAAGCCCCTGTGGTGTTCATTACAGTTTTTTAAATCCTATTAAGGATTAGCAAGATAAAAGAAGTTCAGGTAATCAAGCTGTTGAAACCTTTCAGCCAGGAAGAATTTCATATATTTTAGACAGTATTAGTGAGATCATTTAGAACTTGGAAAAATTGCATTTCAGAAATGAAAAAAAAAATGAAGTTAGAAGAATTACTGTACTTCTTATTAAAAAGTCCTAAATTAGATAAGCAAGATATCATCACTGATAACACTGGCAGGAACTTGAATTTCTAGGCTCCAGTAATGGCAGGCTAAGTCATTCAGGTCAACTTGCTCATTGAATGCTATTCAGAATGTTAGATAAAATATTTTTAAGATATTAAAAGCATTGCATTGAAGAACTGATGAATTTATGTGACATAACCAGGTAAAAATGGAAGAGAAGACAGGAACCCAGGCAGGTAAGCAGAGAAGTAGACATAGCCGTGTTTTAGAGGGAATTAGACTGTCTCAGGAAACATGAGTATGCAGGCCATTGTAAGGAGATGGGGGTGTAACTGACCCAATTTGTGCCTTTCCAAATTTTCCTTCATCAAGTTGCTAATCCTAACCCATGTAGTTAACCACACGAACACATTAAAAGAGAACAATATGATTCTCAAAATAGATGCAAGAAAAATATTTAATACCACACAGTATTCATACATGGAAAAAATCATGTAAAACTTTTCTCAGCCTGACAAGGAAAATGCACAAAAGCCTCCTGGAAGCATTATACTTAACTGTGAAGCACTGAGAAACTACAGGCTCATTACTACAGAAGGAAATACTGATGCTTGTAGTCTGCATTGTACCGGGGGTCCAGTAAGTTAAGGAAAGAAGCGAAATTTATACTGACTGAAAAATACTTACTTTTCTCTGATGTACAGCATTTCCTGTTCTCCCTCCAAGTGGCCATGTGCCTGAGTTCCAGCCACTAGATTGAAGCAGAAATGGATTATGCTGCTTCGAGACCTAACCAGCCCTCTTCCTGATCCAAGCCCAAAATGTGAGCAAGGGAAGGAAACCCTTGAAGCAACACGTAGATGATGCCTAAGCTCAATTCAGCCCAGGCTCTAAGGGCAACTCAGAAAGGCTTTACCGACTCCTTTATACCAACTGGGATTTGCATGATCAAGAAACAGACTGCCGTTCATTTCAGCTCTGGGAATTTCAGAGCTTATGTATTTAACAGGCATCGGTATTTTGAAGTGGAGGACTACCAAAAGACCTTTAAGGTTTTGTGTTAGTATAGCAACTGAGCAGCCAGAGGATCCAATAATGGGTCGCATTCGTGGTTCGTCAGTGAGTCAGCTCTCCCACATTGTTTTATAAACTCACCGCAAACCCACATGAAATCCCAACACTTCTGTTACTCTTCTTTTCTCTTCGTATGGATTGTAAAAGCTGATTCCAGTGTTTATACAGAATACAAATGCACAGGAAAGGCAACAACATAAGACAGAATGACTTATTCTCCCAGATGTCACATTTCATTGTAAGTTACAGCTGTGAAGACTGTGAATCCTGATGTGGCAACACATGAGCAGGCCAGTGCAGGGGAGCACAGAGTCCAGAAACAGAGCCACGCATGCCGGCGCAAGACATATGACACAGTTGACATTTCAAAGTCCTAGGGAAGAAGAAGGACTTCTATTCAATAGTAATTGCTTTCTCATGGGAAAAACAGTAGAGTTTTACCTCATACCATACACAAAAATCAATTCCAAGTAGATTTAAGACAAAAAGTGAAAGGCAAAGGACCAAACTTTAAATGCATTATATCATTATGACTTTAGATCTAGGGAAAAATGTTTGGCTTGTGTTTATGGTTTGGATACTTCGATACATTTATATTTTACTGATCTTCCTGTACTAGATTTATAAACTAAACGGCTAATGTGTTGACTGCTACGTCTGCCAGTGATATGAACAGCCTCAGGAGGCTGGCTTTGTGGATGTGTGTGCACATGGAGGCTTGCTGCGGGTCCCATGAACGCCGTGGAAATCTCACTGTATACTGTGTTCCGTAGTGGACTCATTTGGCTGGTTCACTGCAGTACAACTTGAAGACTTGGGTTGGAAATGGCGCCATAGAAATTAGAATATTTTGAAAAATGACATATGACTTTGTTATTGGACCAAATTTGAGAGCTTGGAGAATAAATGGACATGGAGTCCCAGAAGGCATTTTAGGAGACATATAATAATTTAAAATATTTCCCTTTACTATCCAGAAATAAAATTTCCTTTTTACAGAAACAAAGTCCACATCAAGAGAACTTTTTACCTCTTAGGAAGAAATCATCACTTAAAAATAATTTATATATGGTTATGGAAGTCAAGTGTGCCCATTACTGAAAACCAAAACCTTTCTCTTTGCTTTTAGGTTCAGAGTGAGTGCTTGGCACCTCTGTTACACAGCAATATTCTTGTATCTCTCTTGAGACGCATTATATGAAAAAAAAGAGAGAGAGAAAGAAAGAACATTGTGAAAATGATGGCTAGTGACCCTAGAGTATTTCTTTTTAGAAGACAGCCACATGATATCTTTCATAGTACATTCCATTGTTTTACTTAAATTATATATTATTTACAAATTGGAATAATAGTGGTTAAGAGCGTAGGCTGTGGCTTCAGATGGTTTCAGATGCAGCACTGGCCTTAAACAGGCATCCGCCTCCTCTCTGATTGTTAGCCTCATCTTCTGGGAAATAATGATGCTCCAAACATTCGCTGATTGGATGACTAGCACACGCAAAGTAGAGTGGCTGGCACACCGTGCGGGCTCCAGGATCAGTAGCAATGTTAATGATCACCTGAATTGCTAGCTATTTTGATAACCAGCAGATTCCCTCCCTCTCTGCTTCCTTACTTGCAAGGGCTGTCCATTCATTTATTCAGTGTTTTAAATTTAAAATGAGCTGTCGGTTAAAGTTGATGGAATAAAGTTAAAGGGAAATTAAGATAAAGTGAAATTGTTCCATATTCATAGGGCTTCTCTCAAGCACCTGAGATATAAGGCCAGGTGTTCCAGGAAGGGTCACATGGGTAATAATAAGTGTCATCCATCACTGCGGGGGAGGCAAGCTCACCACCTTTGGAGGACTTTGGGGCACTGCAGTGTGCTTTCCTGTGGAAACTGTTTTCCAGCAGACAGCAGGAGGCCATGCTGAGCAGCACCATGTGAGCTCTCTGCCAATGTCAGTGTCTCTGCAGGTCTTCCTATGCCAGTGCCATGTGCAAATGGCCTTCTGGTCCCATCTCTGAGGAGGCAAAATAGCAGGTGAGTTTAAGAGGCAGAGTAAGGGTACTAACTCTTTCTGTGCGAGGAACGATTACACTTCTAAGTCATTCACTGCCTGTATCAGTTTCCGCTGAGAGATTTTGAAGAAGCAGGTAGGAGTGCTCAAAGGTTACTAAAGTCAGAGTAGCCAAGCCTCACCCAATGCTGGTCTCTCAAAGAGAACTAAGTCAAGTAGTGTAAGATGTTCCATTCTGAGTGTGACCAATGTAGGGCTGTGGCTTTCCTCCAAGGCTGATGTCCCTTGGATGTGAGCAAGCTATACTGACTCTAGGAAGTCAGATCTTCTAACTTATGAATAATCAAATACATTTGTCTACTACTACTTTAATAGCTATATTTAGTAAGACTTCTTCTAAAAACTAAGTAATTTAAGTAATAGAATGTAAGAAACAATATAATGCGAGCTAGGCAGCTTGAATGAGAGCAAATCTGGTTGAGGAGCTTGGAGTCTTACATTAGCTATATTGGCTAGGAAACCTGGATGCAGAGCCTGGAGGAGGGCTTTAGTGCAAATGACTTGAGGAAGAGAAGGAGAAGAGGCTGTAGGAGAGGAGGATTAGGACAGGGAAGAGGAAGAAGCTGAGCCAGGGCTCGGCCGCAGGTCAGGTCTTGTCCTGGCGCACAGCTGTGGGGATGGTAAGTCTGTGTGACTGGATTCTGGCTAATGAGGCATAAGCATCAGTGTGCTGTGATCTTAGAGGGCTGTTTAAAGATAGAGGAGGGAACAGGTACTGTCCTTTCACTTTTCCTTCGTCCTTCCAGTCTGCACTTTGGATGGGTGGCAGTAGTGCCAGGAGACATTGTGTGTCAAGTAGAATGAAGGTCCATTGCTAAGGAGGAAGAAAAAGTCCGAGTTCCTGATGATCACAGAGCTACCTCATTACCCCTAGGTTACCTACTTCAGTAGTCTTTCACTTAAGGAAGAAATAAAAGCAACTCTAACTTGTCTGTCACTTTTATGCCGGGGTAGTGGTGCATGCCTGTAATGCCAGAGCTGAGAAGGCTGAGGCAGGGAAATTGCCATGAGCTTGAGGCCAGCCTGGGTTACGTAAGCAAGTTCAGGGCAACATGAACTGTGTAGTAAGCCCCTGCCTCAGAAAACAGAAAATACACGAAAGAAAAAAATCACTCTTAGTTTTCATTTCCGTTAGACTGGAAGCATTTCCTCACAGGACAGGACACCAGGTATCACAGAGGTTTTTCAGAGAAATATGCTACAATTGCTATAGTCACAGAAAGCGCATTGGGATAATAACCTTAATTCTATTTTTTTCATGTTTGTACTATTAAATAAGAAGCAAAAATCCTTTTTTTTTTTTTTGCTTTGTCCATTAAGTTGCAAACTTTATATTGAAACTATGTACACAGTAGTTTCAACCTGTGCTTTCGCAAAGTCTTCTTTCCTTAGACTTTCAGTACACTGCATTAAAAATGCTATTTCATTTAGAAAGAAAAAGAAAGACAGAAAGGAGAAAGATCTTGTATTCTTGTATAAAAACCTCCATTCTCTTAAATTTGGGGATAAAAGAAAATGAATCCATGTTGGGGGCCATCACCAATAGTGGATACAAATAGAAATATGAACACCAAAGACCTCTGAGATTCTTCTGGAAACTGTAGGTCTCCACCCATACTGAAGTTGTCATTTCCTTCATGCAGCTTTATTTAGCTACCTTAATTCATTCTCTCTCTCTCTCTCTCTCTCTCTCTCTCTCTCTCTCTCTCTCATTTTCTCTCTTTCTTTCTTTCTTCTTTCATCCTTCTTTATGAGACATGGACTCAGTGTACTCAGGCTGGCCTTAAATTAACCTGACTGTTGGGTTTACAGGTATGTGCTACCACACCTGGCTCAGCTGCCTTCAAAGTGGAGACTTTTCAAAGTGGTGATATCAAAGGCTGTGGCCTAGTGGCATTGAGGAATGGCTCTCCACTAGGGATGATTTGGCTTACAGAGAACATTAGTGGTGAGGAGAGATGTTGTTCTTGTCATAGGTGGGTGGGTGCTCATGGGTGGACATCAGAGGGTAGGATCCAAACAGGCTCCATGTGCCCTAGAAGGCATAGAACTGCCCATGCTACAGAATCACCCACGTCAGGCTAGCAACAGTACTGTGGTTAAGATACTTGGGTACAGGCAGCAACCTTGGAGTTGCTTTATGTATTTTATTACTTTTTTTGCCCAACAGTGTCATTAAAGAGTCTCACATTTTATTAAAAAAATTAATTGATTTTTCCTTGCACCTTTGAAATCATTCAAGTGCTTTTACCTCTCCCAAATAACCTAGTTTACTCTGTTTTCCTTATAGTTTATTATCTTACAGTCAGTAAAATATGGCTGAAGGTCTGTGTTTAACTTCCATGGAGGTCCACATTTCAGTGTAATCTCCTGGGTGCTGTGGTTCAAAAGCTAGAAATTAAGTATACTTATAGTCTAAATCCAGTGGATAGTTTGCAGGCAATGTTTCTTACCTTCACTTTATTTTCTGAAGGCATCTTGCTCTAATAAAGAACCATATAAAGAATAAATGCCAGTGTTGTTAGCTTTGTGTCTGTATGTTCCCCCAAAGCCTCATGCAGTGGTGGTGGTGGGGAACAGGCTTTTTGGAAGCAGCTGAATGTAAAGCTTGTGATTGACTCATGATCCAATGCTGAGATTAAAGGTGTGGTGTGAGTGTGACATTATCCTAGAGCGGGTAGGCTGCATCCAATATAAGGCACAGGAAGAGGGTTCTCTCTCTCTCTCCCTTGTTGCTTTTGCTGTAAGTCTTTGTTCTCCCTCTGCCATGTGCCACCCTGCCTTGGAGCCAGCTGATTATGGACTGAAACAGCCACAAACTCCACACACCTCTACTCTTAACTTTGGATGTCTAGTATTTTGTCTCAGCAATAAGAAAAGTAATTAAGACAAGTTCATTAGCTTTTGTAAAATTTAAAGGAATTTTGAAAATATAAATTTGCCATGAAACTGAGTGTGTTTTAAAGGAGGGACTTTCAGACCTCTGTCATTTTCTGCATCATGCTTTTGCTCTCAGAATGGAAAAAAACTGAAAATGGTGCCCTTGGGCTTTGTTCCTGGAAAAGACAGTGAAACGTGCAGTGTCCCGTTCTGGAAGCACGGGCTCGTGTAGTAAATGACCCATAAGTAAAAGAAACCACTGGCGTCTTGTTCAATCTACACAACCCCAATAATGAGGACCCTTATTAAGCAACCCCTGAACTGGGCCCTTCAGAAGATCCAGACATTCGCTCTGGCTTAATCATCGCACACCAGACATTGTGTCTACACTGAGTAGGGGCTGTGGACAGGAAGAGAGCTTCAGTGAAAGCCTTACAGCAAGGGAAGACAGAAGGTTGTGTGGCTTCAGAAATGAAAGTGGCTTGCGTAAAACCTGCATTGCACCCAGAATCAAAAGCAGGGCCTGCGGGGAGAGCAGCCATATCCATTTATAACGATGAGGACAGTGAGGACAGTGTGATCAGGGTGAGAACCGAGGAGCCTGGGAGCCCAGATGTGTGGCTGCTCAGGGGAAGTGGTGAAGCGTGGCCAGCTCCTGAAAGATGGTATGAATCACAGGTTCAGTCATGTGGATGCTCAGCATTGGAAAGGGACTGGTTGTGTTGAAGGTCTCATGCAAGGGAACACAGGCCACTGGCCCGGGAAATGGGTAGTGAGGGTGAGGTGAAAACGGAAAAGTAAACAGTGCCAGAGTGACCAGGAAGTAGTAGAGAAAGACTTGGGGAAAGGCAGTGGTCTAGAGCCAAGGGAAAGGTATGCGGGAAGGAAGGGCTGTTAAAACTGTTGGAGCAGAATGAGCAAAACTGATGACGAAAATGGGGCAAAGCCAGGCGTAAGTCATTTGTTGATTAGTGATAGAGACATAAAATATGTATCATCATCCAGGTGCCATTCATATAAATTTTTAATCTGAGCTATTTTACTGAAAACAAAATTTCAGAGTCCATTTTTTAACAGACTATTAGGGAAACCAAAATGCCAAAGCCTGCCATCCGCACCCAAACTTATGGAAGTATTCCCCATTTACATCCTCGTGTGCAGTATCTTAACTCTAAATGCTTTTAAAATATTGGGGCTGGAAAATACTTAGAAAATACTTATCCCAAAGACTTCTTGTCATCTAGAAGGAGCAGGAGGGACTGAATTTATACCCACCCCCACTGCCTGAGGCAACCTCCAACCTGGACAAGAGATATTAAGTAAGGTCCTCAAGGCATGGGGCCCCAAACACACAAATCAGCCCCACAACTGTCCCATCTGACTTCTTGGAGGATATTTTCAGGCCAGTAAGCAGATGAATTCCCCTGGTGAAGCCCACCATCTCCACGGATTGAAGAGAAGGGGCTGGGAATGCAGAATTGTGGGGAGATGTGATTCACAGGGATACAGAATACTGGAGAGCTCAGACTCTCTGACAGCAGGCAACATGGTGCACCCACTTTGGAAACTAGTTTGACAGTTTCTTAAGAAGTTAAATGTAAACATATCAGCCATTCCACTTCTAGATATCTATCCTGGAGAAATGAAAGCCTTGCCTATACAAAGACTTGTACAGGAATAGCCATAGCAGTTTGATCTGAAATAGCCAAAATCTGGAAGCATCTCAGATGTCCATTGACTGGTTATTGCATAAAAAATTGTTTAGAGCCCAGGATATAAATCAGTGGCTCAAGTGCCTGCCTGGCAAGCGCAAAGTCCTCAATTTGATTCCCAGTACAAAATAAGTAAGTAAGTAAGTAAATAAATAAATAAGTGTATTGTCTGGGCAGTCAGTGGTGCTCTGCTTGTCACAGAAAGGAGTGAACTGTTTATTGATTCACACATATTGTCACATTGGGCAAAATATTTTGGGACACATACTATATGATTTCATTTGTGTGACAACACTGCTATATTGACAGAATGTGGGTCAGTGTTTGCTTGGACACTTGGGAGTGAGAACCAGGAACTAGGAGGGGGTGATGCAGAAACTTTCAGGGTTGCTTATTCTGTGGTGTGCTGATGTTTTCATGGTGTGTACATTTCTGAGAACCAGTTGGCTCTGGATGGTTTCAGGGGAAAAATGGTGAGAGGATTTAGAATGAAGATGGGAGAGGAAAGTTGAGGTCAGGTGGAGCCCTCTCTCCTGATGGGGGGAAAAGAGCTGCCCGAGAACTGTAGAGGGCTTATTTATAGTCAGGAGGTTGATGTCCGTTTCAGCCTCTCTGCTTAGCACCTTGTTTGCGAGCTGGAATGGCTTGTGCTCATGACTGACAGCTCTCCTCGTTCTCTGGCCAGCTTTGTCTAGCCTGCTTGTGTGTGACTGATTTCTAGCTCAGCTGCCCCCACACACCACACCCGCAGCTCAGAACTGGTCAGAGTGTACTTTAAATACATATGATCTATTATACTTCAGTTATAGCTCATTAAGACTGTGAAAGAGTCTAAGCAAATCCTTCATGAACAGAGATCAGAGAGGTGGAGAGGCGTGGGTTCTAGGTGGATCCGTGCTTTTCTCAATGACTACATCTCACTTCTCTGAATTCTTATCTAATTGGTAAGTTCTAGATATTTTCTGAGGTTGAGATCAGACTTATTTGTCCGTATTTAATAAACCCCCTAGCAAGTTGCACAACCTGGCATAGATTTCTGAATTTTGCTAGCTGTGGAATTCTGTAATCATTAGGAAGTATGGAGAAAAGTTCCCTTTCTTGAATTTTTGCATGAGAAGTCACAGGGGCCAGGGGAGATATATATAATGAGCTTCTGCAAGAGGTGCCTTGTGGCCCTCTGAGGTTCACGTTAGTCTCCTCTGTTTCCTAAAGAAGGAAACTGAGGATCAGATGGGTAAGTATCTTGGTTAAGATCACACAGCTAGTAAATGGCAGGGTAGAACTAGAATCCAGTACTTTCTCATGACAAAGCCCATGCATAGTCCTGGGCTTCACAAAGTGGCCTGTGGCCAGCATCATTTTCCTTAGTAAGAGTCCACAGAAGAAAAGAAGGTAGAGTTTGTGCTGAAAGGAGTTGCTCTGCATTTGCAGCTCAGAGGGTAGTCCTGCTAGGAGATTGTTCCTCTAAATTCCCTAAGATGCAGTGCTGATTTCAGACCTATAGGATCTTGGTTCAATTTACTATCAGATGGTAGCTCCTGGGACCACCAAAGCTCATAGCATGAACTTTCCTTTAAAATTTGCTGGTTCGAACATATTTCTCCTATCTCCAGGTCTGGTATTCAAAGAGCTACAGTTTAGGAGGCACTCTGAGCATGTGGAATCTCAGCTGTCTTTTTTGCCTCATTATAGATTAAGCATCTCTCAGATCTCCTGTGCTTTATCTGGGTGCACCAAGACAGGAGAAGTCTTAGCACAGCCTAGGGTGGTCTGGCCCTTTAAAGTCTTTTTTAGGAAAAAGCGAAGGAGAAATCTCAAACAGTCGATAGATGCAAGGAGATCAGTTCTCACCAAGAGTGCCCTAGAGCCTGGTCCTCATTAACTAGCTCCAAGCTTTGTAGAAGAATGGTAAGCATGGGCATTGTCTGAGTCTGCTGCTCTCTCTTCACCCTCCACAGGAAGCTTGTGCTTGCTCTTCTGGGACATGAAGACAGCCACACAGGGCAAATAATTTATTTGCTTAATTTTTCCAAAACCAGGTGGAAGAGAGCACAGTGAATTTGACAATGCTTGTTGAGTCTGTGTAAAAGAGAACAGGGGTGGTGTGGGGGATGGGATAAATAATGATGGGCACCCAGAGTTCTGGTTCCACAGAGACCAAAATGATACCTGTACAGCCTTAAGCTCACCCGACCAGCTTCTTTTTCTACCATTCCCCTGGTCAGGCCCTGCCCTGTCTCTGCACAATCCACAGGATATACCAAGCCTGTCCATATTTCTGGCCAGAGGCTATGATATTCCCTTTCCTACCTAATGTACCATACAGAGGGGCACTTTGTTCTCCTTCCTTTGATGGTTTTGATAGAACATCTTATGAACCAATTTTGAAAGGAGAAAGGGCTTTGGTGTCAGATAGATCAAGGTTTAAATCATAGGACAGCTATTTACCCACTGTGTGACCTCAGGCAGGTCACTTCATGTCTCTGATCCATAATTTTCTTTTTGTCATAGAAGGTTTAACGATTCTCAAGAGAGAAGTGTGGTATCTGCGAGGCCTAGTGCGGTGAGGCTCAGTGCCTTGCTCCTAGCTGTTCCTTTCTCTCTCTGGCTCCCAGAAATTTCCTGAGATCAGGGATTATAGCCTAATTCTTCTGGAGCCTCCATAATTTTGAGTGTGCAGCCTTCAGGATAGGAATGCTTTTGCTGGAAGACAATGGTTTCACTTGTTTTGCAATTCCAGGGGTAGGCAGGTGAGGCTGCTGCTTAGGGTCCCACCAGCTTCTGAATATTGGTTTTCAGTCCGCTGAGCATCAAATTATATTTCCTAGTGAGCTAGATTTCTCATCTGGTCCCTGAGCACAGTGCTGAAGGGCTTATCCTTTTCCAGAGGCAGCGCCTCAGGGTTTGATAAAGATGCCGACTGACCATGATGCCTGCTTCTGAAAGCTGCTGCTGCCTTCCCAAGTCCCACAGGCCCACACGGTTCCACAGTTAATCGTTACCCTGTTCTCCGGCCTCCTGAAGGAGCCTTCTTCCCCTTCCCACCTGCTGCTGCTCCAAGATAAGACTCGCACCCTCTGGGCAGCTCTGCCCTTGGGCCCCTTCCCAAGCCCATGTCAACTCACCCACTGTCCTTTCTGAAAACCCTTGCACCATTTCCCCATCACACTCGTGGCGCTGGTAATGCTTATTGGTCTCTGTTTCCCCTTACTGTTCTTAGGAGTTTGACTAGTTGAAAAGTAATATTGTGTTTTTATTTGAGTCCTGCATATAATACTTTTCTTGAAGTACATAGACTGGGGAAACAAAGGAAGACAGGCAGAAGGACTTTCCTGCTATTATAAATGCTAAGCTTGTTTCTTTCTAATATGCTATGGATCTTTCCCTCTGTAGTAGTATATCCCAGAGGGCTTGTGTTTAGGGGAACAACATAATGCCAACAGGCCTAATTTCCTAAAGTTCAGAGACCTAGGGGGAGTATGTGTAGGAAACCTGTGAGTGGGGTGAAGGAGGGTGGCAGAATTTATCAGGGTTCTTTCCCTTCCTTGGGTTTGTTTTCCATTAAAATGGAGAACAAGTGTGGAGATTAACAGTGTTAAAATTTAAGTAGGAAGGCAATTCTGCTAAGCATTGTGATAAATGGTTGAAAATTCAATGAGACATTTCTATCCACATAAAATAAATTTTGGTTTCTTCTTTAGAATTGCCTGTGTGGTATCTGCTGTGTGTCTGAGAGATAGGTATAAATTATGCTTCTCAAGGGAAAGGGGGCTATTCATAGAGGATCTTGTATAATGTTTTTATTATTTTTATTTCAAGCCAGTGGCTCTCAAGTATTCCAATATCAGAAAAAGTTGTAAAAGTTTTTGATGTATAGTAACTTACAGCTGAGAAAGTATTTTCCAGGATCCATTGCATTTATTCCTCATGGCAAATCTATAGATGTGGCCCTTATTATCCTTGATTTGCAAATGAGGCTTGTGGTTCAGAAAGACTCAGAAATTTGCATAAAGCCATTGGATGGGAAAGTCATACCTGAAGCAAGTTGCAGTACCTGTAAGTCCTAGGCATCTTGCATGTTTATTAGGTGTGAATTGCTGTTTGGGGTTCATAATACAAACCAGTGGAGGATGAAAGAATGGGCAAACATCCAGTGATGCTAAATGTCTGTAAACGCAATGTATTAACATTCATGAGAACAGTAAATTTGTCGTCCTGTAAATTTTTCAATCTGTTGGGTATTAAATCATTTTCCCCTAGTGAACTGTCTACTTCTGAATTTCAAAAGCCATGCAGTGGAATTAACCAAATGCACAGTATACATGAATGTGGATGAAAGCATATGGTTTTATTATTTAAGATATGATGCTATCTCCTCAAGATGAACTTTGGTAGAATACCCCAATTGTATTCATACTGCATGCTCCAGTCACTCAAGAAGCAAGGGGATATACACAAAGGCTTTGATGTCTTCTATTTCCTATTAAGTGTCTCTCTTTAGCATGTTCTTGCCTTCCCTTCTGACTGGACAGGTGTTTGACCAGCGTGGCCAGCAAGAAAGTAGATATTGTATCAAATGTGAGAAAGTTGTTGTTTCATTAGAAAATCCAAGTAGAATTAAGACCGAAAGGTCAAGGACTGCAAGCTGGGAGACCGTTGTTTCCAGGTGACTTTGTAATTATATAACTGATGCTCATATTTCCAATGGAGGATTTGTCAGTCTTATTTCATGGAAAAGGAATGGTGTAGCCAGCAAGCTTGTAATCTCAGCATTCTGGTAGGAGGCAGAAGGATCAAAAGTTAGATCCTACCCTGGGCAACTTTGTGACTTGGCACAATGTCGTCTCAAAATAAAAACTTAAAAAAGGACTGGGGATGTAGCTCAGTGTGAAGAGCCTGATTTCAGTCAATTCTTAGTACTGGAAAAAAAATGAATAAAGAAAAAGTACATGAAGGCAGAGCTGTGGACAGTGTCTACAACATCACTCCTCTTGAAAGCGGTGTCCAGAGGGTTCTGGGGGCACCTTGAGTGGGCACCTTGCAGAGGGGTGGGACAAAGAGCATGAGTGAGCCTATGGCTGCCTGCCCTAGGGAACAGATCATCAGTCTGAAGCAGACAGCCACCATCTTGCTTATGCTGCTGTGACCAGCTAGAAATTATGCTTGCTTACAGTGAGTCCAAGTTTCCTTTGACAAGGTGTCTGACCTTTGTTACAGGTGTACAACCAGCTTCGAACACCAACGTTATCCCATTTTCTTGTCTGCCTGGTGAGAGACCACAATTCCTTCCACACAGATTGTCTCGTTAGGATCCAAGAAAATAATGTGAACAGTAGTTGCTTTATAGGTTGTGAAGGGACAGATTATTATTTAAATATCTGCATATAAAATTTTTATTTATGGAGCATCCGGTATGATTGAAGACCTGTGATCAAATTACCTAAGTTCAAGATATTTGCTATAACTGAATCAGACAAAACAAAACTGATCCCATTTCACGCTTATTTTTAAAAAGTAGAGCTAAGATGAAAGCAAGCACATAGAACATCGATCACAAAGCCACATGAAAATGAATTGACATGGCTTAGCGTCCACCCAGCTGGGCACCATGCTGCTGCCCCTCACACCCTAATGCTGTGTCTCCTGCACTACAGGCATGCGCCAGGGCAATGACCATGGCACCCAGTACCGCTCGGCCATCTACCCCACGTGCACCGCGCAGATGCAGGCGGCCCTGCAGTCTAAGGAGGACTACCAAAAGGTAGGGCACTCATTGCCTGTGTGGCTGCAGGGGCAGAGGTTGGTCCCATGTTTGTGGGGGGGAGGTCTTCCACCTGGAACTGTGTTCCCTCGCACATGTCCTTGCATTTGTTCTGGTCTCTTGGAGTGGAGCCATTGTGTGCAAGAAATGGACACAATGAGGTTTTCAGAGGAGGCCCTTGTGTATTTCTCTTTAAATCAACTCCTCCAGATGAGTTTGTGCTTGTTGAAATAGTTGCTGTTCCCACTCTCTCTCCCTCTTCCTCTCCCTTTCCCTCTTCTTGTCTCTCTCTATCCCCCTTTCTCTTTGTCTGAATTTCACTTTGTTTAACCAATAGACATTTATTGTCTCACATTTGTGAGGCCAGAAGTCTGAGAGGGAGGTGTGGGCTGCGAGGAGGGTGGCCACCCTCTCCCATATACCTTCACATTTTATGTGGTCTCTTTTGTGTCCCACTTTGCCATGTTTTAAGGCCTGTGCTCCTATTGGATTAGGACTAACCCTAATGACCTCATTTAACTTGATTACATCTGCACAGACCCTGTCTAAGAGGGAGGTCACATTGTGAGAGGTTAGGACCCCAACATATCTTTTCTTGGGAGACACAATTCAACCCATAAGGCTCACTTGCCAGTAACAATAAAATACTTCTGAGAACTATAATAAAAATACTTCTCAGAAATATGTGCTTTACATCATAAAATAATTATTTTTACCATTATCTTATATAATATTTTAAAACTTCCTCCAATAGGGATTTAGTTCTTTTAAAAACAATATGAATTACTTTAAATTTTAGAGCTTAGTGCTAAAGCTTAAATTTTAGTTATCCTTACATTGTCTGATGAGATTCACATTTAACAATACAGCCAGTAGCCTCTCTGATGCTGACGTTAGAGTTAGGTGAGTGGAAATGGAGCATGTTTGCTGGTGAGCAGGTGCCAGCATTCCTCAGCTTGACTCTTGGAAGAGACTGGGCTGAAGGGGTGTTGAGAGAGACAGAGTCCTATGTTCTCACTCCACAGCCAGGATCTCTCCCTGGTGGATAATAGTAACCAGCCCAGAATGCAGATCTCAGCATTGAGTCCCCTCTGCTGGAGTGTGGAGTGTTGGCTGAGTTTAGTGACAGAAGTGGTGGGATGTCACTCCTGAAGTCTGGCTATTAAGACTATGGTCACACACACACACACACACACACACACACACACACCATGGTTAGTCAGTCAACATGTTGGGAGGCAGCCCTATGTGAGGGCACTTAGTGGCACAGTGCCTAGCAAGCATGAGGTTCTGAGTTCAATTTCTGGTACCTAAATAAATAAACTGCTCAGTTTGGGAATAATTTGAGCATATTTATATTTGTATGCCAAATAACTTTTCCTGAGGTAAAAAAGTAGAAGTAAAAAGAAATAGGTCTAGATAGAAGGGGATAAATTGGGAAGCTATGAAGGACTCCAGGGCAGAAATCCTGAGAGTGCAGTCTGGGATGGTGGATATAGGGATGGGGTAAAGGGAGGTTAGGAAGTAGACTTCATAGAACTTGGAACTTAACTGAAGTTGAAGGTCACTGAGCGGGAGGACTCCCCAGTTACTTGCAGGTTTCTAGCCAGTGACATTTTGATCAAATGGAGAGGCAGATTTGTGGGAAAGGTAAGTTCAATTTTGAAAATGTGGAGTGAGGCAACCATAGTAAGGGCATCTAGGTGGCTCCTGGGAGGAGGTGTGGGCTGCTTGTGCCTTTTTTTTTTCTTTTCAAAGTTTTATTGATAAACATATAGCAATGAGACAGTTTCAAATCAAATCAAAAGTACAGTTTCAACAAATAATACACTGCATATATTCTTCTTAGTGGTTAATTGCTGTACAAGATGCAGACTTGTGATCCTACTTACAAACACCATTAGAAAAAACCATTCTATTCATTAAGAGAATGCAACTATATATCTATCGCAACCACTTTGAATACACAGATACAAAATGGACATTCATAGTTATACCCCATTTTTTTTAAGATGCTTGTGCCTTGAGAGTTGTGTTAACTGGGTTCATGCTTGGGAAGCGCAGGATGCTGCATAGTAAGTGCTCAATGCTTGGGAGCCCCTGTTATTATTGAGGGCTATCAACATATGTTTGCTAAATGGAGACCTATTTGCTGATAAAACCACTTTCAGAAATTGGTAAGAGCTAAGAAAAGAGGGCCTAGGGTCTGAGGACCATGGACATTTGAGAAACAGAAAGGGATACTGCACCAGGCATGTTAGGCACTTTGGAGAACCAACTAAGCCCAAGCAAAAACTTTAAAAATAGGTCTATTTGTTTTAATATTAGTATATTTAATTATAAAGGTAATGCTTATAATTAATGCCAAAAGCAAGACATGAGTCTGGCTATAAATACATTGCCTAATGTAATGATTCATAGTCCTTGTAGGTTACTAGCAGTGCTATCAAGAGACTCTGGATAGATACTAGCTGACCAATAGCTCATCTCTCAAAATCAGATGATATTTCAGTGCTCACAGTAAAAATTCCAAGTTCCATGTGATGGTGAGGAGACTTACATGTTGTTTTCCAGTGTTTACCCCCAATTAGTTTCTTGCCCTTAGTTCTGAGTTGAAACTATTGATTTTAGATGACCAATGTCCATCGGAATTAAATTTAGGCATTAAACAACTAATTAATTCTTTGTCCATTTCTTCATTATTTCATGCATTTCAGAAATTTTAATCTTATATTCTAGACAGTTGTTTTAACTGAATGGTTTTTGGATGTTCTACATGTTAGCACATGGGAAAAAGATATTTGGCTTGGCTTTAAAATTGGGGTCTATTTTTGAAAAATAAGGACTGAGGACTCCTCTGCCTCCAGTACCCAGATACTCATTGCTCTTCATATAACCACTTTCTCACCAACTCAGAAAACAACCATGGTTACATATTTTTTATTTTATTACATAAATAAAATTGAGCCTAGATACCACTAAGAGATAGGAGGCAAGTCCAGTATTTCCCTTCTAATTAACTAAAACTCAGAGTCTACTCTCAGCGAGCGCTTCCAGTGCCAGCCCACCTCCTGCCATGACAGCAGCTGTCTTTTCCATGCTATCTGGCAGAGTAGCCTGCAGTCACATGTCGCTACTGAGCAATTGAAATGTAATGGGTGAAATTAAGGAGGTGAAAACAGTCTTTCAATCAATACATATATTAAATAGGCACAAGTTGCTGGTGCCTAGTATATTAGACAACCTAAGCCCAAAAAAGGGTGAGTGAGCGAGTGTGTGTGTGTGTGTGTGCATGCGTGTGCATGTGCATGGGTGTGCACACACATGTACACCATGAAAGGGCTGAGGGCTGTGTCAGTAGGCTTCTCCCCAGAGCACAGGACTGCAGGGAGTGCAGGTGCTCATGCCCTGCAGAGGTGCTATGCCAGGATCTCCACTCATCTTTTTCTTTCTGGAGACAGAGTAGGTCATTTTCCTTTTTGCAAGTGTCTTACTGTGTAGGCAGTAGGACTAACCATGCATCTGTACCTGGGTGACCACTGTGATTTCTGTCTTAGCTGGAGACAGAAGGCTAAGCCCAAGTCTGCAGCTCATGTGTGAGGACAACTGGCGTGTGTGGTGCCAGGAGCTGGAGCAAAGGACAGGGAGTGGAGAAGAGGCAGGAGACCCAGCGCACATTGGCCCTCTGCTGTCCTAACAGGTGGTCTGAACCTCTGAAATCGTCAGCCCTTCCAGGAAGGAAAGGAAGCATACCTCTGGTGGGCGCCACTGACCACGGTGCACCCTGCCCCTCTGGCTGCATGCCTCGGGGCTCAGGACAGCAGGCATGTGTGCTGAGGATGGGATGAGGCACTGGCTGTGTGTGCAGCTGCACAAGAATGGGAGGCCATGCAGAATGAGGCACATCCACTGGCACAGAGTGAGAGGCAGCTGAGGCCACCAGGATCTGAGGTGAAGTGTATGTCCGCGGCATCTGATGCCATCTCTGTGAAGGATCCTTCTCCACACCCAGCCCTGGGTCCAAGTCAGGAAGGCTAAGTCTGTAAGGGTTCAAGGCTGCCTCCAAGACTGAGGAGCTCTCTGGGCTTCTTGCTGGAACAGAGGAGGAAGAGGCTGAGGTCACTCTTAGTAGGGCATCCTGCTGCACCCATGGAGTCATCCAGTGGATGGCTTTCTCTAGCCAACTCATAGAAGTCTGTGATGGACAGTGCCTGTGTCCCTATGCAGTAACAGCAGCAATAATTACAGATGGCCAAAGAGTACTTGCTAAATGTAATCCTTGCCTCAAACAGCTCACTAAAGTCATTTGTAAATCTTCCAGTGTCTTAATCTCCATAGATATAATGGATATACTTAGATATAGGTATGTATATCTTTGTACTTACATAAAATTGTATGCATGTTTTTCTGAGATCTTGTCTCTCACTTTGAAACTCACGAATTTATAACTGTTCCTTCCATTGATATGACTGATAAAAATATATATCAAATAGGGGTGAATAAACCAATAATTTGTTTGTGTAAATGATATAATTAGGTTACATCAAAATCAATTTTTTTTCTTTTTCATTTACTTTAAGAAGTCCTATGGTTGCTACTAGGCTCCACACAGGGGAGATTCTGGGCTCTACCCCATCACCTTTGCAGTGACAAAAGAGGAGTAGACAGGTGACCCCCCAGACTGGCTTTTCTGTGTTTCATGTCTAGGGTCACCTTGAACAAATTTCTGAAACAACAGAGGCATTTAATCTTCAGAGTCATTTCTGAACACTCACAGATTAGGGTCTAGAACTCTGTAATCTTATGAAAGGCATTAGATTTGTTACTAAGAACAGGGAAATTCTGCAAATGATGCATTCTATTCATTTATATTTCCCTTTTTTCCCCTTAAAGGTTGGCATTTCTTGACCTGTCACTATGTTCCAGGACTTCATCCTATCCCAAGCCTGGTGGGGTCCCCATGTGCTAACTATAACATTGACTTAGGTTACTAATTTGATAGTCCTTACTAGTTTGCCCCCGGTGACCCTAGTAACCAGCTTCTTCAGCAACTTCTTTATATGTGAAGTTGAGAGTGACAGGATTGCTTACCACAGAGCAGCCATTTGAACATAAAATTAGCTGATTTTATCACAGGGACCAATTGTTGAACTAATTAGATGTGCAGTACTGCTGAGGAGCCAGAAACCAAAAGTGATTTTCCATCTAAACTGTGGTTTTCTGCAAAGTTGGCTGGGCTGCAGATTCCAGGCTCAACAGCAACCCGAGGACAAGAAAGATGGCTGAAGCAGTTTACTGGCATGCAAGATAAGAGGGCAGGATGGCCTGAGGAGGAAGTTGTAATTCAAGGTGGGAAAAAGCATCACATGGGTTCTACTGGACTGGGGAGGGATGAGTTCCGCTCACAGGACCTGACCACTGCTTCAGAACTTTGGCAAGCTGAAGCTTTTGTATAAGGTGTGATGGTATTCTGACTTCCCAAGGAAGTCTTCGTAATCTCTCCCAACCTTATTTTCATATTTAAAATCTTTCCTTGAAGAATGTCATGGTAGGATTACTTGCTCCTGGCATTTATTAGGTGAGATAATCGCATGTATTTGCTATTGGGTTATCAGATGTGGACAATCTGGGTCCTGGGTGATCCTGGTCTGACACAATTTTCTCATGCCCTTCTCCGCATTGTGGCCTCTGAGAAGGGTAGGGGTGGTCCACAGGAAATTCTTTCATCCTGAAAATGTGTCTTTCCCTCATTTAGGAATTAAATCTTTTTCTGGGAAAGTTGAAAGACAACAAGTATACAGATACTTCTCTTGATCACCCAACCTAGTTCTTTCCAACCTTCTGAACCGTGAATAGAAAGCACAATCTTTTCTGTTTCTTTTATTCAACAAGAGAAGAAAAGCAGGGATTTCCTTTGCAGACACTTTATAACATACTGAGTTCTAATAAGAATAGTATTTTTCTGGAACAGATTCCATATTATCACTATTTCAAATATAAACAGTGTTTTAAAATCTGTCTCTGTCAATCTCTATTCATCTCCGCATCTGTGTACCCTCCCATTCATCTACCCACCCAGCCATCCACCTCCCACCCATTCATTCATCCATGTGCCCACGCATGAATACATCCATGCATCCACCCATGTATCCAGGCACACTTCTATCCATCCATATCTGAACATCCTCCTACACATCCACCTGTCTATCCACCCATCTATCCATTCAACCATCCATGCATCCATCCATACATTTAAGATGTATATGTAATCTTTAAATATTTTGCATACTTTTATCTCAAAACTTCAAATGCCATTGATCATCTGTGTGTTTGTATATATGCAACACAGTGTAATTTTGAAGAAAAATAACCAAAATGAAAGATAAAAAGTATATAATGATTGGATTGTGGCTAACAGTTTTTAGACTGAAGGTTTAGCTTTGATTATTTAATTTTCCTCCAATTTAGATTATGTCTAGATAGCCAATGACTCCATATACTCTCCAGTTAGACCCTAAAAATGAGAAATTGTGGTTTGGCTGTTTCCTGTCTGACACACAGAGAGAAAGCAAGCAAGGGAAAGAGAGACAGGGATAGGGACAGAGAGAGACAAGAAGGTTTTATCACCAAATGGCCTACCTGTGTCAACAGTGGTTCACACAGAAATTAACTTTGAAATGCAAAGACATCTAGAACCATTCTATAATTGCATACCAAAATAAAATTTAGCAATTCTCAAGGCCTGTAATGTTTGAGAGAGGGAGAGGAAGTGCACATGCTCATGCATGTGTGTGTTCAGAATGACATTTTGATGGTTGGCATGTCTTAGTCACTAATAATCTCTTAGTCACTTACTATCTTTCAGTCCTGAGGTAATTTATCCTCATTTTAAATTACTTAAGTATAGATAACAAAATTTCTACAAAGGTTTGTTATGAAAATTAAATGAGATTTTATCTTACCTACCTCCTAGCGTGCAGTAGTGGCCCAATGTACATTACTTGAAGCGGAACCCCTGCAGTTTTCTGCTACACATCCCCCGATTCTCATGCCGCCTACACAGGTGTGAGAATTTAAGTACACTGAGGCATTTTTGATCATGCTGGAGCCACTGTGCTGTAGCTGGACCTGATGACTTGCGAAGTACAAACAGGTCCGTAGAGTTTCTTTTAAGCATCTGTAGGCTGAACATGCGCTTCTCTCTTTACCTTCCCCCACCTTCATCAGCAAAGTAATAAATGTATCATCTTATCAAATATTAATTATGCACTGATTAGTTTCTAGACTTGCATTACTCTTGTTTTAAACAAAGCTATCTGAAGAAATATCTTGTGAATTTTGTTGCAGTAAACTGTTGCATAAACAATCCTGTTTCCAGGAACTATTCTGACATTTCCTGCATTGAGTAAGGTCTCTGAGGCTGCTGTTCACCCAGTGCCCATTTCTGTACTCAGCTCCTGGCAGATATCAGCAAATCTTACCCACCTGAGCTGAACAGAGGTAGTGGATGAAGAAGCCCACTCATGGCTCCCATATTATGGAATGAGTACTTATGTCCCCCCACCCCCACACAAATTCTGTGTCGCTGCCATTCCCCCTCCCTGTGAGGGCATTTGGCTGTGAGTGGTCAGGGTTAGATGAGATCATGAGGGATGAGCGTCCTCATGAAAAGAGCCCAGCCAAGCCCTGGCCCTTTCTGCTCACACATACAAAGAAATCAGGGAGCACACAGCCAACCATGGACAAACCAGGAAAAGGGGCTCAGAATGAAGACCTGGCAGCACCTAGAGAACTGTGAGAAATAGCATGTGGTGGAGGCCACCCAGCCTGTGGCATTTCATCGTGGGCTGACTTGGAGGCAACCTTGTTTTGGGTGCCACCAAAACAAGGAGGAGTGAGAGCATCGTGCCTTGCACAGAACATGCACCTGGGCCTGCAAGGTTGAGGCCTGGAGGCATGTCTCAACCTCCATGACCTTGGGAGAGACTCAGCAGCTCTAGCTTCTTGTTTGGAATAAGGAGAGAACAGGAGCAGTGAAGCTGTTCACCAATGGGAACAGCGCTCAGCACTGCCTCTCCTGAACGTCCTTCACACAGTGAGTTGGGTAGGGCAGGACCCATTCTCCTCCCTGCCTCATCTGTCAGAGTTTGAATCTGGAGCACTGAGGGGTTCATTCATATTTCCCAGAGGGCTCTGATGGGACACTGCAAGGGTGAGAGTCATTCAACTCTGAATTGCATTCCTGTTTGCCCCCACCGTGTGAGAGCATTTGCAGTCTGTCCAGCATTTTACAGCTATAAGGCAGGGTAACTGATGGGGTGACTCTAGAGACAGGGCAGTTTTCAGTGGCTTCATCCCACTTTTCCAGAGGCCCTCAGATTCTAAACCATTGTTACAATACAGACCAGAGAGTTTTCCTTCCTGGCATGTCAGTGGCACGGTTATTTCTGTGGTTTTGTTCCCAGGGAAATGGGTAGGCGGCACGCTCGTAGCTTCACTTGCTGTATCGTGCTCACTGGGCTGTGATGTTTAAAATCCATTTTTAAAAAAGCACCAAAAAACTCCTGCTATCCCTGACACCAAAAAACTATTTGCATTGGGAGACCCTGGGTAAATGTGGGTAAATGTCAGATGTTACTTTATGGTTTGGGGATTAGACAGGTCTTTGTCTTTTTTAAAATTTTATTTGTGTTATTGTTTAAAGCATGAAGGTATGACTTAAAATGCCAAAGGAAAGTTCCTGAATAATTTATTCATTTACCTTAGTCAAAGAGAAAAATCTCCTTTGGTATGCCCAGCAATAGAGACAGAGTTCCTCTCAGGCCCCTCTTGGAGCTTTGAGGTTGTAATTATGGGTATTATTGTGAGCTCTAAATAAGAACTTGTGAAATAAATATCTTACAAATGCCCACTTCCTGGAGGCAGGCATCTATGTTTCTATGCATGCAGCCATATAGACAACTAGGTCTTTAGCCTAATGGTTCAGTTGCATCTGGGTGATTATTTTCATTTCCACTTATTACTATGTGTTAGGCTCCCTGCATATGAGTACAGATTGCCCTTTCTTGCACTGTATTTAGAAATCTCTGCATTACCCCAGGGCATTTGTTCATTAATAGGGGGTGGGGAGAGGAAAAGCTTGTAATAAGGGGCTTTACATATTAAACTGCATCCATATTGGGGTCACAAGTGAAACATCTTGATTGTGTCACTGCCCTCTGGTGGCAGCAAGGTTTCACAGCAGTGTCAGAGGAGCATTGCAGGTGGGGGCTCTGGTTCTGCAGGGGCAGTTCTAGCAGCAGGGCAGACAGGAGCCTGACTGGGCAATCAGTCCTGTATTTGCATTCACTGCTTTCCATTCAGGTTTATCGCAGCACCCCAGGGTTCCGCTTACTGGCCAGACGGATGGTAGAAGAAAGCATTCTTGTGAATGTTAAGGAGACATTTTGATTTCAGTGAGGGTGCAGGCACAAAATAACCCTAGCCAACACAGAGTGGTTTGGGAACAAATTCAAATTCTCTGTGGGCCACATTCCTGCTGTCTTTCAGAGGCAGCGTAGGAGAGTGCAGTGGCTCCTAAGCATGACACAGAAACCCGTGTGGTGCACAAGCTGGTTTTAGGGTATATCTAGATAAATCTCTTACACTTTCATTGTTATGTATTCATCTTAATATGTATTAGAAAAACTGCAGGGAGCATTTGAAGGTCAGCATTTCATGACACTTTCTGCTTAGGTGAATGCAGGAAATGACACCCACACTGTCCGCTGGCACTCACATGTTCTTTGCAGGGATGTACCTTCTGCTGGTTAGGAGGTGGGGCAGAGCCCAGTGGAGGTGTGAGGATGAGTTGGGCAACATGGCCGTGGCTTGTTTCCTATAATGACCTTGGACCGCCAACTTCTCCAAGCCTGGCTTCCCTGCATTTTTTTTTTTTTTTTTTTTTTTTTCTGGTGGAACCGGGGATTGAACTCAGGCCCTTGCACTTGCCAGGGAAGCGCTTATTCCACGGAGCCATCTCCCCAGCCCTTCCCTGCATTTTTGAATAAGGCAACAGTGATTGTCTCTTGAGTTAGAAGATACGGGGTGCTGTGTCTGTGACCTTTCTGATGTTCAGTCAATACCAGATTCTTCCTCTTCGTTTCCTGTACCCGAGAGACTTCTCAGAGCCTACTCCCTCCACATTCCAATCATGCTTTGCTTGCAAAACTCACTTCCTTAGTCTTTGTGAGTTTCTAGACTTCTCCTTGGTGAACAGGATCTTCCCTGCTTTACATTTTTCACCACACACCATGCAGTACTTGGCACAAAGCAGGCACTCTGGGAGTGTTCATCGCATGAACCAAACCTATGCACAGGGTAACAGTATTTACTCCCCCTCTACACACACGAGGGGTGCACATCACGCGTGGACCTGGGACATGAGCCTTCCCTTGTCTCCCTGGGTCACCTGGACCCGTTACAGGAACAGGGCTTAGGTCCTGCCCATGGCTTCAAGCAGGAAGGAGAAAAAGCCAGTGCCTACCATTGATACCATTAATACCACCGCTTATCTTATCAGCTCATATATAGGTTTATTATATGCCCACATAATCATTAGTTTCAGAGAAAGAGAAATGGAAGGCAGTGGAAACATTTTAAAGGCAGCATTGCAGCTGGGGTGGGATCTATTTTAGAGACAACAAAGGGCCTTTGTTGTTCAAGCAGGTAGATTTATAAGGCTTGCCCTGGTTTAGTCTATATAAAATGGCCTTGGGAATGATATGATCAGAGAAACCACCAGGAGGAGGAGGGGGCGCGGGAACCCTTTCATTTTAGTGGCAAGAGCTTGAACCGAGGTTTGTTGTTTCCTACAGAGGCAGAGCGGTTTGCCTTTCAAATTCCCCTTGATTTGTCGGCTCCGCGTGGGTCCGGGTTTCTCCGACTTACCCAGACGGCACTTCCCGGCCCCATCCTAAACGGCCACGGAACGCCTGCTCGCGGCCCTGCCGCGGAGGCGATGCTCATTTATGGCTCGGAGAGATCAGAGCTTTCATGTTTGCCACGAAAGCCGCTGAGCCTCACGCACCTCCGCAGCGGAGATGAAAGGACATTTGTGTTTGTGCATGTGTGTTTAGAGCTTAAAGGACAGGGAAAAGAAAGAAAATAGATGTTACCGCTCAGCACTCACTTCAAAATGTGACTTACTCCCTCTGGTGGGACCATTTAACTCCGATGGCGCCGCCCCTCCCCCAGCGCCCCCGCCGCGCTCCCCACCCCCACCACTTCCCTCGCGGCCCATGTGACATCTGTTCTGGGCACCGAGGAGCCTTCTTGCCGTTGCCATGGCAGCCGGTGGAGGAGCCTGCCCATTGGCTGCTAACAGAGAAGGAAGAAAAGGGCCGCAGTGTCCGGGTCGCGTGCCCGAGCCAGCTCCGAGGTGCAGTCCGCTGGCCCGAGGTGCGGTCCTTCGTAGGACCGGGCTCACAGGGCGCGGCGCCGCTGGGAGAGAGGTGCTCAGGGTCAGCCCCCCGCAGGTGTGCACGCCGATCTTCAGGACGAACGTCTAGGTCAATGTCATTAGCTTCTCCCTGGAGTGGGAGGCTTGCGCAGGACAAAGCAGAGCGCCCAAGAGAAAGTGGGCCACCTTTTCCTTCACCTTGAACTCCTCCGAGCTCTATCTTATTTTGTAGCCTTTGGATCTGAAATTCTGCAGAGTGACCCTTTCTGCACCGCTCAGAGACCAGGGATGGTGAGAGTGCGTGCGCGAGTTAAATGGTCTGATTCCCTTTACCTTGGCCATAACCCTGTCTCTTAAAGCAAAAAGAGGACAGCATTCCATTGTCAAATGCGTGTCTCATCATGATTACTTTGAAAATTATTCTCCTACTGGAGTCGCCTGTGAATTTACGCAGGCAGTTGGAATCACTGTTTGGGCTCCAGAGCTACAGATTGCTGGTCTTGTCCCCAAGGCCCAGTGAACCATGACCCCAGACATGCTTCTGGCCAGACAGGTATGAGAAAGCCACATGAGAACTGTAGCTGCCTGCCTCAGCTTCCCTTCTCCTGTGAACTTGAAGTCCCTGCTGGTCTCTGATGGGGCAGGGCTATCACCTGCTCCACCCAGAGCCCTCAGTACCTACAACCTGTATGTTATCTATATTATATATAAATATTCATTCCTTTTTGGTTGTCTAATGAAGTTATCAGTGAAAATTGGTGCATGATTATTTTGCCCCTTTTTATTGGTATGTTTGCAATACATAATAATTACATTCATCCTGGGGAACTTGTTCCTACATGTACATATCACTAAACTCTTGTCCATACAGTTCCTTTCTCCTGGAGCAGCTCTGAGTCAGACCTTGATCACCATGCATAAGTACAGCCAAGAAAAGAATACAGACTGCCCAAACCAAGAGCAAGCTGCCCTTGCTGCAGTATGGATAGGCCTCACAGTTAGTTGCCTATGTAAAAGTAAACCTTCAATCTCTTTGTGAGAGCCATACCTTAGCAAAATGAAACTCGCTGCCACTGGTGAGCCACCAGCTCCATCAGTCTATGTCACATTTGAGATGTGTGCAAAAGCCTACTTGCTATTTGGTCACAGAGCTGCATCATGTCTCATACATATTGACACATGTTCCCTCTGCTTCTGGAGGATGGCTACTCTTTCTGATTATGAAACTGTCAAATTTTCTCTGATAGTGTCATCTGGCTCGTGATTTTCTATCCTAAGCCTTTTACCCACTGCCTTCCTCCAGCCCCAGTCCCCGGCCACATTGAGACTCATGCAATCTCTGCTCAATTTTCCCAGGAGCAGCCACCTTCAGAGTGTGTTATTTAAGCTTTATTCCTGTGCCTTGAGGTCCCTTTCCACTGCCTGCCAGGTCAGTGTGTAGAGTGGCACCCACATGTGCACAGTCCACTATGACAGCAGGGCTTGTGCTTTGTGTTTCTGGTAAATACTAATGAGATTCAGAAGGTAGCCTGACCAATCAGAGGATAGGGTAGCTGATAAAGGTAAGTGAAATAAACCAAATGGTCAGTCAAAGAGCAGCAGAAGAAATGCGCACACTTCTGTAGCAGAAAAAGCGAACAGGATGTGCGAGGGTTGAGACGGGAGTTCAGGAGCCACTGTGCACAGTTGGATATGGAAAGGAGCCTGAAAAGTAGGGCTAGAGAAAGAAATGAGAGCCCAAACTTTCCAAAGTGTCCTGCTAGGAAATAAGCAATATCTTAGGCTTGAGAAAACTCAAGGAGCGGTCCAAGAAGTTCTGCCCATGGGAGAAAAGCCCCTGCACTGCTGAGGAACTTGTATGGTGCTTCAGTGACTCACACCTTTTTAAAAATAATTAAACTGGTAGCCCTTGCCCTTGCTTGTGACACTGTGGGCTGTTGGGAGGATCAAGGGAGATTAACAGTGTGTAGAGGGTTGTAATCTAGCAAATGCTCTCCGAATGCAAGGCTTAGCAGAAATGGGGTTGTGGGGAGCACAGGATCAGCAAGTTCCCAATCCTTGCTGAACTGCATTTTCTAACTGAGGAAAGACCCGACATGTTATTCTCTCCTATTTTTCATTCACTGCAGTTATTACTTTGTTCTTATGAGCCAAGGAGACTCTAGCAGAGATGGAACTGAGAGTAGCTGAGATAAGTATGTAGTTGATCTTGTCTGTCACCAAAAATTGCCAAAGGGGCCCCTGCTTCACCAGCCCCCAGTGGGCACTCAGCGAGGGACTGTGTGAGTTAGTTTATGAAATTCTCTCATTCCTGTTATATGGAGGCAAAGGCCTTCCTGCAGCTCTGCTGGATAAACAGCTCTCCACCAGAAGGAGCTTAAAGGTGAATTGAGTTTGTACCATCAAATGGGTTCAGGGTCCTAGTCCTTGCATTCAACTTGCTGTATATTGGTGTTTCCTCTGAAAAGCAACAGAAATTTCACTGCAGGTTGCCTAATGACAAAGGAGGTGCAGGGGAACTCTGAGGAGTCCTCCTGGGGTCTTGGCAGATCCTTTCCTTTCCCACATAGGCCTCAGTTCTCCCTCTCCCTCAAGCTCGGGTGGCTCCCTGTATGGTCCTAGCCCTTGGCAGTGTGAACCTCACATCTCCTGTCCCACGTGATCTGAGAATGCAGGTGGCCAGGAGTGTTGTGAAAGAGACAACACGGAGAGTCTGTAGAGACCAGAAATGGAGACCCACAAGCAGGTCCTGTGCAACTCTCCATTCTCCTGAGCCCATCCATAGTGGCAGACCCTTTCTACGTCAGTAAGCCCACATCCCTAGCTGGACTTTGGCAATCAGAAAGGACTTGCACCCCAGTCGCATCTCCTGCAGCGAGCCTGTGAGCCATCAGGTAGGGAATTATTATGCCTACTTTGCAGAGTCACAAGCAGGGTGTGACTCCATTCAGTCCCCAGAGTACCTCCTAAGTACCTGTGTACAGGGTTGGGGACATGGCATTGAAGAAGCCTGTACACAGAATGGAACGGTAATGCATGTGGGCAGCACCAGAGCTGGGAACTGTGTTTTACATCAGTTTCTCCACTCGCCTGGCTTTTACCTATCTTAAGTTAAACAGCATGTTTCTTGAGATAATTGAAATCTTATGTCCTCAAGAAGAAGCATGGCCCAAGAAGGAAGCCACCCAGGAGTGGGTGGGAAACATCTCCACATATGAGAGGAAGTTTCTCGCTAAGCCAAAGGAAAGGCTGTTTGTAGGGCTCTGTAAATTCCACAGCACCACCCACCCCTACAGAACTCCACTCTTCAGGAACAAGGTCAAGGGAGGTGACATTTTAAAGCTCCCCTAATGATTTTTTGTTTAGAATTCACTTTAGGAACCTCAGGGTAGTGACCTAGTACTTAGTCTTGGGTATCACACTATTTACCTGAGTCTGAGTAAGTGACATGAGTGCTGAGTCTCAGTTTTGTAGGCTCTAAAATGGGTATACCTGAGATGAGAGCTATGTAGAATGAATGAGGGCATATATGCTGAGCCCTAGGACTACAATTTCAGTTGTCTTGCTCAGTGTTGGATGTCTTGTCCATGCCAGAACACCATTCAGTTTATATAAAAGTCCTCGGGTCTATCAGTGATTAGCAAACAAGAGGCAAATGACTTGATGAGGGAGTCGAGCTGAAGCACTCACTGTTGAGGAGGAAGATGTGTGTCGTGATGGTGCTAAGGAGTGCTTCTGACTGTTTCACAGCCGGGCATGTCTTCCCCTGACACAGGCTGTACCTGGTGGCTAGGGCTGTTGGCCTCAGTTGAAGACTTTAGGGGAGAGTTGACCACAGGCCCTCCTCACAGGGCCTGTTCCAGCTGCCCTCCTCCTGCTCAGCTGGATCTGTCCGGAGCCTGGTGTCAAAGTGTCTGCTTAGCGATCGCTGTGCAGAAGCTAAACAAAAGCACCAGTTGTTCTGTCCTTACCTTCTGTTGGCCAGGGTTGGACACTTTAGGGCCTTTGGTTTTCATGCTCTTGCAGGTATGACCTGGGTCTGGGATTCTCAAGCTTTTTCAGCCTCATGACCCTTCAACTATTGAGGAACCTCAACAAACGTGCATTTGATGTTTTTCATGTGAGAAACTGAAGTGGAAGATTTCTGCAACCCCAGAGCACATTGCGTGAGCCGTCAAGTGATGTCCTCACACTTCTGTGGTCTCCGGCCAGTTCCACCTGCTGTCATTACTAAGGTGTAGGAGGAACTATATCTTAGTATTATTGGGAAATAGTTTGGACATTGAAGACCCCAGAAAAGATCTTGGGATGCCCCTAGAGGTCCCTGAGGCCTGCTGGCCTATTGGACGCACAGGTTCTGCCTGCCATGTTATTCTATCTAACAGAGACACACAGGGTCAAGACTGAAATCACTAAGTCATCCATGGAAAGGATCCTAGAAAAAGCTGCAGAGCCCTACACAGCTCTCCAGTTCAGGAGACAGGCAAGAGCCTGAGGCCCCAAGGTCACACAAGTTCACATAGCTCCAGTGCCAAGCCAAACTGGTAACCTAGAGCTTCTGCCCACTGTGGCTCAGGACACAGTCTTTGGGGACAGATAGTTCAGTTCTAACCCCAGCTCTGCTGTATAATTAACTTTTCTGGCCTCAACTATCTCTTATATAAAATTCAGATAATAACAAATATCTACCTCATAGTCTTTCTAGAAAAATCAAATAGGATTACATGTGGAAAGGGCCTGGCACCTTGCACAAGCACCACACACGCACACACATGCACACATGTGAATGTTTTCACACACGTGCATTCACGCACGTGCACATGCACGTGCGTGCACACACACACACACACACACACACACACACACACACACTTGCAGCTTCCCAGTTAACCCTTGGAACAATGCAATAACAATCTCTTAGAAATTACTACCAGCTTTCCCCTCTGTGCTGGTCTCAGCGGTTCCCTGGCTCAGCCACACTGCAAAGGACTGACTGGTGCAAATGCTTCTCTGTCTGCCTTCCCAATAGGCAGAGAGCAGAGCTGACATGGGATATAATTAGTTACATGTCAGACCCAACAATCCATGCTGCATGTCACACAGAGTGATCAGTGTTTTCAAGGTGGTACAAAACTTCATAATGAGCCAACGAATAGTATTATTACAGTTGAGTAAACTGAAGTCTGATTTATGATGATTAAAATTTGCTTCTAGCATATGTTTTTCTTCTTTTTCCCCCCAAAGTGGAATATCTGTGTCTGCAGCACTGTCCATTTGCAAACTCCATTCCCAAACTACCCTTTAATTGTCTGCTGATCAGGCCATGGGAGAGTAAAGCGATGGGAGGTGACCCAGTTCTCCCTACTTCACAAGCATAAATGTAGCACTTTGTTCTTTGGGGGGATCCCCCATGGGCAAGAGATTGCTGCTGCAAATTTTTGATATTATTAAAACAGTATACTTCATTGTGAAGACTTCACAAGCAAATAGAAAATAACAAATTCAAAAACAGGTTTTAAAATGTCCTATAAATAACTGTAGCTCTGTGTACCCAGCCAAATGGGATAGTCTGCACGCCATGGGCCCTGCTATCTCAGATCCTGTTCAGACATATGTGGGTATCAATAATGAATGAATAAATTGATTCATCCTCTGTCTTGCTGAGTGTCTCTCTGGGAGATACCGCTTGTGGCTCTTGTTTACCCAAAGATCACTTTGAAGACAGAATGCTCTGTAGTCCCAAATAGCAGCATCAGACATGTGATCCTTATCTCTAACCTGCAGGACTGGAGTTTCTCCTGCTTGCCAGAAAGGTAGCATGGCTCACCCAAAGGGTGCAGCAGGGAGAAGACCTGGACTTTCACACTGTACCTGTACTCACAGCTGTGGGAGTGAGACAAGAACCTTTGTCTGTCTGATCTTCCTCTACCCCATCTGTGTGGTGATCTCGCAGCAACCATCCACATCTGCTGTTGGTCCATAGAGTGGTGGTTGATTCCTTCCGCCCGCAGGCTTATAGGGCAGCCATGTCCAATCATCCTGAGTGTGGGATCGCGTTGCAGTAAATAGAATAGTCATGCGGCGCTGAGCTCACTGCAGCAATCCTGGCTTCCTGTCAGAGATATCTCAGTCCCCCAAGACGTCCTCCTTTCCTGCATGAGTGAATGGACCCAGTCTTGGACCTGTGGCTGACTGCCATAGACACCTTTACTTTTCCTGTGTTATGTTAGTTATTTGTTGCTGCTTAACAAGGTGCCCCAAACATAATGGCTTAAAACAAAAATAATTTCTCATGATTCAGTAGGAAGGCTGGAATGTCCTGCTAATTGTGCATGGACTCATTCATATGACTACATTTGGAATCAGTTCAGTTGAGACATGTTATGGTTTGTGCCTGGATGTCCCCACAAAGCCTCATGCAGTTATGGAGAGCAAGCTTTTCAGAGGTAGCTGAGTCTAGAGTTTGTGACTGATTTATGGTCCAATGCTGGGACCATATAAGGGTGAGTGCTACACTGTCCCTAGGGCTGGTAGTCTGCATAAAATATAAAGGACAGAAAGGGGCTTATATCCCCCCCTTCATTACTTTTGCTGTCTTCTGCTGCTGTGAAGAGTTGCCCCTCTGCCCTGCCACCCTGCCTTGGAGCCAGCCAGTTATGGACTGAAACCTCTACAAACTGTGAGCCAAACAAACTTTTTTCCCTTTAACTTTGGATGTTGGATTTTTTGCTTATGTAATGAGAGCAAAGTAACTAATCCTTCCCTCTTGACCTGTTCAGAGGGGTGAGCCTGGGTTGGGCTGGCTCAAGACATGGTGGCAGCTTGTCAGGACCCCTGCAGAGCTCCTCACCCTTTGCTTCCTTTTCTGGTTTTTCACTGGATGCTGAAAGTTAAGGGGAGGAGCTGCAGGATCAGGACCAGGAGCCGTGATGCATCGAGGCCTTCATAGCACCCCTGAGCATGCATGGGAGGCCTGAAAGCCCAGAGATGTTTTCTGTGTCAGCTCTGTTTCTAAGTAAGTGTGTGGTCCTAGGCTACATTGACCTCACAAGTAAAGGCAGAGTCTTGGACTAGGTGCTCCATGGCACACCTATCTACACAGCCATACCACCTTCTATAGGGCGTGGAAATCAAATATGATTGAAAGTATCCTGAATGTGATAAAGGACTATAAAAATTAAATGTATTCTAATAACAATTGATATTTATATTCTGGTAAGTATATTTTCAAAAAACCTGTGAGGAGGCTTAAAGCATATCTACTAAAATATAGCCAATTAAAAACAATCACATTTTAAGAAGTTCCTTCTTCAGGTTTTCATTTATACTGAAAAAGTTTAGCCAGTAACAGTATGCTTGCATAAAGTTAGGCTCAACAGGAAAGAATCAAGAGATCAAATCTACCATTTTATTGCAGCCTTTGTTCAACAAGAGGCCTTTTGGCTAATAATGAGGGTCTGTTTACTCTGCCTATTTGCCAGATTCTTGTTTATTTCCTTGGTTCATTGTGTTGTGTTTATGTCTACATGTTTGCATTAGGGAAACTCAAAGGTGACCTTGTCCCCAATGTCCCAAGTCTAAAAAGCTCCCTAAGGGACTGGGCCATGTATGAACCACTTCCTTTCTATCTGTGGGCAAAGGCTGAGAGACTTGGGCTCCTGTCTTCAGTAAACTTAGTCTCATCCCCAACCATTCCTTTGTTTATCCCCTGAAAACATGTCTGGAAAAGGTGGGGCTGAAGACTCGGATTCACTTTGACTTCCGGGTGGCTGCCTTTGCATTTTGTATTGGCTTCACACCCTCCTCAAGGCTTATGGGCATTCCTGTCAGCTACTGACTCCCACTCCTTCAACCCCAGAACACATGCAGGCACTCCAACATTAATGAGCCTCTTGGTGTTGTGGAAGTAAATGCAAATCAGCAATGGAGACAAGCAATGACTCTCGACTCTGAGCTTGCTATAGCAAGGGAGGTGGCCATGTTTGCTTGCATTTGGCAGAGACTCAAAGGCAGACAGAGGAGAGAGGCACTTTATAGTATGAAGAAAGGGGTGATCTCAAGCCCTCTGTCATGGCCAGGAAGAGCCTCCAGTGCTCAAAAGTGGGACTTTTAGAAGGGGATGGGGTCATGGGTGTGCTGCACTTATCATATATGAGTCTGTGAATGATTTCACAACTGAAAGTACTGTGAGGAGGTACGGTCTGGTTGGACGAGGCAGTCCCTCGGGGCCTGGCCTGCCAGGCTTTCTCTCCCTCCCTAGCTCTTCTCTTCTCTTTCTGCTCCATGACATGAGCAGCTCTTCTGTGCTGTGCCCCTCTGCCATACTATCCTGCCTTGGAGCCAGCTGATCACAGACTAACCATGAGCCAAAATAAACCTCTCCTTTAACTTGTGGGTGTCAGACATGGTGTCTCAGTGACCAGAAAGTGACAAATACATCCTGATTAGAACCTGTTGCCCTGAAGGTATGGAAGTACAAGGCATCTAATGTGCTTGGATTGGAAACCAATTTGGCTTTCTTTAGGTAGGCCTAAAATTGGTAGCTGACAAAATTAGGGAAGTCTGCCAGTTATTAATTCTGGTCACTTGGGGCAAATTGCTATGGAGGTTGTTGTGTGGCTACCTGTGCTGGTACACAGCAGCATGGCTTTCTGGACTGGTAGTTATAGAATATGGGGCCAAACTGTATTTTCTTTCTAAGTCAGGCCATTGCCCATTCATATGTTCAGTGTCTGGACTGAAGTAGCTAATCCTCTTTTCTTATTTATTCTCCTCGCAGTCCTTTTCTAGATGCCATAGTTGTGGTGCAAGCCTTCTCCAAAGTGTTATCCTGGCACCTTCACCTTCCTCAAAACACTTCTCCACCTTTAGGGATCATTGCTGATTTATTTCTTCACCCTGTCCAAGAGCTCCTAGAGGACAGGGCTTCTGTCTTGCTCATCATTGTATCTCCAGGCCCTCCAGCAATTGCTGGGCCCCAGTCAGTTTACAGTTGATTAAATAATAAGTGATTGACAAATATCAGGCATAGCCTCATGGAGCTCCCATTTTCCTTCTGCTCCATATTTCCCCCCTTTCTGGATGTTTATACCTGGGTACCCCACTTACAGCTCCAAATTAACATGTTTCAAACTAAACTTAGATCTTTCTCCAGGCCAATTCTTCTGCCCTGGAAGTCTCAGTTTTCTAAAATCCAATAGTCTCCTGAATGTTCTCCTTCACCTCCTCCCACTCTTGGTCCCCAGAGGGTCTCCAACATTCTCTCACCATTCTCATCTGCACCATTTGGCAGGAGTCTGGCTGGGGGTCTGACCCAGGCCTCCGCTAGTCAGACTCTGCTTTCCCCTGCTGGCATAGCACTCCAAGGTTCTGACCTTGGGGGAGACTCTTGGAAGGCCTACTGCTGCCTAACCTGGCCCGGAGAACGGTGGGCATTATGCTGCCGGTGATTCGTCCGCAGTGCTCACTGCTCCCTGATGTGCCCTGACTCATCTGTCAGAGGGTTCCACTGGCCATTTCCAGGGCATGTGTCTCCCTTCCCTTCTCCACTCTGTTTTGACTCCCCTGCCAGCCTACATGACTTCACGCTGCCTGGTCTCTATGGCAGCCATGTACACACGCTATGTTACAGTCATCAGTGCATGCACCGTCTCCTGCTGCGCTCAGCTTGCTCAAGGCCACACGCTAAGTATATATCGGATTAATGAACAAATGAAGAAATGAATGAATAGGCCAGTCTCTCCCATGTAGAATGGACTTACTCTTTTTTGGGGGGAGGGGAGGGAGGTGGTGTTGTGTACCAGGAATTGAACTCAGGACCTTGCGCTTGCCAGGTAGGCACTTGTGCCACTGAGCTGTATCCCTGGCTAAAATGAACTCATTCTTGGATGAATTGAGATTGGTGAATTCAGACCTGCACCTGAGAGTTCACTTGTGAATTACAAGATCATGTAGACAGTGGCTGAATAACTGTGCCTGGACCCTGACAGGGTATTTAGGTCTTCATTTTGTTTTCTAGTAAGTTGTTTTTTATATAAAGTGCTAGAGCCCTCTTCCCAGGAGATCCCTTCTTTGTGGCCTATACCAGCAACATGGTCAAATGCCTGCTTTCCAACTTAGACCCAGAGATAGTTGACCTCTCCTCAGTAAAAGTTTCATTCACACTACCAAGGCGCCTGAAATACATATTCTGCTCCTCATTAACACTCTGCTGTCATGTGCCCCACTGGAAAGAGTGGTAGGTTGGTAGGATGGGGACCAGCAGGGAACTGGATCTGTGATCTGTGCAGAGGATGAGCAAGGTGGGTCTGCGTGCCAACCTCAGGACCAACACAGAGGAAAAGAAGGAAGTGGCTGGCCGTGGCTCATGTCACTGGAAAGGGCCTCCCAGCTTTGTTTCCTGGATTTCCATGTCTGATGAAGATAAAATACTCAGAGGAGACCAGTGCTGCATGGAACGCCAGCCTAGGAAAGCAGAATAAAAACAATGTCTACAAATCTGAATAATCACATGCAATACAGCTCTTTGTTTTAAAATATGATTAGGTAATGCAAATTGTACATGATAATCATAAATTAAAACAATTACAAAGAAAACAGAACACATTTATTGTTTAAACTGCCGAAGTTTATATTTAGAAAATGCTTTTGGTGGCATGAGTACCTCTGCTGCCAGAGGATCCCTCTTCACTGTCACAAGCTGCAAAGGAGCTTGCTCAGATGGTTTTCAGAATGACGCAAGATCTGGCAAGCCACCTCTCCACCCTGCCATGCTCCCCTCTGTGGCTTCACCACCAGGCACATTCCTATACATGCTGTCTCCTTTGCCTGAAAGGCCCTTGCCCTTTGCCTCCCACAGGATTTCGCTACACCTGACTCTTCTGCGATGTTGCCCACTCCCCTGGTATCCCTTTCTGCCCTGCAGCTCATGGCACCCTGCTAATGAGCACCATGACCCTGTGGTGGACCTCGAGTGCAAATCTCTCCACTCCTCCAAGAGCTTCCCTTTGCCAACTCCTCAGTGATGAGCAGGACCCTGCCTTAGTTGTTGTGGGATTTCCCTCCACCCAGAGCAGAACATGGGGGCACTTACTGGAAAGCTGAGAATAATTATCTAATGCATGTATGTGTATGGCCCCTGCCCTTCTCTTTATAAACCACCAGGATTCCATCATGGCCCCACCCTAATGACTGATCTGATCACCTCTCACAGCTGCCGGCTGTATCCAGTGTAGTCAGATAAGTTTCTGTCCTCCTACTGCCATGAACATAAGACCTCACATTCAAGTGCAACACCCTCTCTGTACAGGCCTGTGACAGGATACTCTTGAGCTCCTGTCTGTGAGAAAGTCAGAGCCTGGGGGGACCCAAGGCCTTCCAACATGACCCCTCATTGCTCAGGCTCATGTTCTAGGAGGTGAGGGCACTTAGTCATGGTCAAGACTCCCTCCCAGGTACTGTGGAAACTTTGGACTTTAAAGGAAATTTCTGGACCCTGAGAGTTGTTGGGAGTCCTGGATTTGTATTTCATATTTTTTCTTAACCAAATCACAAGTCACAACTAGTGACCTATCAGTAGACATTTTGTTGTTATTGGCAGTTCTGGAGATTGAACTCAGGGCCTTCATACTGTATACATCCCATCAAACCCCCTTTTAAAACAGAATCTCACTAAGTTTCCCGGGCTGGGCGTGAACCTGTATCCTCCTGCTTCAGCCTTCCAGAGTCCTGAGATTACAGATGTGCCCCACCACACTTGTTTTGGACAAGGCAGCTTAAATCCTTGCACCTTTCCTCATTCACTATCCTTGTAGCTGCTGAAGACATTAGAGCTCAAGCCCTTGGTGAGAAAGCCACACGAAGTCCTTCTTGCTCTGATTTTCTCTGCACCAATTGTTAGGGTGAATTCTGGGGGTGAAGAAGTCTAGAGTCATCGTATTTGTGTCACCAAATTAAAACTCACTTAGCAGTCACGATGTTTGAACCAGAACCAGAAAGTGGCACTCACTTCTGCAGAGCAGATTTTCTGGCCTCTGGGGTGAGTGGGTTGGTCAAAAGTTTACCCTTTGTCTGGAGCAGAGGCATGCTAACTTGTTGCCAGCACCCCTGTCCCCCCCGTGCTCTGCAGCAGCCTAGGACAGCAGCAGGGAGTAGTCCTTACCCCCAGGTGGCCCACCCCAAGTCAGCACCTGGATCTTTCCCTCTTACCCCCCATAGGCAGTCCCAAGGGTCATTGAGGACTGTCCTGGACTCTTACCACAGTTGGCCTGGGAGGAAAAGTCAGCAGCATTAGTAGTGATATTCTCTTCTATCTAAATGTGACTTTTACTTGTATAGATGATCACTACAAAAAAAGAAACAAAAAAACAAAGGTTTCTGCAAAAGCCTAGTATTTAAAGAATATCTTCATAGGGAAGATGGTTAAATGACTCCATGTTTAGCCGTGTGAGTGCACTTGAGAACTGGGACTGGAGGTCATTACGTAGGAGTCCCTCTTAAGCTTTCCCAGGCGTACAAGCCACCTGGGGATCACGATAAAATGCAGATTCAGAGGTCTCAGAGCGAGGGCCTGGGCCAGAATTTCAACAAGTTCCATGCGGAGGCCCAGATTTCAAGGCTACAGGAGCCCTCTCTTGACCCTGGCTGTCCATAGTCACGTTTGATGAGGAAAGAGCCCAATTGTGTGGTTGTTGAGTTGATTGGGAGCCAGCTGAGCACCGAGCTGACTTCCGAAGCTGTGACTTCAATGCTCATGAGCTGAGTTGCTAAGATTACTAAATAAAACAACAGAAAATGTGGGAGTCTGGAGGAGGGGGAAATGAGCTGCACGAAACAGCTTCCCATTTCCTGATTCATCGTCAGGCATCAGCTCTTTTGTTGGCTGGTGCTGATGGCCCAGAAAACACTCAACCGATAGAGTTGCAGCACAGTTGGGCAAGATGAGATCACGTAGTATTCACTAAGTGATTGCTTCCTGAATCCAAAAACTGTCATCATAGGTAGAGACATACAGACCAGAAGACCCAAAAGAGCATGGTTCCGTGTGTGGTATACATACACCCTGTGAAAATGCATTTGCCACTGTGTAGGCAGCTGGTCTCGGGTTTAGAAGGAGTTTGTGTTGGGACTGCAGGCTCAGCGCAGAGCAGGGCAGTGGGTTTGGAGCTGCGACATGGAAGGACAGCAGGGATGACTGTGGCTGTGTAGCTTCTGGCGGATCATTTTAATTTCAGTGCAAGAGCGATCTGAAGAGCCGGCTTATCAACGTGTCAGGACTGCCGTTGCAATTTGCTGGTTAGTCTCTGTTCTTTGAATGCTTTCCTGAAGTGCCATTTTGTCTCAGTAAAATGCTCCCTAAAAATACTCAAATATTTTTAGTTGTAGAGTACAAATCAGATTGAGCTGCACATTTCCCTGGTGAGCAAAAGTGATGAGTTTGTGTTCATTAACTCAAGGCCATCTGGTGCAGACACGCCGCAGTCTGTGAATCAAACGTGCATCAAACTCCAGGGATCAGAATGCGCGCCAGACCCAGTGTTTTGGAGAGTCAACAACAACCAGAGGGAGAACGAGGCCTCGGCTATCTTTTTCTTTTATTTTAAAAAATTGGTTCTGCCTTGAAGTATATCAGAGCCTTACGTGCTGCTCAGCTGGCAGACCACATTGCCTGTCTTCATTGCCCATCTGAACAGTCTTTGGGGTGTGCTTCCACTGCTGAAGTCATTGCACCCGGTATTGGCTGGGGGAAGGGCGGGGGACCGAGAAGGACAGTCCCTTTCTCTGCATTTGTCTGTGACTGTAGGCCATGCTGGAGGTGCGTGTCAGCATGCACACAGGACAAAGCATTCAGAGGCAAAGCCATGCTGCAGGTAGCTGGCAGGCTGTGCACATCCTCAGAACCACCTTCCACAGAGAGCTGACTTCTTGAGGAGAGAGGGCTAAGCCCGGCTGAAGCTGGGAGCTGGGCTAAAAGCAGCAGCGAGCTTTCTGCTTCATGCATCTGCCAAAATATGAGTAAATAAAAGAGATGGCTTTATTGACCCATGACTGATAGAAGAACCCTGGAAGAAAGGGGCGCCTGTGTGCTCCTCAGTGGCTATGGCTCCTGACTTTGAAACTGAAGGCTTGTGTTTCCGTGTCACTGGTCAGCCCTGCAGAGAAGGTGGCTGGCTTTTCTGCATCCATGCCATTGCCTCAGTAGCCACAGTGCCGTTTTCTTAAGACGCCCGGGCCCTGCCATGGCCTGGGCTGCAGATGGAAGGAAGATGAGAATCTGACTCAGTCGCCACACCTGCTTGCTACCCAATGCCCCCATTCACTGCCCACTCATAGTCTGTGTGCTAAGGTATCAAGCAGATGACAGGGTTCCATTGCAAAAGGGCTTTTGAAACTATTCAGATGATAGTAAGTATAAATAAGTAAACAGCTGTTTTGCCACGTCTTGTAACATGTTGTAGGAAACACATTAGGAAACTCCATTTAAAAAAATACAAGAAAAAAGAGAAAGCAAAAGATTTTAAGGATGCAAACAACTTCGTTGTGGAAAGAAAGTAGGGTGACCAGTGTACAATAAAATTTGCCCAAGTGCTTGGAAGACAGCCGAAATGAATGCTTCTTCTGTTTCAGTGGGGTCATTTTTCAAAGTAAACATGTAGCACTGCTGTGTATCTCACTACACTTTCCCTCTGCAGCTGCCAGCACTGACTTTAGTGCTTGCTAAAATGTAAGCAGACAATGATCCTTTATTTGGTCTTGTATACCTGTGGCTAGCACTAGAGTTTGCATGCATCCCACATCATTCACTGAGCCCAGAGTGAAGATTTCTTCATGGTTAGGAAAGCCTGTCTTCCAGTGTGTAGAGACTGTTGCTCACTGAGGCCCTGGCAGGCTATTAGTGCAGTCGTAGTGCATGCATTTGCTTTGGCCTTCAGCTCAGAGTTGAGGGGATGCACACTGTTGGCAAGATCAGAGTGCACAGCACACACTGGCTGCACAAATGTGAGGACGCTGTGCAAGAACAGGTCAGTGAGAGAAGCACGTGAGTTCTGGAGGAGTCTTCTGGAGGGAAAAAAGTGGGCTTTGATTTTTGATCGTATAATTAATATACGATTTTTATTTTACTTTATTTTATTGAGAAGCAAATATGAATGAGACATTTTCAAAGCCGATTAATAGGACAGTTTCAATAATCAATACATTGTACATTGTTATCTTCCTAGTGGTTATTCATAATACAAGAAACAGATAGGATATCCTGTCCAAACACTAGTAGTACAAATCTTTCTTCTCATTGAATTAAATGAAAGTAGCTGTATATCTATCCTATTATATATATATATATACAAAATGTTCTTTCCTTTGTATCCCCCTTTTTTTTGTTTAGTTCTGTCAGAGGTGAGTATTCTATTGGCATCTAAATACTATAGGCACTTGAATTCAGCAAAACAATCCAACACTGTCCAGCAGTCTATAATAGTAGTGGGTTATCCTCAGAAGTTATTGACTTGAGCCTTTTACAGCTTATTGTATTAACATGGCTTTACTTTATATACCTCATTTTTATACTTTTCTACTGGATGGTTAAGACCAAGATAAAGCAAGACCTATATAACAAGAAAAGTAACTTTTGTATCTGATAAGGTCTGTCAAGTACCTTCAGGATTTATCCTGTAGCCCTGTACTGCACTTTGTAGATCATTTGTCAGTGTCAGCGATGAGGATGAGTCACGGCCATTGATTGACCAATTTGTTCTCTGTGAAAGGCTGAAAGAATATTTTCTCTCCATGTGACTCTCCTTACGCACACTGTACATCATCAATCACATTCCTCTGTGGCCCCATAATCTCCTTGATCAGAAAATTTGGGGCACAACTGAGTTACGTGATGTTACAGTACAGGTTCTCCTATGTCCTGAGTCTTCACTGACCTTGAAAGGCTAGGACCAGAATGTTGGTTGACCTTGCAGCCCTTTCTTTTCTCCAATTTTTGACCTGCTAATTTAGGTTGTTAACCCTCCAGAAAAGAAGCTTATTATTATTAACCTGCAATATATGCAGTTCAGTTTACCTTGTCTAAATATCAAACATCTTAGGCATATCATGGAACAGGTATTTTCCATCAAGTATTGATATGTTGAACTTTAAGTCCTTACAGAATATGAGGGAAAAATAATTTTAAAAAACTAGAAATAAACATTTACATATTTTTACAAAGAAATTTAGAAATCTAACCATATACAGAATTGTAACAGGACAGACCTGTGACATTTTTTTTCTTTTTCTTGTGTCTTTTTTTTCATTTATTACCCTTTTTTATTCTTATTTTTATTTTTATTTTTATTTTTATTTTTTGGCAGAACCGGGGATTGAACTCAGATCCTTGCGTTTGCCAGTCAAGCGCTTATCCTACTGAGCCATTTCCCCAACCCCATTACCCTTTTTTAAAGAAAAAAAGAAAAAAAAAACCTTTTACTTGAGAGACAGTATGGTAATAATTGGTATGTCATGACACGAAGACCAGAATGACAGGCATTCCAAGCGTGATCCTTCTATTACATATTGCTATCTTCAGTGCAGCTGCTTGGTTCAGAGGTATCAGCATATAATATGTGATTGTTAAGGAAGCAATCCAGAAGAAAATGATAACAAGTGCCTTTATGAATCACATTTGGAAGCAGTTTGATATAGGTACTGTTCCTGTATAGTAATTAATACCTTAAACAACAGAATCATTCTATGAATATTGTTTTATAATATACCTTTCACTAATTAATAGTTTATGAATATCTTTTCATACTATTATGTGTTATTTTACTATATTATTATCATTTTTTTTTGGCGGAACCAGGGATTGAACTCAGGTCTGTGTGCTTGCCAGGGAAGCGCTTATTCCACTGAGCCATCTCCCCGGCCCCTTATTTTACCATATTATTTTTATCCCTGTGTAGTGTCCAATTGAATGGATATACCATGATTTATTTAACCAATTCAGTGTTTGACCTTGGGATTAACATTTCCTGATTATAAACCTTGCTGCAGTGAGTATGCTTGTGGGTGAATCCTTCCGTGCATCCATGATTACTTCTCTAGCATGTGCATGAGGGGAATGGCCACATGTGTAAGTGTGCAGACATTTATGGGGTGTGTGTGATCATTATTTTTTCTTACTGTGGAATTTGCATCCTGTAAGTAACTGGGTATTGTCCTCATAAATTTTTTTTTATTTATTTAGTACAGGATCTACAGAGTCACTACACAAATCAGACTTATAGTGACCGTCCTGTTTTCAGTCTCCCAAACACTGGGATTGCAGGTGCACACCACCACACCCAGTCTCAATCACTGTCTCAGTGCACCCTGAGGTGGGGCTGGCATGGCATGTTGGGGATTGAACCCCAGTCTCTGAATCTGCCCAAGCAGGGGCTTTCTTCTGCTGAGCTATCTGGCCAGCCTTCATAAATCTTTATTCATGTGCAGAGAGTGTCGTGCTTATCTTCTTCACCAGCATACTCCAAGACACCCGTCTTCCAGAATGCCTCTCTTCATCCCTCTCAGCTTTTGTGGCAGCTGGCAAGCAAGTGCTGTGCATTGACACATGTTAGAAAAGGAAAGTGGCAATGGAAGAATGGAAGGGAAGTAGGGAGAACGTCATGATCAGAGACTCGAAGCTCTGGTGCAAGCTTTATTGCTGATGGTCATGGGAGCTGCCATTTTATCAATTTCTCAGTTTCTTAGCCAAAGAAAGGGAGGACTTTAAATGCATGCTGTGTCCGAGGGCATTTTCAGATCTAACCATTTCTGAATCTTTGTTTCTGCATCGTGTGTAATCTGGCCTGACGGCATGCTGTGTCAGAGATGAAGAAAGAGCAGGGAGGCTGGGGGAGTAGGCTCACCTCACGGATAACCCCCACGCACAGCATGCAGCCAGTGGGGGAAGGCTGGGCTGCACACACCATCATGGAGGCGAGCAGACAGGCAGGGTGGCTTTGGGAAACTGTCTGAAAGTCTTGGCTGGTCGAGTCTAGCAGCAGCACCAGATGGGCACCCTCAGAGGGCAGTGAGGGTCCAGTGAGGGTCCTGGGATCCCTGAAATAGGTAATGGGCCAGCAACTAACAAGGCTGAGGGCCTGCATCAGTGAGGGCCAGCTGTAATAGGACAAAGGTTCAGAGTGGAACCTCAGAGAGTCCTTGGAATTTAGAGATAACAAGGCATGGGTTGCTTCAAAAAGAATCGAAGTTCTGCAGTTTTAGTAAGAAGAAAAGTAGTATCCAAGAGTAGAAATGGGATTTGCAAATGGGCCTATCAACAAGAAATCAGTCAGAAGTCCAGGTCCCAGCATTGCTGGGGTCCACCGACCAAGACTGCTGTACCACTGACCTGTAGCTCCTTGTTCTGGAAACTGGAGTCAGGAGCCTGGCCACCAGAGTCCACAGCCGCCACCACGAACCCTTCAGCTGCCAGTGCAGCATGTCCTCATCTCTTCTATCTCCTGCTTGCTGGCAGCTGTGTCCAGAGACCTCTATGGTGGAGTGATGTATCCCATCAGCAACACATAAGCTGTGGCCCTTACTGCTTTTCTGTGTTCACAGCTCATGATACTGTGACACTCAAAGGGCTGCGCGAGTTACTATTTGAACCCTATGTTTTCATTTTCCTTCCTTAGCTGGGATACTTTTTAAAGACACTTCCATTGATTTTCTGTTTGTTTGCCCATTGGTACAGTTCTTAAAAGAAAGACAGAATAAATACTCAGTGTTTTCCCTTTGGGTACCCACATTGCAGTAATATAGTAAATTGGTTTCCTCTCATCCTTCAAATGTGACCATTATGATTTTTTTAGAATAATATTAGGAACTCATGGACTTACACACATTTGATGGTTTTCCATGGAGTCAATTACCTCTATTGACAATCATATTTTCCTGTCTTTGGCCAGTTGGAGCCTTTCCACATTGGCTGCCGAGTCCTCTTGACATTGCCACCGGAGCGCTCATGTCTTCCTTACTAGCTGTTGTATGAAGAGGTTGCAGGCTTGTGTCATCTGCTACCTGCCCCCTATCAGAAATCACCCATTACTCTAAGAAGCCAGATTTCTTTTACTCACAGAAGGCATTTCAAGACCACAGCCTGGGAAATGTGGATATTTTTTGCCACTGTGTTAGATATCCTGTCCAGTATTCTCAGTGAAAAGAGCACACATACATGTAGTGTACCTGTGTATGAATGGTATCGAATATTTTGTGATTTCAGATATTTCAGACTCAGATTCTAGACTACATAGTTTTTACTTATCTGATTGTATATGGTTCATACAGACATAGTAAGTAGGAATCCCATAATTATAACAATGATCTCCAAATAATAGTAATGTTGCTATCATCAGGAATGATTTAATATTTTTAACCTTCCTCTTCTCTTTCCTCCTCCCAGCCTTTACAATGCTATATTTGCATGAGGAGGGCCTAGAGCCAGTGCTTACTGAATTTTCCCCTTTTCACCCTCGGATGTCTTATTTCTGCTGGTAGTTGCACAATTAATGCTCACTGTCTTGAGGGTGATGCCAGTTCAGTCATTCTGGTTGTCTGAAGCTACACCTCTAGAAGAGTCCCTTAAGTAAGGGCTTATCTCATAGAAATAGTGTTTTCTGAGTTTTGCATGCTCTTAGTTGTTTGCCTGCTCCTTTATACATGAAGTTAGTTTTACTAGATATAAAACCCTACCTCGCACATTTTTCTTGGGTCATACATGAGTCTCTTGAGTATCAAAGATATAAGAAAATAGTATAATTTCCCCTAGTGTAAAACATCTTTGTCAAAAATTGCATGGTAACCCAATTTTTCTTTCACTTATAAGTCATCTTTTTTACCTAGATGGCCAAAGGCTATTTTTATTTTCATTTTAAGCCCAGTACTTTTACTAGGTCATGTGTCAGTATTGGCCATTCTGGGCTACTGGTCTTGAGGGTGTGATGTGCTTTTCCAGTATGTCGTTTTAAAAAAATCTTTTTTTTTTTTTTTTTCCAATTTCACGAAAACTGTCTGAAGACATGCACTTGGGTGGTTTTCAGTTCCTCTCCTTGGTTTTCTTCCTCAGAGGCTGACTTCCATTCTCTGATTGGGTCTTCTTTGCCCATCTTCAATGTTTGGCCCTTCCTTGGAATCCTCTTTATCTTTCTCTTCATTTTCTTTTTTATTTTTAAAAACACATCCTTTTCACCTTCCATTTCCTCTGAGGCGTCTGTCATTTGTTTTTATGTATTGCTTTTGTGTTTCTTCCTAGTTTAATTTGCATTTCTAAAATTATTCTAAAGTGTTATTTCAGGTCTTATATCATTTTCTTAAGGCATTTAGTTCATTGTAGCATGAAATAATACGCTACACTTCAGTAGCTTTTTGGCATGCTGTCATTATCTGTAGTTCTATTCCTTTTCTTTTGGATCGTAACTGTACCCGGGATTTGATCTGAATATGCACCACCTCACTGAGGCCCCCTTCTCCCCCTTCCCCAACCAAGTCCCCACAAGGGGAGGTGGTCTCAGATGTAAGCATTTTCAAAAAAAATTATTTTAATTTATATATTTGGTACAGGGTCTCACTACGCAGCTCAGACTCATAGTGATCCTCCTGTTTTCAGCCTCCCCAGGGCTGGGATTACAGGCATGCGCCACCATGCCCGGTCTTATTTCTGATGTTTTTAGAGAATTGGAGCTAGTGACTTTGTGGTGTTCCTTCCTCTGCCCTCTTGTGTGTAAAGACCATGCAGTGCCCTCTCTGCGACCTCTTCTCCTGTTCCTCCTCCACTCTCTCTGGCTCTGTGCTTCTCTTTACCTCTGTAGTTTCTAATATTGGAATCTGCTCTGGACTCCAAAGTTCCTTGGCTGCCACAGCCTCCTCCAAATGCCTGTCCCAGCCCAAGTGCACACACACACCCCATCTCCAGTGGGACAAGCAGGCTATTCCCACCCTCAGCTGTGAGTCCTGAACATCCCAAATGGCCCTCTGTGCCTGCCAGTGAACACTGGGCACAGGCTGGGGCTCTGTTCCCTGAGCCATCAAATGCCCTTTGCTTTTTCCAGCACAGCTGCCAAGGTAGCCCATATCTTGTGGCTGTTGGTGGCTTTGTCCATTGGCTTGAATTTTAGAGGTCAGGGGACACCTTGTCACCTAGTTTTGTTATAAACTCGTAAATTGTTGATTTAGCACATAATTTCTCTGTATGTTTTTACTGTGAGGAAGATGTCACTATAGCTGTCATCTGCCCAGAAGCTTCCAGTGGAATTTTAAGCTGATGGCGGGCAGGAGTTTTTGTGAGTGTTTGGCAGCAAGTCCCACATTGTCCTGTGAGTGTGCATGTTCATGGAGAGACAGCAGCCACCTTTGGGTTAGGACCCCTAACATAGACAGTACTACAAACAAACACAGATCTGCTTTTGGTAAGTCATCTCGTTTCCCAGGAGAATGTCTGTTTGTGCAGATGGCAGGGACAAAGGGTCCGGGAGGTAAAGCTAATGAGTGGCAAATGTTGCGTTGGCTTTGGGGGCTCATAGCACTGTGAACCTCACCTCGGCCAGGGGAGGGCATCCGGGTGATCCTGAGACTCTGGGTGCCTTTGTCTGTTGGAGCACTTTACCCAGCAACAACTTAGCTGCTTCTTTGCTTATATCCCTAATTAAAGCAATTTTCAACCTAATGGAGAACCTCATCCTGGCTAATAGAGTTGGACAACTCCTAGGTGGCCTCTGTCATTGTCCTCTCGGGCTCATAGCTCCTGGTTAAGTTCCTGCAGCCTGCAGAAGGCCACCCACAGAAACATTTAATGAGCAGAAGAGTATTGTTTCTTGGAGACATAATTACAGGGACGCTTAGTGCAACTTTCCCTGAGATAACAGGCCTTTTGAAATGTGCTGTGTTGGGGAGGGTTTAGCCAAGATCAGTGACTACCTGGGCTGTGGCGTCATGTTAATAACGCCTTCCTTCTGCCTCAGCCAAGGGCTCTGGAGTCCATCTGTGAAGTTTAATGAAGTTTTCTTTGACAGTTTGTGCCTGAGACTCACAGTTCCAAGTTTCTTCTTCCAGTTTTTCGGTTTGCCATTCACTTATGAATGATTGTGGCTGTGCACGAAATGGTGACATGTTTCCTTCCCCTGGCCCCTGGGCTCTCCCACCCTGGGAGCTGTTAGGCTCAATGTGGGGTATACACACCTATCCTTGTATCTTGCTTAGCATCCTGAAGACTGAAAGCTCTGGATACAAATAAACCCACTGCTAAGAAACGGTAACTGAGGACTTTCACATGCTCCACCTTCTGGGAACCTCGATTTTCACTTTTCACTTTCCTCCGTGCTGAAAGGTACTTAGAAGCCAGCTAGCTACTTAAGGTAACTCTGAAGAAAACTGCTTTGTTAAGTAAAGATGACTTTTGTGAAGTGGCAAATGTCTCCCTAATTTCTCTGTTCTAAAGTGTCAGTGTTTTAGCAACATACTGTCATTCTTCAGGCAGACACCTCTTCTCACTGTCTTCCCTTCCATTTCCTGGAAAGAGAAGTAGCTCCCTTCACGTGATTGGAGCCATTTCTTCCCCTCATCTCTTACATTGTTATTTTGTTTGAATCATGTGTTTCCACGAAGCAGAGAAAAAAGTCTTGGACTTGGGAGAAAGACCCAGGTTCCCATTCCCACTTTGCCATCACTTGCTTTGAGATTTTTGACAAGTTAGTTGAACTTCCATGAGCCTCAATTTCTTGCCTATAAAAATGGGTATAAAAATACCTGCATCACTCAATTGAAATGGGATATATATATGTATATATTATATATATATATATATATATCAATGAAAATGGACTTCTTGCTAAAAAAATGAATAATGTATCATATTTGCCTATATGAGCAGAGCTTTATCCTTTCTCCTGCATTGCTGAAGACATATTTCTCAATGAAAATTTTATCTATAGTCATAAAACAAATCAGAAATACACAATGATTCTGTAAGCAACAGGCCCGAAGCCGAGACATGGGTCTGGATCTGTGGCCCCCAGTCCTTGCTTCGCTCTGCACCCTCCTGAGTTTGGCTTGCCACAGGCACTTCCTTTTGTTCTCCATGTGCCTAGCTCTTTCCATAGGCAGGACTCTGCCAAGCAGTCCCTCAGCATCCAGGACCACAGAGACTTCTAGTCCCGCCTCCCTCCTCCCCACCACTTCCCCAAGTGGAGGCAGCCTGGGGCTTGGGGGTCCTGGTTTCCTGCTGGCCTCTGTCCCTTCCTTGCCCCTCCCCACTCACCTCCCTTCCTGTGGTCTTGGTCTCCCTATTACCCTCCCTCCCCATACAGTCGGTTGCACTGCTGCTTAAATGTCACTTGTGAAACAACAGAAGGACACGCTGTTCTTGCAGCATCTTGAGAAAAAAAATTTGATCCATTTGGTGTTAAGAGCACTCACAAGAATTCAGGGCCCCTTGCCAGCCTCTTCCACTGGTGTAGTTCATGGGGGGCAACTGGGGATAAAATGAACCATCCATTCCCCCCAGCAATGTTCATTCACCCATCACTCTTATCCTGCTGGAAGCTTAAACCCAGTTTCTTTGGACTCTGCTGGATTTGAAACTGGTTTATTTTCAGGCTGGAGAGGAGTTTGATCTAGGCTTCCTCATGCCTTGGGCCATGTTCCTGAGGAACCTGCCAGGGAATGTGGCCAGGGCTGGCACTGTGCTCTGGGCCATGAGGTGCAGACCATGAGGTGTAGGGAGGGCTGGAGATACTGTGTTCCGTTGTGGCCCACAGAGCTGAGTAGAGTATGGGAGGAAAAGGTCAGATTTCCATGTGTCCCCAGTACCCCGACCCATGCCTTCTAGGTGCAGAATGTTTGCTGTAAGAAACACATGCTCAGCTTGCTACACCAGGGGTGCAAGGTCCAGGGAGCAAAGGGATGTGGCCACTTTCTCAGACTTCTCCCTGGCTGCGTTGAGATGACGTCCACACGCAAGCATATGTTAATATTGAAAACCCAGAGATCCTTCACTCATTACTCAAGGTCCAGATGAGCAGTTATGCTAGGAGTTGGAATTTTAATTAGCTGCTTGCTCTGGCCAGAACCCCTGATTGCAGCATAGTGACTGCTCATCCCTGCCCATTTGGGTTATTCTGCCATTATGACTGTGGTGCTGTGAAGTCAGGTTGTAATCTATGAACACTCGAAGCTGGGTATTTGTGGCTTTTCCACATCATCCGAGTAAGCTTCTCAGACCTCAGACGTGCCAGAGGACCCTTGGTCCAAGAGCAGGTTGGGCAGCACCAGCACATCTCCCTCCCAGATCCCTCGCTGGGTCTGTTCGTGTTCTGTGTGCTGGCAGGAGAGCTGCAGGCCATGAGCAGTATTCCTCCCATGGTCTTCCAGCCATGCTAAGAATTTGAAGGAAATGAAAAAGAGATTTTCCAGGCGGGATCGTGCACCAAAATTACCAAGAGTCCTATTTTAGCCAGTCGCTTTGACATTCCACATGGCGGGAGGCCAGCAGCTGAGGTTTGCAAAGATAGTGAGCTTCTCTAGAAACCTGTGCTGTCTGCCCTGACTTTGGATGGACCTCAGCCTCCAGGTGAACGTGGCAGAGATCATCCTTCTGAAGACAGGCAGTCCCACCCCACTGTAAGATGTGGGCAGCTGGTGGAAGTGACAGTGGACATCATCGCCCTGAACTCAGGGTAGGGATCCCCAGGTGCAGAACCTGGCTTTGTCAGTTTCACACGTGCCAGTCTCTCCTAGACAATTCTGTCCTCTCTGAAATCTCACTGATCCAGTCTGAAAAATCAGCTGGGAGACAGGCTCCTTACCCGGTTCTGCTGTTTGCACCTCTCTGTTGAATAACACATTTGAGATTCTCTTTATCTGCTTTTTCCTCACCTTTGAATTCCTCACGGAGGCTGAGCTTTGCCAGACAGACAAATCTGAAGCAAAATTAGAAGCTCTTGCCTGTGCTGACTTCTAAGGGCCTTCCTGGTTTTCTAAGAAGCAACCAAAGGAAAAAAAAAGTCAAGACTGGAGAAGCAAACTTTCAGCTAATTACCATCTTTTTCCCCTCTGAGCTCAGAGTACTGTTCTTAATTTCCTGACCAGCTTGCGCCCCTCCCCCGCTCCCTCTGAGCATCTGTGTCGGTTTCAAATTGAGCTGCGTACCTGCTGCTCTGAATTTCCAACATACCATACCAGTTGGTTTGCCAAACAGCGAACTGCCAGCCATCTGCCATCCAAAGTCAGAATTTACATTGTTTCATCTTAAAATAACGCCTCCGGAATAGCAAGCCACTCTGTGCATCAGGTTTTAAAATTGACAATCAGCCAGAATTAAAAACAAATACCAAATGGGCATAAAAAAAGAACATGGTGAGGGGGGAGAACTGACATTTGACAGAGAGTTTATTTTTCAGCATTTTTACCTGATTTTCTACCAAAATAGCCATGCCATTTAATTTTATCTACAACAGCAGGACCTACTTATAGACTAAGAACATTAACTTTTTCCTTGCTGGCACCGGATAGAAGAGGATGCCGATTAGGGAGGAGAGGGGTCCTGGTCCCAGGGCGGGCAGATCCCATCACACAGTGAAGAGGGAACACCTTGCCCAAGGACGTACGCTGGTTTGCGGGAGGGCAGCACTCACACCCACCCAGGACTCCTTGCTCCTGAGCAGGGCATCACCTGCTACCCACTTTTGCCTCCTTTGCCTGTCCCGACAGCCATTACAGCCTAGGGAGCCCTCCCCACCATCCACCTTGAGTTCCTCATGCACAACTGTAGCAGTCTTGAGGATGGACAGAGGAGAAGGGGCGCGTGGGACACGTAGGATCTATGATGTTGGCCTGTGGCCTTGGGCTCAGAGAGCCACCACTGTATCTAGATGGCTTTCCAGGGTGGGGGGGGGAGGGAGAGAGAGCGAGATTAAAAGAGATTGAAAGGGAGAAGGAAGAGAGGCTTCACGTTCCTTTTCTGGAAGCTGTTCCAGGCAAAAGCAGCTTGAGGAAAGTGTGAAGTTCTGAGTGGGCAGAGGAAGCAAAGGGCTCTATTTATACCCGAGACACCTGCCCACAGTTTGGAACTCTGTAGCGGGGCATGCTGGGCTGACTGCAAGGCTGTGGAGTCCCGGGGGGCCATGACCAAGACCTGTGAAGCCTCCTCCCTGGAATTCTGGAGCTGCAGTGGGGACCACGCAAGCCCTGCCTTGTCTGTTCTCCAGTGTTCTGAAGTACAAGTGTGCCACTGGTTCATCCGGGTCTTGACATGGGAGTCAACTGTGTTTGCTCGGTGTAGTTTGGTTTCTGGCCGGCAGGTGGCAACTCCTCAAGGGGGCTTTCTCACCTCCCCTGCACAGAGCAGCCACCCATCTTCCCACTAGTGGCTGCCAGCACCTGTGCATCAGGCCTGCGGTGCCAGGGTGTCTGGCCTTCCCCTGGGCTCCTCGTGACATGCCACAGCCATTGCCCTCATCTTGCAGGCCTTGAGCCATGTTCATGTGACCACTGGGCCACTGAGAGTACATGGGACCGAACAGATTGGACTGATATTGAGGCTCATGACCTACTGTCACCTGGGGGGAGCTGCGTCTGCCCTCCCCAGTCTCCTGAGGGCTTTACCCCATTCCTGCTGGTTACTGAGAACATGTAGGCAGTTGTGAAGGGTGTGTTGCTCCTCTTCTCACTGATATAATATACCTTGGTTTATTTATAAAAATCCTGTGAATTGGTGAGCAATTAAGGCACAGACGTGCTGGTTTTGGCCACATCACACTATACTGAGAAGCAGGAGCAGACTGGAACCTGGAACTCTTTCGTATTGCTCAGGACTCGCTAGACCATTTGGTTAGAACTGGGGACTGTCACTCTGCATGCCCGACACCCCTAGCATGGGATGAGGGTGCCAAGAGAGGAAGCCATTCTGCCATCCTGAGAAGGAGATGCCAGGATCGGGGTGGAGCATTGGTGCTCACTGACTGCAGGGCTAACTGCATGGACTGGCACTGTACCTGCCAGTGCCAGTCCATGCAGATGGATTTCAAGTGAGCGGAGCTGTTCCACAGTGGAAGCCTGTGCCCTGCCGAGCAGTGAGCCCTCTGCATGGTGGAACCAGGCAGCAGTAGAATGAGCTCTTGTCACACAGCCATGGGGAGAACACCTCAGTGGTGCCTGGGTGGGGCCAGTGTGCCTCACACATCCATCCGGACTCCACACCCATAAATTCCATATTCTGAGATGAGTCTGCAAAGCAGTGGTGGTTGTGGTGATGATGTGTTTTACAGCTTAAAATAGACTCCTCTGATTTTTACAGAGTGAATCATTTTTAAGCCTCTTCCTCCCCAGCCTTGAAAATTGGATCAGAAACGTGCAAACTAAAACAAACAAATAAATGAATTAACAAAAAAGATGGATGAAACAAGTGATTTGACTTGCTAAAAGGTGCTTTTCTTTGCAAAGTCAGAAAATGAAAGCTGTCTGTCCCAGGGACCATGGATATATGCAGAAGGGCTCCGGCCAAAGCTCGGGTTGTGTCTAATGATGTGACCTATAAAATCCTGCTCCACTATGAGTACAAACACTGTTTCCAAGATACACTGTTCTATGATAAGAAGTAAAGCTGCTTTATAAAGCAGTCATAAGACAATATCCGACCCTGAGTTAGCATTGTTACTAAGGAAACCGTTGAGACAGTATGACCATTATTATACGCACCTCCGCCTCAAGGTTGCCCTTGGCAGGAGGGGTTTCTCCTTGCAGAGTCTAGCGTCACCTCTTCCGTATCACACTGTCTTCTGTGCCAGCTGCCATGGGGGCCTGCATCCATCTGTAACAACTCTGGACATAAGTAAACAGCAGCAATGATAGATGTGTTTACAGGTTGGAAAGGAGGAGGAGGTGACCAGGTACCTGCCTCAGGTGTGTGCATTGCTTTGCATGACGTCAAGATTGTGAGACTGTGCACCTTTCCTTGGCCCCCACCCTGTCAGCCTGTGCCACACACTTCTTTGTTTGCTTTGATGTCTCTGGGCCTCCCTCCTCTGTGATCCTCTAGCCATGAGTATCTGTGTCCACAGCACATCTTTGTGGACTCTGTCCTGCAGGGCTTGTTGGTGCTGGGCAGGGCTTTCTGAAGGCTCCTGCTACATGGAGCCAGGAGATGGGACAGTAAGTTCTGAAGGTCTTTTTGCCAATATAACAGCAAGACTTCCATTCTAGAAGTCCTTGAAAGTTGAGTTAGAAAGTAGGATTCTGTGGTCTTAAGCACAGTCGTGTCGTAGAGGGCCCAACATCCCACAGGGGAATAGAAGCACAGGCATGAGGAACAGGCTAGAGAGCAAATGTCAGGATCCAAGCTCAGGATTCACAATGGCTTTGGGATGAACTCTGCTTTGTTTTGTTAAAAAACAAAAAACAATATTTTCACAGCCTGTGTATTTAACAGTGTGTTATGATAATGTTCAAAACTTTGGTATTACTTTAGGCATTAAAAGCTAAAGTGACATTTAAATATTGTTTAATTGAGGCTATTTTCATGGAAAATCTTTTTTTTAATAAATAAAAAGGAGTGGGGGGATTTAGGTTTCCATCTTCTCAAGCAAAAAAAAAAAAAAAAAAAAATAGGACTGCAGTTTATCTAGCTAAAGCTTGATCATGACACTACTGCCACCTAATGGTAGAGAGACTTAATTGCAGATAAAGTATCTAAAAAGACATCAGGCTGAAATTCTCCACAACCAAGTACAGTATAGCAAAGGAAATTTACAGAAACTGATCTTTGTAAATTGCAATCATACACAGTTAAGAGATTTTGATCTTTTGGCTTTTCTTGCCTTCTGACTTGCACTTCATTAAGATTCATCAAAAATCAAGAAAAGATAATTAAAATTATAGAAATAAACAATACCTTAAAATTTGATTTCAGGATGAAAACTATTGCTAACAATGGGAGTTGAATTAAAATAACTTCATATTTGATAGCTAATGGTTAATGATTAGTTAATGGTTAGTTGAGCCCTACTTAAACATCATCAATAATTAAGGCCTACTAAGAACAAAATGCTTAAAAATAGTAACAGGGACAAATGTATGCATATGAGAACATTTAAATCACTTTCTTATGTTTTAAAATGTCCTTGTATAACTTATTAGCAGATATGTTCATTCTTTTCATTCTTTTATGTGGTTCAAACTGAAGTACTCCTTCCTACAGACCTGATCCATGGAGCCTTCCATTATTCTGACCCCCATTCTTTTTTCGTTGGCCACTTCAGCCCCCATTATTCTCTGAGATTCTTGTGGCTGCCCCAGGGACAGGAGGAGGACCCGTGGTATTGGCATGTGCAGTGTCCTTCTGTGAATATGTCATTCAGCATGGAGATGTGGAACAGCCATCATGGAAGCAGACATTATCAATATTTCCATGGAGAATAAAGCCCTGACACTGGCTCTGGGCCCTGTGTCACACACTCTTGTGGGCCAATCATGAGAGAATGTATCTGAACTTCCACCCCATCTGCTGTCCACCATCCCAATCCATCCCCAGCTACTGGGGCTCAACCCTAGGTACATTGTACTCACCGGGGAACAGCTTGAAGTCATGCTTACTGCAGCTCTTTGTGCATCCAACAAAGATGAGGCACTCTCTGGGTCATGAGAGGAGACTGATAAAAACTGAAATCATCTGTTATTTTTAGAGTATATTATTTTGAGACAAGATCAGGAAGGAAATAAATAGCAAAAGGCATTTGAAAGTCAGAAAGGAAGTGATTTACCATCCCAGCTTCTCAAGATGGTGCAGATTTAAGGTACGGGAAGCTCATTATAGGAGAAGTCACTTTTTTAACCATCCTTCATGCTGGACCCAGGGACAATGTCCTTGGTCTCCAAACTTCTAGTGGTCAGCATGGCCCCTAACTTCCCTGACCTCATACAAAACAAATGTAAGACCAACCCAGCTTTTGTGAGATGCTCCCTACAATTCTGCAGTGACATCATTGTCTCTTATTCTCTTTGCATGGACATAAGTAAACAGCAGCAATGATAGATGTGTTTACAGGTTGGAAAGGAGGAGGTGACCAGGTACCTGCCTCAGGTGTGTGCATTGCTTTGCATGACGTCAAGATTATGAGACTGTGCACCTTTCCTTGGCCCCACCCTGTCAGCCTGTGCCACACACTTCTTTGTTTGCTTTGATGTCTCTGGGCCTCCCTCCTCTGTGATCCTCTAGCCATGAGTATCTGTGTCCACAGCACGTCTTTGTGGACTCTGTCCTGCAGGGCTTGTTGGTGCTGGGCAGGGCTTTCTGAAGGCTGTGATTGTGGGCTTGTGCAGCTTGCAGGTCAGCAGGCTTCATCCTCTCCTGCCTGCTACAAGGGAGGCTGAATGGTGCTGACATCAAAGGGATAGAAGCGGTTTCTTGTTGCTATATAAATTCAAGAATTTGACGCAGCTGTCATTGTGTTTGTGACAAGGTGACACAAATTCGGCCGAATCGTGACCTCTGGAGGGGCACTACTGTCTCCAGCCAGGCCACAGTGCCTACCTTTCACCTCCTCTCCACAGGGCTTCCTATGGGTGTGCTGACCCTGCTGGGAGCTGCTGCCACACAAGCCAGAGGGGTCCAATTAGAAATTAAGAACTAGACGATTACAATCACAGGCCTCATTGAACTGCAAGTGTTTGGAGTGATTTTGCAAGTGAACTCCATGGAGATTATTTTCACTGTGCTTGCAAGTAAGACAAACAGACGCCTTGTGCACATGTGGGGTTTGCAGTCAGAGGACACTTGTGCATTAGCATATTTTTGTTTTTATTTTCCTACAGTAACATTCCCAGTAATAGGGCAGTGATTTCTTTATTTCTATGTAAATGAACCAAATCTCAGAGAATCTTACTTATGTAACCACTGTGCAATCGAAATGATGTAATTAAAATGAATCTCCCTCAATTCATCTCTCAACCTACCACCCTCTCTCTCCCCAAACAAAGGGAATAAGCTAAGATATGAAATATGACACTGAATGATGTGAAACAGACCAGGGTGCTACAGTAATTTGCAAGTGAAGGTCGGAAAATAATTAAAATAACAGCTACCATTTCTGAATATTAAAGAGTTGAGATAGACATCTAACTCCCGTTTTGGAACTGTAATTAAGTTAAGGCCAGGATGAGGTCCTACACAGGGTTAGTGGGTGCCAAGCACTGTCCTAAGTGATGCTAAGGGACACAGCAGGATCTTAGTCCCCACCCAGTCTTTCCACTATGCACTGCTATTATTGTCTTTTTTTTTCTTTTTTTCTTTTTTCTTTTTTTTTTTTTTTTTTTAACATGGTCAACAAAGGGCTGAAAGATTAGATGAGCTGTCCACAGTAAGCCAGGAGCTGTGGTTTGAATCCACGTCTGTCCGACCAGTGCTTGGGATACCACCTCCTGCTGCTGACCCTAAGACAAAGAACAGACTCAGCCCTTGAGTGGGGTCAGGGTTGCCTGTGTGAGGAGAGAGGAACAGGGAGCTCCAGAAAGGACTGCAACGTGGCTGAAGACCCGGAGTCTATGGACCCTGGCGAGAGGTCCCACGTTAGGGCCAGAGATCAGAGAACCAAGTGGGAGGTGATGAAAATGGGCAGATTTGGAGAAGACTTGGAAGCCAGGTGAAGAGGGACAGGCAGGTGGCCTTGGAGGGCTCTGAGCAGGTACATGAGTGAGAAACAGAGGGTCTGCCAGGACTTGTGATAGGAAGTAGGGGCTGTGCAGACAGCATGGTGGCCAGGGGCTCTGGAATCCACAGAGATTGGGCCAGGCCTGGGGGCTCACTCCCTGCTGCACCAGCCTGCTCCTGGCTTCTTGAAGCACAGAGTCTCGGTGGAGGCATGTCCCCCGCCACCAGGCTGATTGATCACAGAGTCAAGCTGCCGTATGTTCCGTGTGGTGAGCTGATGGGCTTTTGTTTTCCAGGCCAAATTCCTAGGATCCTTTTGGTCCCAGACCACGTTGCCTGAGGAGTTTAAGAGAAGGAAGTAAAGCAGTGAACTCACAGAATGTACTTTGGGGATCGAATACAAAGATGTGACAGGGGAAAGAGCGATTCCCCTGGACCCAGGCCTTGGGAAATCCACTCTGCAGCTGACTCTGTGAAGCACTGTGTGAGTGAGCCCCTCAGAACTGTTCTGCACTCAGTACTTCCTGCATTCTGGGCCTCAGGGGGGACTTATGGGGGCCCCCAAGAACTCTAGGAGCAAGGTATCATGAGTCCAATTTTGGAGCTAGGCAAACTAAAGTCTGATTTTGGAATTCAGCAAACTAAGTCTTGGAAGCATTAAGTGACTTGCCAAAGTCTTGTCTAAATGACATGTAAAATGACAATGTTGGGCATTCTATATGCTTCCTACTGTCTTGTTAGAAGGATGAGAATCGGGCAGAGGTGGCTGGCCAAGTCAGGGTCTTTGCTCTGAAGCATCACAGTCCAACCATTTTGTTTCAAACTTTCCCTCTCATTTTTGCCTTTGAAATTGTCTGTGCTTTGGAATAGACAGAGGCTTCTAGCATTGACTTGCGTAGACAAATCTGTTCCTCCCCTCCCTGCCTCTTCCTCTCTTCCTCGCGTCTTCCATCCTCCTGTGTTTAAAACATTCAGGAAAGGTGAGAATAGCACCCGCTCTGCAGAATTGCCTTATTGTTCGATTTCACCAGATCGTGACAGGTAGCATCCTATGCTCACGGGGACAGCTGGTTGGGATCTCTGCCCTGTGGAATAGGTGTAAAGCCTTCCTATCAGAGGTAGTCCCATAATTTTATTTGCGGAACTGAATTTGTATGTTGACATTTCCATCTTACTGCACCCAACAGGGTGATGTTTTGTGGAACTAGTGACTCTGGGGTGCCTCGGAGAGTGCAAGGTCCAAAGGGTGGGCTGCATGTTAGCAGCAGCTGAGCCCTAAACAGTGAGTCAAGGACCAGTGGGTGGTGCTCCATAGCCAGCAGCTGCGTCCCTCTGCTTTGGATTTATTGGGATGTCCATCCATTACTAAGTAAGACATTAGGCCACCTCTGCCCTTTCACCCCAAAAGGCCACACGGCTGATGGGGATAGGGGACATGAGGAGCAGCAACCAGCAGCGACCTACCTGCACCTCACTGAGGACCAGTATTTCACCTGGGGTAGGGTCAAGGCCGAGGAGTCAGGACTTGACCTGAATACCAGCCATGGTTCTGTCTGATCTCTGCGACATGGCTGTCCTGCCCTGGCCACTGAAGAAGAGTGTTCTTCCTCCTGTCCTTGCACTGGAGCAGAATGATGTCTTTGGTTAATCAAGGCAGCACTACCTAGGGGGTTGCTGGGTTGAGGAATGATAAATCCCTCGAAGTAAGTCATTTGGTAAACATTAGTGACGCCTGTGTGTGTGGATTGTGCCTCCCTTTAGACCTTTGATTTTTTGCAGCCTGCTTCCTGAGGATTCTCCTAGCCCTGCTTCTTCCAACCAAGAACAGAGGAAAAGAAAAAGAAAAAAAAAAAAGAAAAGAAAGAAAAATGTTTGATAAGGGCCACGTTGATACTGACAGTCTCATTCAGATTAAGAAGACAACTCGTCAGAGGAAGCACGGCTCGGTGTGTGGTCACGGGCTCTGCTGTCCTGAGTGTGTGATCTCACCCCTTCCTTGAGCCCCAATCTGACCTGAGATTGGGGTGGCAGACCGCTTCTCTGCAGTGCTTCATGGTCACAGAGCAGAACATAGAGGAACCTAGGCTCTTCCTTCTAGGGTTTCGCAAGTAGAGAAAAGAGAAAAAAGAGCATGCTAAGCCCTTAGGCCAGTCCGCAACACATAGCAGGTGCAACATGGACACAGATCTTTCCGAGGCACTTCAGACCCCAAATCCTTAAAATTTACTGGAGTTTTAAAGTTGCTTTCAGTTGTCTAATTTAAACTTCTTACAACTACAAGCATTCAGTGGCCACATGCAATGAAGGCACATGCTAAGTGCTGACTATATAAAGTCAAGGGAGCTCAGTCCTGTTCCTTAAAGAGATCCTAACCCGCTGGAAGTGGTGACTCCTGGGCAGAAGGCACAGCTGTAGCAAATAGGTGCTTTCTTTCCTGTATCTTAAATCAGGTACACACACACAAATCTTGCCCCCAAAAATTTCAGTGTGTAACGAACGAGGGGAGACGTTGGGAGGATTAAGTCTGGCCCAGATCCATTCCTTGTGTGAGCTTGGATAAGCCGTCCCATCTTCGGGTTCTGATCCAGGTTCCCGCTCTGCAAACGGGCCACCAAGCCAACTCTAACTTTTAGTAACTATTTACTGTGCGGCAGTGCAGGAGGACCACGGTTCCTGTCTTCCTAAACTAATGATCACAAGTCAGTTTTGGAACCACTCTCCTGTCATACAGGTGGGCCTAGCCAGAGGCTAGACCCAGGCCAGTTTGTGTGCACCACTTTACATTAATTACAGTTGACATTCCTGGCTGGCAAGCTCCCAAAGTAGAAGGTGGCCTGAATCTCCTTTAAGGAGATTTCTGCCAGCATCTACGTGGGACCTCTGATTTGAAGCACAGCTTGCCCTATTAAAAACCAGCCCTGCTGATGTTACCGATAGCTGTGTCCTTCCACTGGCTGAACGTGGCTTGTTCTTACTTCAGCAGAGGGATATTATAGCAGCAATGATGAGCTGTGCTGGAAGGCATAGCTTCTCGGACAGTGACACCCTCTGCTTGGGGGAAGAGGGCCTCTGAGAGTGGATGGGGTAAGGAGTGTGGCATTTTCACAAAAATGTGCTCTCTAATCCAGCTGTTGGTTTTGCCTCTGCCCACATGGTGCTGGGGTGGGAGGGGAGGCAGGGGTGCTAAGGAAGTCAGACGTAAGTCTTTCAGAGCCTGGTCTCAGAATCTCTCAGGTCATATTGGGGATTCTGCTGGTTTCTTTGGCAGTATCATTATGGCCAGTTCTTGGGCAACCTTCCTCTAGATAATAACCAGTGTATGGGGAGGCCAGGAGTGGCTTTGGGTGTCTAGGTGGGTGCATCTCCCCGGGCTAGCTGGGACCTGCTTCACCAGGTCTCCCGCCTGCCAGGAAATGGTTCCTGACAAGGCTGCCACCCTTGGTCAAGGAGGGACTCAGCTTGAGCTCAGCACTAGCAGCTGCATGGGAGCCTGCCCCGGAAGCTCTGGCCCCAGTACAGAAGCGTCTTGTCAGTGCTCCAGCTCAGGGGGCAGGCCCCAGGGTGCCAGGCTGGCAGATGTCTCTGTCAGCAGCTGACCTCCGGCAGGACAGAGAGATGCGATGAGAAAGAGCTTGGCATGGGGGTCAGGTGCCCTGGGTTCCCAGCTCAACTCTGCCATAGCTGGCTGAGAGGCCTCTTCCCCTGGGGTTTGTCACAAGAAAGCTGGGTTAGATGGTCCCCCCCCCCACCGTGGCACTGACAGCCTACATTGCTTGGATTCTAAGGCACAGCAAGGTAAAAACAGTCTCCTGGTCAGGGTCACTGAGTGGGCAGTGGCCCCAAAGTCGTGTCTTGGTGAACCCTGAGTCCAGGAACAGTGGCGTCATAGAAACTGAAAGGTTTGTACTGACAGCTCCATCTCTGTGAGGCAGGCAGCGGCTTCCTATCAGGGCAGCTTCTCCAGTGACCTCACTGAGTTGGTGACCTTGACTGCAAGCAGGACAGAGAAGATTGAGCTCTTCTGGCCATGGGACACAAGCTGGCGGGGATTCCTGGGTGCTGACACACTTGGCAGCCCCGGGTCCCTCCCTGCACAGGGCCTGCTGCCTGGTCCTGTGGTTCTCAGCATGAGGTCCTGATGGCACTAAGCTCACCTGGGACATGTGAAAAATGCAAACCCTCAGGCCCACTCCAGGGGTTCTGACTCAGAATCTTGACAAACCATGCAACTGGTCTGGGGTGCTGGAGCTGGAGAACGGTGGCACCAGCCTCTCCTCCCCACCATTGTCTGTGTCTCTCTGGCATTTAAACTTGGATCTTAGCCTTTGGATCAGGCTACAGAAATAAAGACTTCTTAAATTTCCCCAGAGCCCCACCCCCTCAGTGTTCCCTTCCGGTCTTTGTCCTTTTGCACACGCGCTGGTTTTTACACAGATGGTGCCATTTACACAGACATCCTTGTCATCCTCTTTTCACCAGTCATTACCGGTATTGTCATTGCCTCATAGCCTTCCATCATAGTTTGTCATTTCCATCAGCTGCAGAGCACTTCTTAATGAGACCTGCTTTCTGTCCTTGACCACCCTGACTTGGATAAGTCACCAGCCTATTCAGGGTGTGGCCAGCTTCTGGGTCACCCAAAGGGAAAACAACAAAGAAACCTCCGGTAGGAACTGATCCCCAGTGTGCAGTGGTACAAGATGGTGACAGTTCCTGCCCTCCTGAGTCCCTGTAACCTGGGTCACTTCTGTTTCACTCGCAGGTGGTGTCAGCAGAGGGGGAGCTGGGGCGGGGATTGGGCTGGAGCCTGTGGCCTCCCCCATGCCAGGCCTCCGTCTGGTCATTTCCTGAGCATCCTGGTCTCCCAGCAGGACGGCCCCTCCTTCCTCCCTGCCCTCCACCTTCTCCTCTCCCCTCCAAAACTCGCAGCTTGGCTGGCACGCCCCCTAGCGGCGTCCCCTTTGTTTTGACAAGCCCGAAGATTACATTCTCGAGCCACGAAAATCCTATAACCGTGTCCTGAAAAATTGTTAGGATAAATCCCTCGATACAGGATCACTAGGTCTAGGATGATGTTAGGGTCTCCTTTATGCCACTGTCTCTTCTTCCGGGCAGTCTGCATGTGTGCAGACTCCTCCTTGCTGTAGGATACGTGCAAACTCCACGACATGGTAAACTATGTGCTTCTTTATCCGTCTCGTGGATGACAGACTCAGCTCTGATGCCTGGGAGAGAAAGCTACGAACCCCAGTGGTACAGGCTCAGGAACGGGAGAGGATGGGTCTGTAAGGAGCAGGACAAAGACCCAACCTTCGCACAGTCGTGTCCAGGGACAAGGACTGTGGGCCGTTCGGGGGGCGGGGTGGGTGGGTAGGTTCTGTTTCTGGTCCTCCTTTGGGTTTGTGCCCCCAGCTTGAGCCTCATTCACTGTATGTCCCACTCTGGACGTCCCCTCCACTGCTGAGTGGACCTGGGGCACAACTGCTCCTTCCCTTGTTCTATGTGCTACTTCCTTTACCTAGAATGCCTCTTTCCTCCCTGTCTGTCTGGAGGCCTCTTATTCATCATTTCACCCTCAATTAGCAGGGTTACTTCTGCCTGAAGCTTTTCCAGGACAAACACTGCTGCCCTGGGAAAAGCCCCAGCCATGTCGTCGGCCACTGGAGAGGGAACCCCTGCACCCTGGCTTGGTGGGATGGGCACTGGGATGCTGAATCTTGCTCATCTTTGGACAGATTCATTACATATTGGTGGCTTTACAGATATTGCAAAGGAATTTCTTTGTTTACAGATAGTTCAAAGGACCTATGAAACGCAGTGGTGATGGGGCTGCCTTTCCTTGGCTGCCATTCCAGTCAACCCATTTTGTAATCTGAGCCCTTTGGAGGACAGTCCAGGGAAGGAACATGTAGTTACATCTAGTCATGTCCTTCCTTTTTTAGATTAAGGGCCTTGTTGAGTCTTGCTGTTGCTCTTGTTTTTTATCTTTATGTCTCTAGAAACCAACAAGTTCCATGACACACTATGACACAGTGCACTCTTTAGATGGATGAAAGGAAGGAAGGATGATGGATAAATGGAAACATGAATGGAAAGAAGGATGGATGGATTAGTGGATGGATGAATAACTGGAAGGAAAGAAACAAGGAAGATAGGAAGGAAGGAAGGAAGGAAGGAAGGAAGGAAGGATAGAAAGATGATGGATGAATAGATGGAAGGGAGGAAAGATGAATAGGTAGATGGATAGATAAAGAAGAAAGGAAGGAAGGAAAGGAGGAAGGGTGGAAGAAAGGAAGGAAAGAAGTCATTTATTCTTACACCCTGTAGTCTCTGAAATAATACTTGGGCAGCATCTTCCCAGTGGTAACTCCCAAGTCTCTCCCCTTTCTTTGTGATCTTTTCCTAACTCATCCTTTTCTCCTTTGTTCTTCCTTTCAGCTCCTACTCTCTTGTGCTCATGTTTTTAGTTTTATATTGACTCTTTTCTCTCTCCTTTCTTCCCCTCTCCTCTCCTCCTCCTCCTTCTTCCCCTCTCTCTCTCTCTCCCTCCCTCCCTCCCTCCTTCCTTCCCTCTTCCATTCTGTTCCTAACAGAAATCCATCTATTCTATATCCTCTAACATGCTTCATGCTGACTAAACAAATTCATTTCTAGGACCTCAAGAAGAAAGTATCTTATATGTCAGTTTCCTTAGAACATTCCGGAAGAGCCTGGAGAAAGGAGACCTTGAGGCTTGCAGCCTGAGGCTAAGCATGACCTGCTGGTTCCTCCTAGTGAGCTTCCACTGCCTCTTATGCTGGGGCCAAGTCCTCCTGCTCTCCTAGAGTCCAGGATGGTGGGCATGTGCACATCCAGGTGCCCTGGCTGGGGTTGTAGGTCTTGGTAATCTTTCCAGAGCAGCTGGATTGACCCACAGAGTAGAAAACCCTCCTGCGTCCTTTAATACTTGGGGTATAGATTCTGCCCCACCACAGTGTTGAAGAGGAGTCGGGATACACCCTCAGGAACCTGATGAGACCCTGGCTTTCCTTAGAGATCTAAGACCCACTATAGGGACACCTTGAGTCATGGCCATCTGTAGGGACTGGAACAATCAGCCTCAGTCTGTCTGCTCCTGGCTTCTCCTCCTCAAGCACTTGTCACCCTTAGGATCCAAAGGAGTCAGAGGCACATTCACAGCTAGCTTTCAGGTGACATATGCAAATTGATCACTCTTAGAAGAAATAGGGTGTGACTAAAGAGTAGCAGTGGTATGGGGTCCTCCTGCCCACTCTGCAGGTGGGGAAAGTGAGGCCTGATGGGATTAGGAGGCTTCCAGAAGTTTCCCTGCTCCTGTGGCCTTCGGACAGAGCTGAGCCCATCAGGTAGTGTTGGTTATAGACACACTGCAAGTTTTTATTTAGCTTTGGCAGATGGGGCTGCCTTGTCCCCTCTGCTGGATGCTGCTCACGGCCTGGAACAGAGCCAAGAGCCCTGGAGCCTTGGGCTTGGAGAAGGCCTGGCCCTAGCAGCCTCTCACCACACACACTGTGACACCTGATCTTTAGGGGCAGTGTGCTCAGCCACGACCCTCATGGTCTCCAAACCCTCGCCGGTGCCCATAGCCACCCTGACCTGCATGCAGCGTCCAAGTCACTGGTGGCAGTGGGTGCCAAGGTGCCTCTCGTCCTGCAGGGAGGTGCATCTTGAGTGTCCTGCCTGCCGAATCACCAGAGGTGGCATCCTACACCTGCCTCCCACCTGGTGCCCAATCTAGAGTTGTCAAAGTAACACCAGGAGAGGCCACTGCCAACATATCTCATGAAAATCCGGCCAGTGGGCCTTTGGGGTCCACTAGCAACAGTGTCATGTGGCAAGCACGGGTACTCACTGTCATATTCTCAGGGCAAAGGGCCAGAATGAGCTGACAGCTCATTCAAGGGCAGGAATGGCTTCCAGGCTCTTGTCATGAAGCATAGAGCTGTACCCCTCACTAGCTGTGGCCCTGTCCCTACCCCTGGGCCTTTGCCCTTCCTGTCGTCCCTTGCATCTTACTCCCCACTGTCCCCAGCCCACTCCCTTTTAGGGCTTCAGCTCCCAGATAGTTTTCCTCTTTAGAAAACTCCCATCTTACCCTATGGTGCTGGCTGTGAGAACGATCCAGGGTATCGCCTTGGGAAGGGTGAGAGAGGTCTCTGTGAGCCCACCACATTTGCCCAGGTGGCTTTTCAGGAACAGCGCTGAGGCCTGGTGACAGCTTGCAGTCACAGCCAGTGGACAGCAGGGTCAAGACTGTAAGTGAAGGGAGCCGACCAGCTCTGTGGCCATCTTGAAGACCAGAAAGGAGGGCAAAGGTTGCTGTGTGGGCGTCTCCATGAGCACCTATGGAGTACATGAGGGGTCACGGGGCTTCAAGGGGGTCTACAGTGGAGAGGGGCCTGGCGCATCTCACACAGGTTCACTGTGTGTATGTGTGCATGAGTGTGTGTGTGTGCACACACACATGCAAGAGAAACAGAGACAGCAACAGAGACAGAGTGAGTTTGTGTCCAGTTCTAGCTGCTTCTGGGCCCTACTGAGTAATTTCAGCTCCATTCTTGTGGCTGAAAAGGTCTCTGGAACACTTTGGCGAAATTACAGCTCCCTAATTTAGCTGCCTGTCAGTTACTTTTCTCCAGGTGGCTTCTGCTTGACAGTGAGTTTGACATTTATAAAAATGTTTTGGAAACCATTTCTAACACCTTGAAATAAAAAGGAGCGCGAAGTCTATTTATGTCAGGAAGCACGGTAGATGTCACTCTGCTGGCCATCCCAGGGTGGACCTTGCCGCAGTCTGCCGACCACACCCAGTGGTGGTTTGAAAAGCTGTGGGGGCTCTTCCGTGCACTGGGGCCTCCCGACCTTTTCTTCTCCTGTCACCATCTTTGCAATGGCTTCATTTGGACACAACTGAGGAGACAGCGTTTCCATTGTTTGTCAGAGCTTAGGAGGATGTTGGTGTGGGGAGAACTTTAGGAACCCTCTTCACTTGCCCACCCTTGCTCCTTTGCTAGGGACAAGGTGAGGAGAGGCAGCCACACCCTCATTTCTAAGGCTTCGGAGCCCAGATTTACTCCAACCTGGGACCCTGGTGCATCTTGCTCCATGACACCACATGCTAGAATGCTGTGACATTTATCTGCCACTTGTAGGAGGGCTGTGAGCCCAGAGTATGTACCTTAAATTAGAAATGCCTGACATACAGGACTGTGCCATGCTGAACAACTTTGTGACAACTCCTCTGTGCCCTGAGGGGAGGGGAGAGGTGGCAACATGTCCTTCTACTCCAGCCCGCTTCCTCTGCCACCCACACTGAATTCCAAGCACTGCCAGGAACCCTGCCATGCTAGGGATGCAGAGAATGAAAGCCAACCCTGGCCCTGGAGCAGCCGCCCCCAGAGCAGTGTGCGGATGCCCGAGGGGCCTGGTCCAGGACGTGGGCCAGGACAGCAGCCGAGGGCATGTGCTGGAGTAGGAAGGCTGGGGGAGCAAGGGAAAGGAAAGGGGTGGGGGGTGGGGAGAAGCAGGGGGCAGGGCAGAGGGAGGCAGCAGCCGTGGCATGTCCAGGGCTGCCATGGGCTCACCCATAGAGGTTCTAAGTCCCAGCCGCATTCTGACGTTTAACTCCAGGGTAGCATTGGCCAAAGACCAAGGCTTTGTCAGATGGCGGGTGGCACATGGTGGTGGAGAGTGTGGTCTGGGTATGGGGTGGAATGAGGGAGGGGTCGGAGATAGAACAAGGGCTTTGACCTTCAGAACTAGGGCAGCTGTGAGCAAATCAGGAGCACAGCTGTAAAAGCATACCCCGCTGTTGGGAGGGAGGCGGCTCTGAGGGGTCCGTGTGGGTGCCACTGTGGCCCTCCTTGACCGTCCAGGCGGGATGTCCAGCAGGCTCCAGGTGGAGGCAGAGAAACTGCAGCACAGGGGACTTTGGCATCAGTGGCTTCTGCAGCCATGTGAACTGTAGTGGCCCTCCCTCTCCAGGGAAGGAATCTAGTCACACAAGTGATGATTAGGACAGCAGCAGCTATGGAGAGAGGAAAGAGGAGGACCTTGTGAAAGTGACAGCAGGGACAGTACTATACTGGGACATCTGCTGTGCTTTGGGTGTGGAGTGAGCCACCCCAAAGAGAGGGTCTCACGTGCTTATGCGGGCTGGCTTTGTGATTCCTGGTAACAACAGGGCCTAAGTCAGGTGTACACCACCACCAGGTGTAATCCCAGCACGTGAGAGGCTGAGGCAGGGGGACTGCAGTGAGTGAGAGACCGCCCTGGACTACACAGTAAGTTCAAGGCCAGCCTGAACTATATAGCAAGACCTTGTCTCAGAAAAACAAAACAAAACAAAACAAATTGGGAACCTGTGGTT